>NC_092621.1:66122500-66470000 GCF_047663525.1 Anas platyrhynchos | reverse complement strand
ATGTCCTAAATTACAAGATCATCTTTCTATTCGTAATTATAAATAAATGTTGAGATGTCCTGTAGTGTTGACCATTTCCAACTTACCACTGAACTCTCAGCTGCATCATTTGCTTTCTGATCTTTCAGTTTGCATTAGACTAATTCATTAAGTAAAGCCATCCAATGTATAGTATGAGACTGGATAAATTTACAGAGGACTGGAAAGTAATTACTGAAAAGGTAAAATGAAGAGCACAGATAAGCAATTAAGTTTAAAATAAAAATATAAAGTATTTTCATTTATTATGAAAAACATTAAAATAAAAATATAACATATTTTCATTTATTATGAAAAAAACATGACTGAAACTGTAGAGCTCTGAATATTTTAATGTATACTGTATTCTTCCCAGCATTACTTGGTCTCTGCTGTGAAAAAGCTGTTTCATTAAAGAAAAATAAATGAATTCTAAACTGCCAACAGACAACTTGTTATATTAGGATAATTCTCCGAGTATCTTTATTTCTAATTCTGACCCTCAGATGTACCTGCTCTTCTATTTCAAGGGACATAAAAAATTAAACTCTGTACTAGTCAGTGTATGATGGCTGGAAGCTATTATTTCAATATTAATTTGCATTTTACCAAGCACTTGGGACTTAGAAACATTAAGGTATACACATTTTTGTTACTTACATTCCCTTCATAAATTTATTATGTAAATTACATTCTTGTTAGTAATATGATATTTTAAAATTTAAATATGACATTTTAAAACTGAAAATGTCAAAAACTGAAATGTATAATTAAGATTTAAACTTTGTGTTCATTTGCAAATAGTCATGCTAACAAGAGGATATTATTACTATCTACTTTTACATTTTATTTAGTTTTTGAAATGTTATTTTCAGAGCCCTGTAAAACTACTCACTCACATTAAAACAGAGAACAATGTAATCTGAATTTGGGTAAAATTTGTTTTCACATAAACCTATATCTAATGTCTAAAGATAAAACTTTTTTCAACACTGAGATGAGATTCAAAATTTTTTGGACAAACAACAGATAAAAGCATAAAACATGGCAGCAGAAACACAAATGTGTTTGGTCCAGGCACAGGGCAGAAAGGAATTGGTCCTTTTTCTTTTTGAAGTTTCCGAATAAATAAATAACTAAAACTGAAAAATATTACATGGTATCCGAGGAATGGATGCAATACCAGTTTTCACAAGTTAACTATTCCATGCTGTGTAGCCACTTGTATTTCCTGCAAATGTGAAGTAATTGACTTGGGCTTTTTTAATGACAGAGAGATGAGCTATCTGCATTTAGAGTATTTATAGGCAGACATGATATGTGAATAGATAATTGTTATGAAACGGTTGGTAGCTAATAAACTCATACTCTAGCCTAATATTTAGCTTCTTTATATGTCTTTACCCTAATGTAGTTTCTGATAAAATTTTCATAGACCTTAATGAACAGTTACCAGATATATTATCACTTTCTGGTGACTCATTTGGCCTTTGGACCTCATTGTGAAAAAGGATGGCTGGTGTCATGCTGTTGCTGGAAAAATATGCCACTGAGATACAATTATTACATTTACAGCTCTATGCAAGTACGGGAGGGGAGAGAGTATACCTTTTATACAGAAAAATTTCACCGAATGTTTTTAAACAACCAGTCTTTGCGAAAATCTGTTATTTTCCAAGGAAGAAAAACGTAAATTTGCTCAGATTATGATGCAACATTTTTACTTTAAAATGTGTTTCAAGTATGCTGGTCTACAGAAATAAAAAGCTCCCATCTTAGAACAACAATTGCATTAGTGTACAAGTCACTGCCACCCTGATTTATTATTTCAGTCTGATTAGAAAGCATCCTCTATTATTCTCTTGTGTTAGTTTTAATAACCTGTTAGTTCTAAAAACCTTCAGTTGTAACTGAACCTGCTTTTGGTAGCTAAAGTAATATGAAAAAGATAAGAGCCTTTATTTACATATTTTCAATTGCTTTATTTCCAATGCCTTATTTTCTTTCATGTTCCATACAAAATATGTTGATTTTATTGTCCTGACTGCATACTGGAAAGGTCTAGTCTGTAGTTTTAATACAGCAGATAAGCATTTTCTGTAAATATCACTTAGCATAATTAAAGTTTTTTAAATAATCTTTTTGTGTAGAAGCTTGGGTTTATATATGTAAATAATGCCAGATATTTTTACTCCACATCTCAAAGGTCCTCATTATACCTGGAAATAAAGTTCATCACATCTTCCTCGTCTCCATTTCCTACTGAATGCATGTGCATGTCCATATTGAAAACTTCCTTTGTATTCTACACTTCTGTTACATACAAGTATTTGTTACATACAAGTATTAGTCAGTGTCACAGGATTATCTAGCTACATTTACTTCTGGTGAGCCAACAGAAGAATAAGAAATGCATGTTGCTTGAAGTAACATGCAGCCCACATTTATAAAAAAGTGCATCTCACCTATAAAGCTTTACAAAAGCAGTAGTTGTTGCAACTAACTGATAAAATATACGAGACATATTTTCTTTCTTTTGTTTTCCCTATCTTTACATGAGGAAAATTCTGGATACAGCTGCACTTACAAGAAAAAAAAACAGTAAAAGCGAGGATTCCCAATCTGTGAGTGTAAATCTTCATTACTGGCATTAAAATAAAAAAAGTATTAGAAAGGTAAGTAGTTTGGATCTTCTAATTTAATTTTCAGTTATCAGTATCAGGAAATGTATCAAATATCACCACAAGTGTACACCAACTGCTTTAAAATTTAGCCAACTATATAAGAAATTTTACATCATTTTATCTTCTTATCCAAATATAATTAATTCAGTTCTCCCCCACTAAAATATTGTACTGGTCTCAATCCAGCAAACTAAGCAAACTGTCATTATTCCTGTTCTGCAAACTTTTCAAATGCAAGTAATACATGTAGAGTGGTCACAGCATCAAACTTATTTGCTGTTGTAAACTAAATTTCAAAATAGCTTGAAAGTTTTTGTTTGTTTTAAGCACTGCTTCAAGCAGTAAAAAGACATCATCAAATATGAGATTACCACCTCCCTACATTAAAAATTCTTAAATTTTTCATTGTTTAGTTTGTGTCTTGTGAAATCTTTACTTATGTACTTCTACCCTCAGAATCCCAGCTATGTTTTTATGTTTTTTATGTTCCAATTAAAATACTTGATTATTTTAAAAGTTGTAGTACATCAATATCAAGATTTACAACAGAAAACTGGACTTTTATACATTTTCTCATTTATGTTCCTTTTATTATGCTGGCTTTGTTGTTGTTGTTGTTTTGTTTTGTTTTTTTATGAACAGAAATTTATGGGTTTGATTCCAGGCCAATCATTGGATGTTTAAATATGAAATTTTAAAGCATATAAGTAAAATAACACTAGAAATGTCTTTTTTTTTTTTTTTCGGGGGGGGGGGGGGTTGTTTGTTGTAATAGATTGATTATTCATTTCAAGAAAATATATGATAATTTCTTTTGTGGTCAGAAGCAATTTCTATTGTCTGGCAAGTCTTTTATAGAACAGAATTCAAAATGGGTTGTCCAAATGCTTGTGAATGCTACAAGCTATTAACAGTCATCTGCAGTCATTGTGCTTAAAAAGTTATATTTTTTTGCACAGAAATAATTCATTTTTAGCATTAAAATCATTACAGCCAAAACCATTATGAATGCATGGGTAGTTATTTTAACTCTGCACAAAACCAGTGGCTCCTGTCCTGGTTCACTGATGTGGCCCTGCACAGCAGCAAGCTGATGCTAACTACCACTCAGAAGAGTGCCAGGAATTGCACACTGGCACTAGAACAAGATACCAGTTTTGTTCTGAGCAAAATGTCTGAGTCATTCTACTTTGGGAACACTTCATCTCCTGCTTCCCACTGTCTCTTATGCCCGAGACACTACTGATCATATGTTCCTACAGATAATTAGTACTACAAAGCAGGATTGTTTGTACTTTTCCTGTGTGCAAGCCAGGAGCTGTTACAGGAATGAGTAATCAATATTCAAATAATCAATAATCAATATTGTCAAATCTATGAGAAAAGTACTTTATAACTCTGCTTGGCATTAATGTGTAGGATTGTTAGGCAGCAAACATTAACTCCTAGTGATAAGTGAAATTTACTTTCCAAGCCAAACAATACGTTTGAATTTGCCTGTGGTAGTTTCCATCCACTTTCTTCAGCACAATTCACTTTCTTCTGTTCACAGAGGAGATGCATCTCTGAGACATTTCTTAAGGGATATTACAGAGGACCTGGAACTACTCCCACTGGATATAGTGAGACACAACCACTCAAATCCAGAGGGCTATAAAACAGTGATATATTTAAGGCGCCCAGATTGTTGCTATTGGAGGGAGGGAGGGAGGGACGGACGGACAGATGGATGGACAGACAGATGGACGGTTGGACGGACGGAGGGAGGGAGGGAGGGAGGGAGGGAGAGAGGGAATGTTTGACAACATGCATGCAGCTGTGGTTAGGAGATCAGGAACTGGCTAAAACTAAGGACAAGTATGCTATGCTGGCAAATGAAAGAAGAAAATGAGAATGTCATCTTCACTGACAGACAGTTGGGAAATACTGTATGGCCTCGGGTCAAGACACATGTAAATTATTTCACAATGACCTAATTTACAGAGTTATATTTGTATAGCGGTACTTGGCTGGCTTTTTGTCTGAATATGTTTTAAGTGCAAACTAAAGTCCATTGTGACTTAACCATTTTGTTGACACACGAGAACAGTAAAACTATGACACACACTGCAGGTGTTCAGAACAATTTTGCAAGTGCACCTGTGACTGGTTATATTCTGTGAGATATCTGAGCATCAAACAGTTAAGAAGTAGTTTTCCTGGGAACTGTAGATTGGCTTATGCCAGAAAATATTTTTTAATCTTATTCATAGCATCACAAATAATTGACTTGTTATGATTTATGGACACTATTTTAAAATCTCTGCTAATTTATATGGTTCTTTTAGACAAATCCGTCGCGTTTGAACAATGACTTTGTAGGCTTAAGAGAAACTCAAAAAGGAGGTAGGCAGGAATGAGTGAGAGCTCTTCACTCTTTAATGGAGACAGCATGGACAAACAATTGCAGATTCACCCACACCTGGAGAGCCTAGAGCATCCAGAGCCTAGAACATCTACTCTACACCAGGCCTATGAAAGTGTACATATTCATATTTCATAACAAAACTATTTGCATCCTACCAATTAATTTGTCTAGTGCTTTCACCAGACATATGATATTATGTAAATGTGAAGACTTCCTGGCAGATTTAAACAAAAGGATATGCATTCTGTACTGTGAAGAACACTTTAGCAATTTAAAGCAATTTGTCATCATACAAGTTTATTGAGAAAGGTTTACTTCCACTCCTCATAGATTATAACAGTACAAAAGTTAAGTTCAGGAACACTGCTGAAGGAGGAATGTGATGGACACAGGAAAAACAAAACAAAACAAAAATATATCTTTTTTTTTTTCATAGGTGTAGAAAATACAAATTTCAGTTTGTAGAAAATATGCACACACTGCACCAATATGTCAAATATACCTAGATGAAGGTTGCCTCCTCAAACTGGCAGCATCAAATATCTAAAATAAAAAATTGTATGGTCCATGTTTTTTAAAATGTTATAACATACATTTAACAAGTATCATTTGTATCACTCAGGGTTTCTAATTTCTTTCTTTTGCTTTCTTTTATGGTCCATTAATGAGATGGGAAATGTTTAGACTATTCAGAACACTTCTTTTTTTTTTTTTTTTTTTAAACAATTAAAAGTGTGAAAAAGATACCAAATATGGTACTAAACACCATTTTTTCATCACAAACATGATTTCCTTGGAAAATCTTTCACATACCTTTTGTATGTTAAGGCTCTATTCCTAAAAATTAAAGAACATAATGAATATCATGATTTTACATTTCCCTTGGAGGATCAAAATACTCTTAGACTTTCAGATAAAATTTTTGATCAGTGTTAGAAAATTTTAATATCTTATGGGTCAAATTTTCTTAGCATGATTTCTCTGATTTCCTGTTATCAAAATTCAGAGTGGTCTTACGTTGTTCTAACAATATTTGTGGTTTTTTATTATTATTATTATTATTTATTATTATTTTTTATTTCTAATTTCCTCTGAATATGTCTTGGTTAACTTTGAAAACTGCTTTCATAAAGAGTACAATGGGACAAAGAAGCAAACCCTGTTTTTTCAAAAGATTTTCCTTACATCCCAAACCACTCTGAAGGAAAGTCTGGGAGTATATTGATACAGTCAAACACAGGGGGGTTGTTTAATTTTCTTGTTTTCTGGTAGGAGTGGTACATATCTTTATTTGGAAGGAAACATTACGCTGACAAGTGTACTGCCTTTTGTTACACAACTAGTAAGATAAAGACACTAAAGTGAGAGCAATCCCAAGTTTTATTGTTTGTTATACAAAGGATAATGTTTGTAATACATGAAGAATAGAATGAAATATATATATATACAATAATTGGGCATTTTTTTCTCAGTCAATTGCTCAAAAGTATGATGAGGCAGATACTCTATTATATCTTCAGTAATATTTAAATTTAAATTAAGTCAAGCATTTCAGACTAATGAGTCCTATCATTTTCCAAAATGAACTGTGGTCTGCCTCTTTACAATCAGTCATTTAACTGAAAGCAAACCCTAATAACTAATGCTATTCATATGGCTCTATAGAGATATGTTTGAATGAGCTACTGGATCACAGTTTGGGAAACAGCAGTCTACTTAGAATTTTAAATGTACTTATGATAGCAACAGAGAACTTAGAGTACCTAAAATATTATAGATAATTTATATACATTTAGTCTACATGAGCCAAGAGAGAAGTACCAATTTGGCTTTTTTTTTTTTTTTTTTTTGTCTTGAGATTAATTTCACCTCTACTGATATTTTTCTCTATGTGGTCTAAAATGATCACTTCAATGGAATCTGAACTTTTCAATTATTCTGGAATTTACTTGAAGGTTAAAATGTTGTTATTCATGAAATATAAGTAAATTACATTATTTGTGGATGAATAGGTGTTTTTGTCACGCTAATAGATTTCATAAGAAATTATCAGTCTATTCAACCTGAGATCATTTACCAAAGGTATCTCAAATCCAAGAAAAATACATTAAACCAATCACTGTAGATTAAATCTGCTATTTCTAGGATGATACCCCAACTCTAAAGATCTAGACTATGTTTCTGTAACTTGTGATAAGTCAGAACTGGTACCTAAAATTCATGGTATTTCAGAACTTGAATTGAATGAGAATGAGTCACCAGTTCTGTTGTTTTACATAATAGCTCAGTAAAACTGACATCCCTACAAAAACCATGTTGCTGTTAGTTATCAACCCTCAAATGCTTACAAATATTTTAAAGCCACTCTTTCTGACCTGAAATAACAGACATAGAAAGATTGTTCTATGCATGTTTGTTTGTTTGTTTGTTTGTTGCTGTTGTTGCTGTTTTTTATAAACATTGGGACAGGATGAGGTGTCTGTTTTTTATCAATTTTAATTAATTAGTAAGCCAATCTACAATTCTAACTTGTGATAAAGGAACATTTCAAGCAATATTTGTCACTATACCTCTAATTTCTGCATTGATTGCAGTGAAATACTCATACAGTCACCTGCTGTTTGTTATATAATTCTTACTTTTTTTTTGGTCTGTTTGTTTGTTTTATTTTTTCATCATAAATTAAATTAACTGCTATTTGTCTGAAGAACATCTCAGTTTATTGTTGATGAAGCACCATTTATTGTTTCTCTATACTGAAGATTTATCTACCTTTCTCTTTAGAGCCCTTTCTCTTTAGAGAACAGCTTATGTTCAAGAATATAAAAGAAGCCAATTATTTACATATATAGTCTGTTTGTAAAATAAAAATGTTCTTACTTTTAACTTTAGATTGTTTTATCCCCAAAAATGTTTTGTTTGTGTGTGTGTGTGTGTGTGTGTGTGTGTGTGTGTGTGTGTATGAAAAACATATTTATTTTATTATTTTATTCCATTTACTTTCTTCAATTTCTGGAAAGGAAACTCTCAAAATAACAGCCCTCATAGCCCTTCTGGATGACCTCAAAGAAAATGTCATGTATTTTCTGAATTGTTCTATTTTTTTACCAGTTATGTCACATCTGCTTGACTGTACCTCAGATAATGACTAATCTTACAGAATATAAACAAATCTCACTCATCGTTAAGTTCTGATCCCTGAAATAAACCTGCAGATTCATAACCAGTGCAGCGTGAGCTGCATCCATTTTCAGAATGTAGTACTCACTTTTATCTTTAACCATGTATTATTTTAAATTTATTTGATTTCAATTAAAAATCAGATAACAATATTTATATTCTTTTGATGCTTTCAACATTTGCATTTCTCTCTCCTTAGACAAATGAATTGGCTTTGCATAAGGAAAAATAAATAAATAAATAAATAAAAAGGTTTCCACTGAAAATAGTCTGTCTCTTTTATCTTCAGTCCCTTCCATCGGGTATTTATATGTATAGATCCCCCTGAGCCTTCTCTTCTCCAGGCTGCACAGTCCCAGTTCTCTCAGCCTTTCCTCACATGATAGGTACTCATGTCTCTTAACTGTCTTTGTGTCCCTGCTCTGGACTTGCAATTACATAGCCATCTTGTACAAGAGAGACACAAACTGGACATAGCACTGTAGATGTCCTCAGTGCTGAGTAAAGGGCAAGGATCACACCCCTCAGTTTGTAGGCAGTGTTCTTCATAGCTCAGCCTAATGCATCTGGCCATCTTGGCTGCAGGAACGTTTGGTCAGCCTGGAACCCCAGGTCCTCCTCTGCAAAGATATTTTCCAGTCATTGGGCCCCCAGTGTGTTCTGGTGCATGAGGTTACTACTCCATGGATGTAAAACTCTGCACTTTTCTTTGTTGAAATTCATGTCATTTCTCTCAGCCCAATTCTCCAGCCTGTCCAGATCCCTCTGAATGGTAAGATTACTATCTGGTGTGATTACTATCTCTACTCATAGTTTTGTGCTATTTGCAAACTTGCTAAGCCTATTTCCAAGTTACTCATGATTCTATTAACCAATAATTGCTCCAGTATTAGCCTCTGGGGTAAACCACTAGTGACTTGCCTTTAATTGTATTGTGGGTCACTGATCACAGCCCTCTGGGTGTTTCAGTCAGTTTTCAAGCCACCTTGAAAGGAAACTGTCTATAGGAGAATTAATGAAATCATAGTAAGCGATATCCACTGCTCATCCACCAGTCACCTCATTGTAGAAGTCTGTTGTTGGTTAAGCACAATTTCCACCATCACAAATCCATGCTGAATACTCCCGGTCTCCTTGCCTTTCCCATGTTTGCAAATGTTTTCCCAAATTAGTTGCTTCATCAACAATTATTATCATAAAGAAACAAATAAACAAAAAACAATGCATACTATATCTTATTAAATTTGTGATGAAAGAACAAGTGAAGTGAGTTTTCAGCCAAATAATGTTTTATCAAAAACATGCTACTGGTATATATATAAAAACATAGCAAAATTTTTAAGTAGACACCATACCTAAACTTGGAAAGAGTAACTGAAACACAACACCAGGAAACAGAGGTGAACCTTTAATAAATTGTCTTACATGGATATCTTGGAATTAGTGTTCTAGTCCATGAGATTTAATGCAAGTTAATAATTGAATCAAGCACATTTAAGAGATTGACATATTTTTTAAAGCCTTCAGTAGAACACACACAAATTCGTTTCTCCAGCTTACTTCCAAATGGAGCTCAATAATCAGCATTTGTTAAAACTGCAATTTCCTGTTTGTTACAGCATTCATTGTTCATGAAGACAGCACAGATTACACAATGAGTTTGGTGCACAGCAATGATCTCTCTGACAAAAGTGTAGTGTCTGCCTCCCTAAACTGTACTGTTAAGTACCATGACACTCAAAACAATGGATATCTTACCAAACAGCATAACTACACAAGAAGATAAATCATATAATTCTTTCTCATCAATAAATATACAGTTTTAATTGTGGGACTTTTCATATGTCAGAAAAGTATATAGGCCCTTCCTTCAGAACAGCTGGTAGAAGTGAAATAAACAGCTCATTTCACAGGAAAAGGTGGCTGGATTTCGTTCTCACTGAATTTGTCAAGTGTGAATAAGAATTATTTTGATATGAATACTGTAGTACAAGATCAGCATTCATTGAAATGTCATTTCTTGTCAATACAATAATTTTAATGAATAAATTTGAGTAAATTAACCCTGTAAGTAATGACAGTAAAAATAATGATTTTATGGGTAAAATACATTAATAAATACATAAATATAAATACTATAAAGTAGCTTTCAAGAAAAATAATAACAAAAAGAAAATGAATGGCTTAAAAATGTGCCATTGGATTGGCTGAGCAAAAGTCTGCATAACATTTAGAGTCTGTTAATTCAACAGGGGGGGGAAAGGAGTTCATTTATTGCATCATGGTCTTTTCCTACAGGTAAGTAATTAACATGGAAGTGATACAATTATCATAGACAGCGTACAAGCAAAACAATGATGTCGGGAGATCTTCACACTGTTATTTGAGTGTTGTCTTCTCAGAGGTTTCTCAGGGTTAATGATCTGCTATATGGACTCTGAATAACTATGCAAATGAGAAGTATAGCAATGCAATATTGTTAGACATTTTCTTTCAGGAGGTAATGAGAAACACTTCTGTGTATCACTCACTTGGTCAGAGCCATAATCTTGAGGCCTTCAGGCAGCTACAGAACATGTATTTTTATGAAGAACTGGTGGTTTTACCTTGCTAGCCAGCTGAACTGCACAACCACCATGCTCTCACTCCCCCTCCTCAGAAGAAAAGGGGAAGAGAAAAGGGAAAATACAACTCATGACATAAGGATAATTTAATTAAAGGAAAAATATTTATTAAAGGAAAATCATTATTAATTAAATAATTTAACTAAAAGGAAAAGAGAAGGGGGGCGGGTGGGGGGGGGGGAGAGAGAGAAGAAAAGAAAAGCAGAAATAAAAATAAAATAAAATAAAATAAAATAAAATAAAATAAAATAAAATAAAATAAAATAAAATAAAATAAAATAAAATAAAATAAAATAAATAAAATAAAATAAAATAAAATAAAATAATAAAATAAAATAAAATAAAATAAAATAAAAATAAAAATAAAATATAAAATAAAATATAAAATTGAAAAAAAATGATGTGGAAGCACTGAGGAAAGAAGATACTCTCTACTACCCACCAAGTGATGCTTGACCACATCCTTGAAGCAGAGCCTCAGTGCACATGGTTGTTAAGGAGTACAGGTATTTTCACAAGAGCCCACCCCTCCCCTCTCCTTCCTTTTTCTACATTGAAAGTATAAAACAAAAGTATAATACAATTAAGTCAACACAGTAACTTCAATGCTTGATCCCATCAAAAGCTGTTCTCTTAACATTACCTGCTAAGAAATTGCTAAGAGATTAAGCTAAGGAATAAAATTACTTAAATCCCATTGATTTCTGGGATAAGGTATGAAAAATCAGAGGACTTCAGAAATAGAAAATTTTTATCCTGTACTACCAGCTTTAAAAATGTTTGTGCCTCTTCCACCCCATCTCTGGTGAAATGTTGAAGTTCAGGTGGGACATATAGCAAGAAGCCCTAGTTGTTGAATGGGTGTCATAGGGGTGCCCTGAGAAATGAAAATAATGATCTTACTAATATTTTATAAAATAGGTTTTGCCTTTTCAACCTAGCTAGTAGAAGACAAACCACTACCAATCAAGATTTTTATTCTGTTTTGTTTAGTTGTCTAGTAAGTCAGTAAAGACTGCAAAAGAGTATAGCACAGCACAAAGAAATGGGCATTTAGAGTCTCAATTTCACAAATATAAACAAGACTATTCTCCAAAAATTATATCTCAGAATAATCACTGAAGATTCTTGCAGATTATGTAACAGTTTAACATGCTAATTTTATGATAGAAATGGTGTGTTTTAAGTTGTGGTTGCCTCTTGCGCTTTTTTGTTGGTTGGTGTTTTTGTTGTTTTTTTGTTTGTTTGTTTGTTTGATGTCTGATTTTTCTCTGGCACTCTTTTAAGCATTAATTCCTTGGATAGAGAACTAAGATGTGAGGGGGAAAAAAAGGTAATATTTGGAAAAATAAAACCAAAGCCAAATAATTTCAGAGTAGATTGAAATCTAAATTTCAATTTTTATTGTAAAATGTAATATGTTTAAATCTGAAAGATACTGATCTGAAGACCTATGAATTTGATGTAATTATTCCCTTGCACTATCTTTAGTACAGTTTTGAGCCATGCTCTTTCTGTTTTACATACCTAAAAGAACCACAATGCAACATGGAAAGTATGTTCACAACTGATGTGAATCTATTTGTATAATAGAAATGGAATAGGAATAGAAATAGAACTGAAACTAAAGTAACAAGTAATATCCTACACCTTTGCAAGGAGCAGTTCTGGGATTGTTTTCTTTCTTTTAATGGCAGTGGTATGCTTTTTCTCTCCTCAGGAAAAATCTGCTTGATTATAAAAGTCTATAAAATGATACTACAGTTCGCACTTAGTTAGAGGTGGCTTACCTCCTAAAATAGGTGAGTTTATCTGTTGGGTTTGCTCAATACTCTTATGAGTCTTGTTGCAAAGCAGATCACACAAATCCAGTGTACAAATAAATATATATATATATATATATGTATATGTTTCAGTTTTTCAAAACTTTTCCATTTCCTTCATTTGTATACATAGAAATTGTTTTGCCACAGTGAAACTGAGAAATTTCCTTTTTCTCACATTACTAACAGCTGACTAAACTGAACAATCCACATAATTTTTGTTTCCTTTTTGCTTTGGACTAAAAGATGGTGTTAAATTTCACAACAGGGAATGTATTTTTCATGTTTTCCTGATGACCTCAACCATTACAACCTTGGTTATTCGCACCATGTGTGAAACAAAAAGTCATTTTTATTAAGCAGAAGGACCAGAGGATGGCTGTCAAATGTGTTTATCATTTCCTCTGTTAGGTAAGATGACAGGCAACTAAAAGCTCTGATGCCACTGACAAATTCAGTCATTAAGATTATATATGAAGAAGTACCATGGAGTTTTTAGTATTACTTTTAGTTTAAAATTAGAAACACTGATATACATTAAAGGAAATATAATATATGATATATAATATATAACATATGATATATAATATATAACATATGATATATAATATATAACATATGATATATAATACATAATATATATGTATAATACAATGTCTCTAGACGTTGTCCAACTATAAATAAAACTTTCAGTAGAAACAAATGTTTTATGGAACTGTCATATGCAGTACAGAATTCTGACTTTTTTTTTCAACATTTAATATATTTATTTAACCTGCCTTATGAAGGTATTTCCATGTGAGGCAGAGAGATTTATGCAACTAAAGGTACACTCAAAACTCCTTGGAGCACTTACTTCAGCACATCACTCCTGAGTGGGAACAGATCCTACCTATCTGGAACATGCATCTCCCTCTAGGAAATGTAACACAAGACAGTTTTGATACTGTTAATATTTTCTGTACTGTGGCTGGTTTTGTCCCAATTTCCTCTTTTCCTCTCAGCCCAGCTGCTGCTGGGTCCTCAGTGAGGAAGTAGTTGAAGCCCAGGCCCCCTAGCTGATGCAATTTGAATCAAATTTTTGTCCCCTCCTCTCCGAAGCTCCCAGAGACCAAGAGAAGTAGCAGGTGGGCACCTATCTTCCTCTCCCTCTTCTCCACACTTGAAGAGTAAGCAATGAAGAAAAGGGACAACATCAGTCATGATAGTCTTGGGTGAAACCAAAGCAGGCTCATGCAATCTGCTGATTGGACTGTATTAGTCAAGAAGTAGGACTCCTACTAACTGCCATTGATGAGCCTAATTTAGAGCATAAGAGCCTGAAATACACCCTGTAGAACACAGAGGGCTTGTTGTATATATGCATGTTCTGTCAAACAGTGTGCCCAATCATGCTGATGAACAGGTGGCCCCTGAATACTCTGTGACAAACTATTTCCACAGTCTTGGTAACAGGAGATAAAGAGTTCCTCAAGTTATTTAAGAAATAAAAGGTAGAAATAAGTATGTCTAAACCACCACATGGACTAGTCAAATTACTTTGGCATAACGTCTCCATAATGAAGAACATACTTCTATTTTGCAATCAAGAAATATGAAAAATAAAATAAACTGATTATTTAGAAACTAGGATCAAGGTGAAATTGGAGTGTATTCTAAGGAACAGGCACGAATCTTCATAAGATGAATAAAATACATTAATAATGTACTTTGTATAAATAAAGTGGTAGAGTAACCAGATTTATCATGGCATCAAGCAGGGCAGTAGCAGTACAGGAAGCTGAAAAAAAATCAGTCTTATCAGATATCTGAGGAAAAAAGTGACAAATGGAATAAAAATGAAGAGGTGAAAAATAAGAATGAGAGAATTTCTTTCCTGTTGAACATGTACAGCAGGGATATACCTACGCCCTCATACAGAGAGATTCAAAGAGATGAAATCTTGGCAGTTGTGAGTGAGATTCATTCACATGCAATTAACATGTTTTGCTTGCTGCCTCTGTAGAGCTACTTCTTACTAATATTCAGGAGCACCAGAATCGTAACCATGATGGCAGCAATTTCAATCATTTGCAGAATTGGAGCTTAAACAAAACATCCTCTGGTAGTAACAGTTACCTGACAAAATAGACTTTGTCCTCTTAGTTACATGATACCAACATGAAACATTACCTGCAAACTCCTTTTCTACTTAATTGCATGTAATGATACATGATTAGAATTAATAATTTTTGGTGAGAGATTGTGGGTATGATTTGTTCATTATGATGTGCACTTCGTACAAGCAAAAACAATCAAGATATGACATCATTATTGTTCAGTCCAGATGAATGAAAAAATAATTATGAGCACTGGGTGTATGAGGTGCCTTTATTTTGTCATTGCTGAGGAAAAAGTATGAATTATTTTGGGGGTTACTGGATTCTCTACTAAAGCTCTAGTGTCTAGGAGAATTGTCCTGGAGTAAAAAGGTCATATTCTCAAAATTACAGTTCAGTTCAAGAAAACCAAAGCCCTGGAGATGTAAACACCTACCATAACAACAAATTGAACCATGTCATCTGTTTTCCATGAATAATCATTTGCATTTTTTTTCCCTTAATTCTAAATAAGAGAAGGCATAAAATGGTTCACAGTATGTGTAACATGAATGTAACCATATTAAGACAGCAAAATATAATGAAATAGTGTATGTTTAATTTCCCATCCTCCTCTAACATTTTTGAGAGGAGAAAAAAAAATATAAAATTTATTCTAGTTCTATCATTGCTGAAGTTTACATCAGGTAAGTAGTAAAATCATACCAATGAGCCTTGCTTATGTGCTCTTCTGGTCTAAAAGTTGGCAGGAAATCTCACTGACTTAGAATGCTTTCCCTGAGATGCAGTGTCTCAGATCAGCTGGGTTCTTGGTTAACATGCAAAATAAGTCTGATTTTCTATTACTTTGTCAAAGTAGATGTGTGGTTTTTTGTTGATGGTGGTGGGGGTTGTTTGGTTGTCTGTTTTTTTTTTTATTTTTTGTTTTTCTTCTTACCAGAAGAATCTCATTTAGGCACCTTTTACAGATGCACAATCTTTTTATTGTCCTGGTCAAGCCAGTAATAGATCACTTAAGTCTGATGGCAAGACTCCTGGAATTATACAGGAAATATTTCCTTGATCTATGGAAAGAAAGAGCAATTATTCTTGAAGATCAAGTTTTGTGGTAAGACAATTAATTCCTTGCTTTGCCAAATTCTGAAGATCAATAATGGGATACTCAAAACCAGAATTTCCCCTCCTCAGCATTCCTAGACTACAAAAACAATGCTTCCTTTTCTTCCTCTTGTTCTAGCATGGTTAATCAGTAAGACCAAGTGTGAAACAGAAGTTCCTTCTTCTATCCCTTCCTCTCCCTTGTAGTATGGCTGCATGGGTAATTTCCTACACTAAATGGATTTAAGCCACTTCAAACTAAAAGAGAAGTAAACCAAGGTCTCTTATGCCTGTACAATTTCATTAATTATTAGGCAATATGAACCATAAACGACAGAATGCTTTTTGCTAGGATTCAGACCATAAGAAGCAGCAGCATCTGCTGTGCCCATACATCTATTTGAAAATGGGCCAGCAACACACCACCATCACAACAAGTATTTATGATTGTGTTTGTATGAGAATTATTTTATCAGATGTCTACATATACCAAATCTGCATGTAGACAACTTTTTTTATTTTTTCTTTTAACTCCTAAGAAATAATGCTTCCAAAGGATCTCTTTACACTGCAACTGTTACTGTGTTGTCATATTTACTGTCATATTTACCTATTCTAGAGAAGAAGGACATAATTAATTCAACAGATTTTAAAACTAAAAAGCATGGGTTTATAAACTCAAACTAATTATCACTTTCCTAAGAACAAACAGTATGAAAAATGCTGCAGGTTAAAGAAGGGAGATTATTGATGAAATTTTGTAAACTCATATTTAAAGAGTTCTTGACTGCATGTGATTTGCATTACGGAGTCATTGAACTGAAGGCAATAATTTGGATCACTCCAAAATGGAGTGGGTTAAGCTAATCTGTTCAATTGTTCATTTAAATTCAACTTGTTTTCCTTCAGCTTAGGATATTCATCATCTATTCTTTTAATGTAAAAATGCCACCGTGACCAAAGGCATTTGTCCTTTCTTCTTATCTAATACTAGATGATGCTGAGTGGGATAATTACAATTCCAATAAAAAATTAAGGGCAATTACACTATTCAAAAGTACAAGTTCTTATGAATTCTGAATAACTGCAAAACCAACGCTAAAGACCCATTGCAGTTTTCTATACCATCATTATTCTTAACACAGCCGGCATTAAACGAAACGTCCAGAGGTAAGCTTCTGTATACCACCTGGCTTTAAAGTTTCTTTTTTTTTTTCTTTCTAAAAATTTAGAAAACAAATAAAGCAACCTCTTTTTCTTCATGGAAAATTCTATGAAATATTTTGGTTTGGTTTCAAACATACTTTGTACAACCCTATTTTTTCAACTAGAATGTAATCATCTTGCTCCAGTAAGATGCCATTTTTTAGGCTGTACAAAACTTCTGAGTTGCCTAATTTAGGCTAGACACTACTGATTCTGCTATAATTGTTTTTGTTGGAGTTTGTTAGCATTAATTCACAGTACATACATTTTATTCCTGTATTCTTTACTAATCTCTTTTAAAGATTTTATTTTCCTTTGCATAGTACCAAACGTTTTCTTTTGTTATTTCATTTGAAGCTTTTGAGGGAAGATATTAACTTGAACTCATTGCACAGAAGAGATGCTATTCAAGAACATGCATTACGAGTTAACAATGAAAGAAGAGATGAGGGATTTTTGATCAGTTTAAAGTTTAAAAATTTCTCAATGGACAAAAATAAAGATATTTCTAATACATTTGTGTGTGTGTGTGCCTGTGCCTGTATATACTTTCAGTGGTACCTGAGGTCAAAAATGCCCTAAAGAAAAGGAAAAGCTCTTTTTAATATTGAATATCAATTCAAAATCAATAAGAAGGAAATGTAAAGGGAAGGGACAGTTGGGATCATATGATGCAAAGAGTATCAACACTCTGAAAATAAGTAACTGTATGCATCGGATAGCTACATGAAGTCAAAAATAAATTAAGGTAATTTTCAAAATAAGATAAATAAGTAAATAAACAGATAGTTTTATTGAAAGATTGATAAAAGTATGAAGGATTTTGGTGTTATTTAACCAGGATTTTCCAGACAGAACCAAATAATAAATACTCACTTTTTGAACTGGTCAAGAAAGTCTGGGGTGATATGGCTATGGCTTGCACAACACTGAATTTGGGTTAACAAACCCTTGAAATTGTTGTAAGTAATATCTTGAAGGTCTTAGACTGATATCAACTTGAAGCTCACATGTAAGTTTGAAAGAAAGGTGACGCCAATTATATTGTTTAATGAATTTGTTGAACAAGGTATAAGTGGCAAGCAAAACTTCCAAGATGATTAACTGCAAAGATTCTTGGCAGTTAAACTTCATACAGGCCAATTTCAACAAGAATTCTTGTATTATGCAAAATAAGAGGAAAATCTTATCCCATATGCCTTATCTATTCTATCAAACTGTGCAGCTTTAATTTTGAATATTCATAACAAGTGCAGTGTAATATATTTTATAAGAGATTACCGAAACAAATCTGAATATTTTATATATTTTTTACTCTGTCTCTGCAGAGATATCTCACAAACTGAAAGATTAATGGAGTCATGGAATAAATTACTTGCTTGGCTTTAATAATTGTAGCAGTAGTTGGAGTTAGGATACAAATTAAATAATAAAAAAGCTTTATTTATCTACTAACCCACATTCTACTGCCTAGAGATGAGATCTGAGAAGAAAATGTCAACACTTGAAATACTGCTATGAACAAGTGACTTTGGAAATCTTATCCTATACAAGTAATTTTTCTATAGAGGCAGAGATGTTTTAAGAGCAGCAAAACAATACATGACACTTCTGAAAAGAGTAATAAAGTTATCATCATAGGATTATTCTTAATCTAAGGAGATGTTCCTATGGACTATCAAATAAATACAAGACAAGCTTCTCAATTTAAAAAATGCTATCTACTTTTTGGAAGAGTTAACTGAAGTCTGTCTTTGCACATGTTACAGTGTTTAAACTTCTAAGCTATCTTAGTGTTGCATTTTTTGTTGAAAGTAATGCAAACTAAGATCACGCTCCTAGACAGAGAAATTTTTTATTATCATTTAATGTCATTTACCATTGAGCTGTCATTTAAAGATTGTGTGTAAATCAGGTCATACCACTTTGAAGTTTTACCTATATTTAATTTACCCCAGGATATCTTATTTAATAAAAAAAATTAAACCCCTAATGAGTACAGATGAATCAGATTAGAATGATAAAGAAAAGAAATAAGATGTCCTACAATATTTTAGTATATATGACAATAGATCCTTGAGACTACCCAGAAGATTGTGATCTGCCAGAGAAAACAGCTGGAGACCTAAAGCAAGGATAATGATTTATATTTTTTTAGTAAATAGAAATTGATAAGCACCAGGATGGTAGAACTATTAAAAAAAAAAAAAAAAAAAAAAAAAAAAAAACATTGTCAAAAGAAAAAAGTATGTACCACCCTAACTACAAATCCATCCAATAATTTTAAGAAAAATATGGAGAATTGAGGAGAGGGAAGGGAAGGGAAGGGAAGGGAAGGGAAGGGAAGGGAAGGGAAGGGAAGGGAAGGGAAGGGAAGGGAAGGGAAGGGAAGGGAAGGGAAGGGAAGGGAAGGGAAGGGAAGGGAAGGGAAGGGAAGGGAAGGGAAGGGAAGGGAAGGGAAGGGAAGGGAAGGGAAGGGAAGGGAAGGGAAGGGAAGGGAAGGGAAGGGAAGGGAAGGGAAGGGAAGGGAAGGGAAGGGAAGGGAAGGGAAGGGAAGGGAAGGGAAGGGAAGGGCTTATCTATTCTAGGCTTATCTAGAATAGAAATGTATTTTTCCAAGTATGAATAACGTTTTTAAGAAAAAAGAAAAAAGGAAAAAAAAAAAAGAAAAAAAAAAGAAAAAAGAAAGAAGAAAAAAGAAAAAAGAAAAAAAGAAAAGAAAAGAAAAAAGAAAAAAGAAAAAAGAAAAAGATGAAAGAAAACATTTTGAGAAATCTGAGTGTTTGTAAACTATATTGCCTCTCTGGATATAATGACTTCTGGGGTATGAATTTTCTATTTAATTTGAACTATCCCTGTACTTCCACTTTCTTTCATAGTTTCTAAGATTCTTTTGACTTCATGCTGAATCTGGTTTCAATCCTTTACTGGGCCTGTAGTTGGTATAGTGTACAAAAAACTGTCATAACTTGTTCTCATTTTATGAGATCACTATCCCAACTAGTGAGACACTGTAGTGCAGTCACTGAGAAACTCCCAAACAGGCTCTGAAATGGTAGATTATTGTCACTTGAAGAATGGATACAAAGTGTAATAAATGGTTCAGTCTTCAAAATAGGACTATAATCAAAGTTTACAATTTATTAAAGGAATAGAGGTAAGCAAACAGTGCTGTGTGCACTGGGAGTCTCTGCTCCACCAAGACGTATACCAGTTACATCAAGCAGCTGATTTTTATGCTCCTAGGCTGATACATATTCATTACTACTTCTAAAAAAAACAGGGTTATTATAATTAGTTTCCGGAATCCAAACCCTCCTACTGGAGCATGCGTATCAGTCTCTGGTGGTCCCTCTGGGCGTCTCTCGTGCTGAAGGCTCATAGTCTTCCTCCCTCTTGTCCTTCTCCTTTGTCCAACTTGGCTGTATGTCAGAAACTTGTGCAACATCCCCTGCAAGCTTTGTTTTCTAGTTGTTCTTCAGCTCTCCCCGTCTCCTTTATCTCCTGGCCAGATATCAGAGACTTGCATAGTGTCCCATGCAATAGCCTTAATAGTTAGCTGTTATTCTGAAACCCCCCAAATATCAGAGACTTCGAGGAAAAACCTACAAAAACATTTCCCTTCAAGCTCTCTATTGACACGAATTGCTAAAACATTCCTCTGCAAGATACAAGAATTATATACATTAACCACTCTGTTTTTCTTAGACTTGTGGTTATACAAGGGTATGTAAGACAGAAGGTCACATTCATCATACCATGCGGCCCTAGCATTGTTCCATACTGACACGAATCAGATGAACATATCTCACACAAAGATATCCATGAAAACATAAATTTTCATGTAACATCATCACCAATGCTTTTTGCTCAAATAAACTTTACTATGTCATTTTATTTTGATGGACTTTTACAGAGAAAAAGGAACTGTGAAAAACTGAAGTGATTGGTGTTATAATTACAGAGCTGAATGACAGCAAGTTTTTCTGACTGGAGTGAACAGATGGGACATACATTACAGAACAGACTTCCGTAAAATGAAGTGTCTAATTAGTTCACTGCTAATTGTACCGACTTCATAGAAAATGCAAAATGTTTGAGTTAGGGGTCCCTAGAAAGCCAGTAATTTTATGTAAAATGTATTTCATTCCTAGGATTCTTGTACTTAAACCAGACTCTACCAAGTGGGAAGAACAAGGCACCCAGCCTGCCCCTGGCAACCTCATAAGTCTTTTAGACATCTCAAACACAACTAAAGTTTTAGTAAGCAATGCCAAGAAGCCCAGACACTACATTTCTCAAAACATGGCAATTTTTCTTTAGATTCCATACACTGACTTCTGAAAATAGCCAGTGTTACTGTTGGTGGATGAAACTAGGCAAGCAGTGGAAAGGGGTTTTAAATGTTGAGCAGAATTTTTGCTAAAAAACTGTGAAAAGTCAATATATATATATTCTGAAAGACATAGTCTGTTTTGTGTGCTTGATTTTAACCATACAAATGTCAGGAATCAGATGCCCATGTTCTCCAACTACAGACCTCAGCAAGTTTATCAAGCATTGAATCACTGATTTACCTGTTCAGCAGTCTTTTCTGCAAGGAAAACTCCAAAGATTTTTGGAAGGAGATATATTTTTGCATTCTAGCCCAAGAGGTAAAACTGTTCTGTAGGCATACTGAGGATCTCCTGGAGTTGTGTCAAGTCAGTGTTTTAGCTAGTTAACAAAGGTGGTTAAGAGCTTCTGGACAGTGTGAACATCATCACAGCCAGTACGCAGCCCGTCTATCAATCCCCTATTCCAAACACTTTAGTTTTACATTTCTGTGACTAGATAGTTGGACAATTTGGTGGGTAAGGAATTGGCTGGATGGTCACATTCAAAGAGTTACAGTCAGTGGCTCAATGCCCAGATCGAGAGAAAATGATGAGTGGTGTTTCTCAGGGGTCATTAGTGGGACCTGCACTGTTTAACATCTTTGTTGGTGACACAGACAGTAGGACTGAGTGCACCCTAAGGAATTTTGTCAAGCTTAGAGGTGTGGTTGACATGGTGGAAAGAAGGGATGCCATCCAGAGAGACAGGTTTGAAGGACAGGCCCGTGCGAAACACATGAAGTTCAACAAGGTCAAGGGCGAGGTCCTGAACAAGATTGGAGCAATCCCAAGCACAAATACAGGTTGAACAGAGAATGTGTTGAGAGCGGTCCCAAAGAGAAGGACCTGGGTGTTGACAAGAAATTTGACACAAGCCAGCAAATTTTCCTGCAGCCCAGAAAGCCAATCATTGGCTTCATCAAAAGAATTGTGGTCAGCAAGTTGAGGGAGGTTATTCTCCACCTCTATTCTGAGATCACACAGAGTCCTATGTTCAGTTCTGGGCCCCCCAACATAAGAAGGACACAGACTACAGGAAAGATGGGAAGGGACTATTTATCATGGAGTGTAGTAACAGGACAAGGGCTAATAGCTTTAATATAAAAAAGGGTAGTTTAATATTAGACATTAGGAAGAAACTCTACGGTGAGGGTGGTGACGCACTGGCACAGGTTGCCCAGAAAAGTTGTGGATGCCCCATCCCTGGAAGTGTTCAAGGCTAGGCTGAATGGGGCTTTGAGCAACCTGGTCTAGTGGAAGGTGTCCCTGCCAATGGCAGGGGGGCTGGAACTAGGTGATCTTTGAGGTCCCTTCCAACCTAACCCCTCTATGATTCTGTATTTTATGAAATCTGACTAAACCTGACTTCTTTGATTCTTGTGTTTTGTGCATACACTGAGAAACTATTTTTTTATTATTATTTTTCATTTTTTATTTTATTTGGAATAAAAATAAAGTAATTAAATTAATACATTATCAAGTAAAAAGTGAACACGTCATATAGATCAGCTTGGGAGAGAAGGGCTTGCCTTAAGAGGCAAGCCAAAGGATATAAGAAAATAACTACCAGAAAATTCTTTCAGAGGTGCATTCCTAACACAAACTAAAATCTTAATGTATATACACTCTTACTTAGTTTTCCTGAAGTCAGTAAAGTTACTTTTTTTTTTTTTTTTTAAATCATTCTTGATTCTCAATTGACCCTTGACTTTGTTTTCTGAGGCATCACAGACAAAGAATGACAAATACCACAACATCTAGTATTCATTCTGATTTCAATAAACTCATAAACTGGGATGGTTTTGTGTCATTGTTGTTTTTTGTTTCTCTGGTGTATCTTAAAGACAGTATAGAAATAATGATGATGTACTGAGATGAATGCAAGCTGTCACCATGATTTCAGTGCTTTTCTGAACAGCCCTGGGACAGGGAAGCACTGGTTCACTGACGGTCTTGCATGAGTACCTTTAGCCTCTGAGTAGCTAATGTTACTCAGCAGACTTAGTTCAAGCAGATCCTTTTGTGGAGTACTATAGAAGAGGCTGCTGTTAGACTGAAACTAGATTTCCTAGTTCTGATAAAGTTTTCTCTGGCACCAAGGACCGAATTTAAAGATTTCCTCTTTGCACAACTCTGTTCTTTAATAAAGTCCAGGGATTAGCGAAAGACTAGGA
Organism: Anas platyrhynchos; assembly: GCF_047663525.1. Taxonomy (NCBI): domain Eukaryota; kingdom Metazoa; phylum Chordata; class Aves; order Anseriformes; family Anatidae; genus Anas; species Anas platyrhynchos. The sequence continues at coordinate 66,446,311 of NC_092621.1, read as the reverse complement.
AAAATGTATGTGTTGTGAAGACTTAGGAACAAGGAGACAAATACCGCATTAACTACATCTACCAATAAAAATATAAAGAAAGAGCAACTGAACAACCCCAACTCTTTCATCCTGTCTTCACAGGAGAGGTACTTCGGCTCTCTGATCATCTTCATGGCCCTCCTCTGGACTCACTTGAACAGGACCATAATGAGAGCATGTGGTGGTTTTACCGTACTGGGCAGCTAAACACCACAACCGCTCTCTCACTCCCCCTCCTTTAGATGAGGAGGGGGAGAAGTAAAGCAAAGAACAACTCACGGGTTGAGATAAGGATAATTTAATTAAAGGGAAATAATTATAATAATTAAATAAAGACTACCATGAACTAAACAATTTAACTAAGGGGAAATAAAAAGGGAAAGGGGAAAGGGAGGGGAAAAGGGAAAAATAAAAAGAAGGGAGGAAAACAAACAAACAAAATAAATGAAGGCTATATGGAAGTGCAGAGGAAAGAAATTACTCTCTACTTCCCACAAATGAGCGATGATTGACCACGTCCTTGAAGCAAGGCCTCAACGCACGCAGCCGGTGTTCGAGAGGAGGACCTACATCTTCCAAACGAGAGCCCACCCCTCCCCTCTTCTTCCTGTTTCCACCTTTTATTGCTGAGTGTGACACCACATGGTATGGAATAGCCCTTTGATTGGTTTAGGTCAGCTGCCCTAGTGATGTTTCTCTCCTCACTTTTTTTGCCCACCCCCTAGGAGGGTTAGAGGAAGGCCCAATGCTGTGCCACTGCTGCTCCGCAGTAGACGCAACATTGGTGTGATAACACTGCTGTTCCAGCTACAAGTACAGAGTACGGCACTGTATGGGCTGCTGCCGGGAAAGTTCAGTACTTTCAGTACTCAGTACCCAGTACAGAGCATCAGGTCATTCATTATATTTACTTGTAAAAGTGTTGTTTTCTCATCTATATAAATTTTGATTTATGTTGTTACACACATTTCTAGCCTAATTAGACCATTAGACTGAAACACAAAGGATGCAAACAGAAATGTATCCAGTAATACTTTTCATCTCATACACTTTTTTCAAAGAGAGATAAGAATATTATTAGGTCAATCTCATCATCTACTGATAAGGCCTGGCCTTCTGTCAGCTGTGGAAACAGGATTATAAAGATCTTAACAGGAAACATATGATTCACCGCTATTATAACTGAAATTAAATGAGGGAGAAATAGCTATAAGAGGCAGTTTACTGTCTATGGATATTTGCATACTTCAGTGTGTCAGATATCAGAGGAGAAAGCCATCCTTTTCCATAAGATCAGTTCAGGCACAAAATACTATATATGTAGAGAAATAAATATTCATCTGCCAGACCACTGTTCTCCCTGATGCAGCTACATACATCCAAGATATCTGGTCATCTTTCTAGATTGAAACCTATGTAGGAACAAATAAAATTATTTTCACACATTACAGTATCAAAAACAAGTTTTCTCGATGTTCAACTGTCTCCTTTATCTCCAAGCATGCAGAAAGGACTACTTCTTTTGATCAGAAGTTGTTGTGAATTTTGAGGTGAAGAGCAACAGTTGAGTGTCGTAGACTTGTTTATTAGCTTCATTCAGTATTTAGTTCATGATGCCAGAAATCTGATGTGATTGCAGTTTGCAACAGCTTGCTGCTGTCAGACTGAAGACACCTTGCCTGCATCCCTGACAGGCTATGGAAAACAGGAAATTTTGTGAGCATCATTTCAGGAATTTGTATGTCAGGAAAGAGATTATAGATGAATAGTGATTTGGAAGATAGAAATCTGGGTCTTATGTTTTGAAGTCCTTTGGAGCTTTAGACCCAATAACCATCTTAAAAAGATTTTTGTGAAATAATTACTTATATTTTGGGCACTTTGAAATAAAAGAGTAACAGCTTTCATAGATATGTAATTATACCTTACCATTTCATCTGATTTATAAAGCAAATTCATCCCTGACTGGGGTATCCTCAATAAACAGAACATGTGACTGCAAATATTTAATAAAAAAAATATTTAATACTTAAATTCCTCTGAATACTTTGGACAAATAATTTCCAATTACTTTTTAGGGTAAAACACAAAATGCTTTTGTACAAATTCCTTAAATCCAGTTCTTCCTTATGGAGTGAGGTACTTTTTTTTTTTCCTCAGTGAAAAATAAGGTAGTCAAAAAACAGTTTTTGTTTTTGTTTTTGTTTTTTTTTTTCCTTGAAGATCAGATTTTCTGCCTACCTTTAAGAAAAGTTAATAATGTGTGGTTATATTTACTTATAGATACAACTTCTCACTTAAACTTCTTACATGATAAAGAGAATAGGTCTCTAATCCTAAAGAGAGTCATTTTTTAATCATCTTATCTTAAATAAGTCCTTGATTCTTTTCACCTCAAAATTTTTAAGTAATGAGAAATAAAAACACATTTTGCTAGTAAGCTTATGCAGATATGTTCAAATAACAACCTTTATGTGTTGAATTAGCCATACATTCTCCATCATAAAGGAAAAAGATCCCTTCTTGCACTGGCATTTTACATGACATTTTACATTTACACTGGCATTTTACATTTATATTTTGTGAAGGCTTTTTTGTGTGTGCATGATAAATCAACGTTCTCTCATTTACATTCTAGAAATTATGACCAAATTCCTTGTGTTCATAAAAATATAAAATATTCTAATAAAAATATTCTAAAATATTTTGCAATATTATAGATTAGTGTATTATGTATATACACTATTATGATACAGTATGTATTATATGCAAAAATAAATGATTCAAGTGCTAGTACCTACATGTTATTTCCAAATTATAATTTACTTCATACATCTCTATGAATACTTCTAATGGGAGTGGACATGTGATTAAGTAACTGTCTTGGTTTCAACTAGGATGGAGTTAATTTTCCTCCTAGTAGCTGGTAGAGTGATATGTTTTGGATTTAGGTTGAGAAGAATGTTAATAATACACTGATGTTTTAATTGTTGCAGACCAGTGCTTACACTAAACCAAGGACTTTTCAGCTTCTCACTCTGTCCTGCCAGTGGGCAGACTGGGGGTGCATCAGGAGCTGGGAGGGGACAGACCCAGGACAGCTTTGGCCCAAACTGGCCAAAGAGGTATTCCATATGTCATGCTAAACATTTGATGTCATGCTAAAAATATATGTAGTGGCGGATGGCCGGGGTGGGGAGACTGGCTGCTCGGGGATAGGCTGAGCATCAGTAAGCGGCTAGTAAGTAATTGCATTGTACATCACTTGTTTTGTACACATTATTAATAGTTATTAATAATATAATAGTATTTATTATTAATAATAATCTAATAATATTATTATTATTAATATAATAGTTATTATTAATAACTATTATACTTATTTTATTATTTTTTTTCTTTTTTTCTCTGTCCTAACAAACTGTTTCTATCTCAACTCACAGGCTTAATTTGCCTGATTCTCTCCCCCATCTCAGCTGGGTGTGGGAGTGGGGTGGTGAGTGAATGGCTGTGTGGTGCTTAGCTGCTGGCCGGGTTAAACCGCAACAGTAATCTGAACAGATGTCAGTATGACGTCTTTACAGTCAAATAAGTAGCAACAAGAAAACTGCATATATATATATTTTTTCCAGGAAAACAAAACAAAGCACAGAATACAGAGTGGAATTTTCAGTTTTGATATTCAAAATCAACTGTGTTCTTGAAGGTGAAAGATACACGAACTAAAAATATTGATTTCTTTACAGAAGATCTCTTTTAAATAATGACATACAGTTACTAAAATCACATCCATTTACATAGCTTGCAAGATAATTTTAAACTGAAAGAGTGTGGCAATGAAACATATGCATGTCCCTGAAGAAGATATTCTGCATCTTTAGGTATGTGTAAATGTTTGCCCAAAATGAGGACAATGAGGGTATGGTAATCATGAAATAAATTTTCAAGTACAGAGTGTACACATGGCATGAGTTAGAAATATTTATTGTTTCTGTCTGATGAGCTTGGAAGGACACATTCTGCCCCTGATTTAAATTCCATTAAGAAAATAGATGAAGTAGGAACAAAAGACAGAATGCATTTTTTTTTTTTGTAGGAGGACAATATTCAGACATCTAAGAATTTACCATTGCATAAGTATTCCACCTCATGCCAAGGCTGAGCATGCTCCTTCCCATGACAGAACTGATGGAACAACTTCCCAATGATCATGGTGCCCTCGCTAATATTTTCAGACAATGCATTCCTCTGCCTTCTACAAATAACAGTTCCTCCTGCCAAAGTAGGATACTCAAAACTAGTGATGACAGTTAGATTTGCTACCTAAAACAGATACCAACACTGTCAGGGATGATCTATAGATGAGGTTTAAAGTATTTTTAATACTTCAGTTTTTGTAGGCTACCCTATCAAGAAGGTATCTATAATGTGTGACATTCTTTTCAAAATATAAAAGTTTGGTTTTGACTTTTTTTAAATCTCAACTAAGCTGTAAATCAAGCACTGAAAGCAGCTTTCCAAGGAAGACTGGTGTTTGTTTTTTTGTGTGTGTGAGTGTGTTTGTGTGTGTGTATTTTTTAGTATTAAATCAGACCAGAAAAATAAATAAATACATAAATAAAAGCAGTATGAATAATTCCTATTAATTTCCTTCCAATATTTTAAAAATACTGGAAAGAAATGTCTCAAGGTTGATTGGGAAAAAAAAAAAAAAAAAGTAAATACACGTGTTTTCACAAGAGTTGGAGACTCAGAGTGAGGAAAAAAAAATAAATGATTGTAGTTATTTGAATAGAACTTAAAATATTTTGGATTAAAAAAAAAAAAAAAAAAAAAAGACACCAGATAATGAAACCTTCCCCAAGTGATCTAAAATTGGTGAAACTAAAGTGTGAGGGATCATAGTAGCACAATTCTGCAACACATATTCTCAGAGTTTTTGTGGAAAACTGCACAGCAAAAACAACAAAATAAATTCAAACTCTTGACATATACTGATATTTAAATATATACTTGCATTTTTAGGACAATCTAGAAAGAGAAGAGTAGCACCCTACAGCAGAGTCAACTGAATAGCAGTTTTCACTTCCAAAGACTTATTTTGGCATGCAGGACTTTGAATCAGTATCACTGGTGAGATATGTTACTTCAGAAAAAAATAAGATAGACACTACTCTCTGAGGTTTCATTGCAACTGAAATTGTATGAATTAGGTTTTGGCAGAGATTACGTTATTATAACAGTTGTAGCTTATTAAAGTAATTACTCAATAAAATTTAAATTAGCAATATTGACTATGTCTCTTGCTTAAAATAAAAAATGATGTAAAAATGACTTCTGAGTTTGGAAAGTTTTTTGGTTTTGTGTGCTCAAACTCATTCACAAATACTTGTTAAAAAGAAAACAATCAAACAAACAGTCTAAAAAATGTTCCTAGGGTAAAGTGAAATATAAAACAGTTAAATGTATTATAATAAATATATGTTGTACTGAGACTAGTCTTCTAATTATGTTTTCATTACTGTATTACACTATTTGGATTTTATTTTTCAAAATAACATAAAAACTAAAAACAGAGTAATATGTATTAGGATGAAGTAGGATGGTATTGTTATTTAGTCTTCATTTAATACTTCTTGATTTGGGATTTTGCATGAGAAAGCATAAGTTAGGATTTTGCTTTGAAAATACAATAAAGAACACTCTGACTAAAAAAGGAAAATATTCAAAACAGGGATAATTAACGTAAATTTCTCCTACACCAGCCACAGATTTTGTCATTTGAAGACAGCCACAGTAATCCATTACATGAACATTCAATGGAAAATAGCAATGTGTTTTATCCCAAAAGATCATGTAAAACCTATTCTTGCATAAAGAACATCTGATTGCCTGCTAGATAAGGCAAAATGCCAACCACCTAAATAGTACATAGCCATTTCACAGGCACATCAAAAGACCAAAAACCTTGCCTAAGTTTCCAAACCTTGCTTGGAAATAAGAATAATAACTGGAATTTGGAGCTTTAATGAAGAAGTGAAGCTTTTTTTTTTTTTTATTTTTTATTGTCATTGGGGGTGTTTTATTGATTTGCTCTTTGGTTGGTTGGTTTGATTTTCTTTTTTTTTTTGTTTGTTTTCAATTTTTTTTTATTGTTTTGACTTACAAAACCTCTTCCTGCCTTGAGTAGACAGATCTTTTTTTGTTGTTTGAAAAGTGTCCATGAATACATCCATTGACCAATACACCATGACTGATGAATACATCCATTTGAAGTCATGAGGTTTTGTATCAATCCTATGGCTGACCACAAACCTAAATAGCTATTTTAACACAGCTGTTAAAAAGTCTTCACTAAATGTTAGTGATTTATCAACATTTTGCAATGCTACATTCTTTTTCCTCATTTCTTATTCATACTTTTTCAATATTGTGTTTATTGTTGTTTTTTTTTTGTTTGTTTCTTCAATTTTTTATTTTTTTTGAATTATAACCTGTTTCATCCAACTTTTTTTGTTCATTTTCTAGATGGCAACTCCATCATGATTACAATATGGCTGTCAATTTTTTTCCTTTGCAATGCCCTCTAAGACATACTACAGAAGCACTTGGAACTTTTATCAACTTTCTAAATAACATTTTTAATTTATAGTTCAAAAGTTGCAGATTTTTGACTCTTTAATTCATATATCATGTAACTCCACATAGAGAGTAAGAATTTAGAACAGTTGGCATGAGGTTTAAATCTCCTGAGTATATACATTCTACTTTAAAAATTCAAAATATGACTTGCAAACAAAAGCTACAAAAATCTGTAATTATGACTTTGCCTGTGATTTTTACCTGATCTCGTTGTGTATGTGTGCACTAACATTCTTTAAATCATGAATACATACTAATTCTTCTATAGATACCACTTCTCTGTGCCATTAAATAAATAAAATAAATCATAGCTACAAAATGTACAACACATTTTATATAAAGAGCCAGATTTCACACTTAGAAAAAGCTCCCTCAAAAAAAAAAAAAAAAAAAAAAAAGTAATCATCAACATATCTTCCTATGTTATGAAGTCATTTTTCTGAAATGGGAGAATCTGATTACATTTTTCCAAGCATGTAATGTTTAAGAAGCATTGGTAGGTGATGTGGTCATAAATAATAGCTCTGTTGGCCTGAGGTGTCGACACCTTGGATCATATCTGAATCCAATGTTACTTGCAGCATATTTTCACTCTGGGTTTGACAAGAATTAAACTTCTGCCCTCTACTTTCATGCCTTTACAATTTACAGATTTATTTTACTAAAATTAATTATTGAAAATAGTTAAGACATTATCCAAAGTGAAATAAATTTAAACAGGAAGTGTGTATCAAGGCTATGCAGCACACTTGAAAGAAAAGACAATTTATTCTCAGTCAATTCAAACATCCCAGACTAGAAGCAGCTTGCATAATGAATGTCACCTAATTAAGTTTCCTGTGGGTAACCAGGAATCACCAAAACATGCAGGTCACAAGGACCTTCTACTTGTCCCTGTCTGGAAGGGTTACATAACAATTTTCCAAATTGGTCCTTCTTTGTGTACAACAGGGACCTCAAGAAAATTGAGAGTACTGCACACGTTGTCTTACTGAAAGACAATCCTGGAAAAGATCTTGAATTCAAAGAATTTCTTTGTGGCACTGGTTGGGGAATGGTTGAACTAGATAATCTGGGAAATCTCATAGAACCTTAATGATTCTATGATTCTGTGACTGCACACAAACAATAACTTGCTAATTAATTCTGGAAGAAAGATAGGAATCAAATTGTTAAATGTTTTCATGTGGGAATGTAATGGGGAAAAAAGTCCCAGAGGCCAAAATGTTAGTCTGGGGTTCTGCATTTCTGTGAAAGTCATATACTTGCTGATGCAGCTAAAGAAAATTCCACAGCCAAACTCCATCTTTTTAGTAGGGAGTTTCAAAATTTGTAACTTAAATCAGAAGGAAATCTGATAAAATACAATGCTATGTATGTCTTGTGTGAGTAGAGCAAGCTGTGGGACCAGTTTAAGGACTACAGTATGCATGTAGCAACTTTAAAAATATATTTTCATAAAACATAAATCATAAAACACAATGTAATGACCCCCTGAAGTCTCAAAAGATAGATATGTTTATGCAAGTTCCTAGGCTACCTGCAACCTCTAGGCTGAGGTACATAAACATGAAGATAACTTCTTTTTCTAAGATGCCTCTAATGTACTCATTTAATTTGTATACACAATAAGGTAACTTTCTTTATTGTCCTATATGTCACCCTCCCTTCTTCCAAAAGGATAAAAGGCCATCTTCTGGTGTTTTGAGACTTGTCTTCATTTGTAACTGCAACATTTAATATATCATCAATTAAATATTCTGTTGTTTGTACAGCAATATCCTGCAATAAACATGGAGTAACAAAAATACACACACACACACACACACACACACACACACTTTCATATTATATATTATATTAATATATCATATTATTATAATAATATAATATGTATATTCATATTATATACGAATTATATATTTATGTATATTCATATTACATAATATGTTAATTTATTCATATTGTTCTTATATATATGAATAAAATTGTCTGAATGTATATATGTCGTGGTTTAACCCGGCCGGCAGCTAAACACCACGCAGCCGTTCGCTCACCCTCCCCCCTCCCTCTCTGGGACGGGGGAGCGAAATGGAAAGTGAAGCCCGTGAGTTGAGATAAAGACAGTTTAATAAGACAGGAAAATAATAATAACAAAAATAATAATAACAATAATAATAATAATGATACAATGGTGATAATAGGAAAGTAATAATAATATGTACAAACAAGTGATGCACAATGCACCACTCACCACTCGCTGACCGATGCCCAGCCTAACCCCGAGCAGTCCGGCCCCCTCCCCCCGGCTAGCCACCCCTATATATTGTTTAGCATGACGTCAGATGGTATGGAATACCCCTTTGGCTAGTTTGGGTCACCTGTCCTGGGTCTGTCCCCTCCCAGCTCTTACTGCACCCCAAGCCTGCCTGTTGGCAGGACAGAGCAAAAGGCTGAGATGTCCTTGGCTTGGTATAAGCACTGCTCTGCAACAATTAAAACATCGGGGTGTTATCAGCACTCTTCTCATCCTAAGCCAAAACACAGCATTCCACCAGCTACTAGGAAGAAAATTAATTCTGTTCTAACTGAAACCAGGACAATATATATGTATTCAGACAATTTCTTCATTTTAATAATTTTCATTACTTTTTTTTTTTTTAAAAAAAAAAAAAACTCCCTTTGCTGACATCGCTGACATTCTTTTTGTGTCTTCCATTAAGAATAAGGTTTACTGTGTTAGAGTCTGGCAGTTATCTATGCTCTAAAAATGTGTGCAGTTATTTGTCAACCCTCATGAGGTAAAATTCCCAACAATATTTTATTTTCAGGGTGGATACATATTTGCATATTGCTATGCATCATGGACTACTAAACCCAAATGACATTCCAGGTCATTAAAACAAAGTAATCTTGAAAAATTGTTATCTACAAAAAGAAATAGTGCATTATAACTGTGTGTGCAGTTTTCATTCTTCTCCAAAATATCTTAAAAATTGTCACCGTCATTTAGTCAGAAACCTTAACTCTAAAGCTACTGAAAAAAAAAATTAATCTTTTCAACTGCTTGAATTCTTATCATGGCAGGCCCTAAGAACAAGAAGGTCAATAAATAAATAAATAAATAAGAAAAAAAAAAAAAAAGCAAAAAGAAAGAATACAGATGACAGTTTCTATTTATAGGTAAGATGTATTAAGAAACAATACCATACCAACCCATAAAGCATAGGCATTTGGTTTTTATCTGTAGAATCTGATCATTACCTTTCCTAGACTAATTCTAATTTTAACAAAACAGCAAATAATGAAGGATCCCTGTCCAAAACACATACACATATTCTGTCTCTGGCTGTGTTCTAACAGACAAAACACCACAAATCACCACACAATTAACAAATAATATAAATAACAAATAAAATCATACTGTCTTTAAAAGTGGAAAGAGTACACTGCAATACATATTTTTACTAGAATAATACATTAATACTTCTTAACAGACCGTTAAACCACTGCATTTCATGATGAGCTGTTATTCTTACTTCCATTCTTTCTCTTCAACTAACATTATAGTCTCAATATACTAAGCTATTCCTGACTATCCCACTTCTCAATGTGTTGTTTTATTACCATGATTTTGAAATTCCTAGAACCTAGTCTGGGATATATTTCATTTCATTCTTTCCTATGAAATTATGAAAAACATTCTTACTCAAGCAAACTCCATTATTAATGTGAGGAAAGATAGTACTATCTCAAGTGCATATTTCATACAATAGAAAGTTACTTTTTTCTGTTTGTAGATTTGCACATGCTGGGAACTGCAAAATTTCAAACACACAGAAGACATAGTAAATCTTCACTGTATAGAGAAACAGCCACATGAGCATCTACAGATCTGCTTGCTGTGAGTAGCATTTAAATGATAACCATAAGACAAAAGATGATGCTGCATATAAAAAACGTACATCAGAAAATATTTGAAGAAAAAGGATACCTGTTTAAGATGATGACAACTGTTCGTTTTTTTTTTTTTTGTTTGCTTGTTTGTTTGTCTTTTTGTTTGTTTTTCTGGTAGATATTTATATGAGGAGTGAGGTGAAGTATATCTGTCCCATTCTAGAGAAAAATAAGTAAAATAAAATAAAATAAAAAATCAATTAGCACAAGTTCTTCCAGACTTGGAATTACAGTGATATCATTTGTCAGGCAGTAGTCAGAAATTTGACTGAGTTGCCCAGGGAAGTGGTGGAGTCATCATCCCTTGGAGGTGTTTAAGAAAAGGTTGGACTTGGTGCTGAGGGACATGGTTTAGTGGGTGACATTGTTAGTAAGGTGCTGGTTGGACCAGGTGATCTTGAAGGTTTTTTCCAATCTTAATGATTCTATGATTCTATGATTTTACTCACTGCAAACATTAAAAACAAACAAGCAAGCAAACAAACAACAGGAAAAACAGCAAAACAGAGAAAGCCCCATTATTAATAATGATACAGCTATAAAATATGATGCTGTAACTGTTAAAATTATGGGAATAGTTTGTTCTCTGAATTTTCTTCCCCTTCCTATTAGTATTTTAACAGTTCTTTATTGGAACAACATTTCTTTGCCGAAATAAAGAGGTTTCACTATCTACAATGATGTCTTGTGAGGACGCAAACAGTTCAGAAGAATATGAAAGTTAAAATTTATTAGCACTTTTTTATTAACATCCCCAAGCATTCCTCAATGTTTCTTTTTTCTCTTGTTGTCAGCTCCACACACATAGATCTCTCTGTCCCTCTATGTCTCACATCCTTCAGTATGGTGACATATGGTGACATTTTTTTGTTGGTTAAATATAAAAGTAAATACATATTAGTTAACTTGAGGTAAAGGGAAGAAACGGTCAAAAATTTTGACTAAAAGTAAGATAATTCTTGCAGAAATCCAATAACTAAAAGTTTTCATGAAGAGGAAGAAGAAGAAGAATATACATGTATATGTATATCTATAAGCTACTTCCCTTCATGTGTACAAGAAGCAAACATTCAGTTCAAGTATCATTTCAAAACAAGATACATTAATATCATGTCTTCTGCAGTAAGTGAAACAGATTGACGTCTTTTGAGATAACTGCTTACTTACTGCATGAACTTGACACAAAGTTCCTCATTTTATCAAGCACTCCTTATTTGTAATATCATAGGGTTTCATGAGTAACAGGTCTGCATTTATCCCTGTCACCATCTACATCATATTTTAAGTTTTGACTTAAGTTTAATCCTCAATTTAATCCCGTGCAAAATGAAGAAACTTAATGCTTTTGGTTTCTGTTTGTAAGGCAGATGTTCCATTCTTAGGTCCATTTTAATGGTCCCTGTGACTATCTACCTCCGCTTAGTTTTCCCACAGATACAGAGAACAGAACTTCAGAAAGAAATTGAGGTAAGAATTCCCCTAAGAGGGAAATGATTCCATTTGTCTTGGTTTCAAAGACCTTTCTGATGATCATAGAATCACAGAAGAATAGCCCAAGTTAAAAGGGACCATAAGGATCATCCAGTCCAACTCCTGGACCACCCCAAAATTAAACCAAATATCTGAGAGATTTGGCCAAATTCTTCCCGAGCTCTGACAAGCTCAGTGCCATTACCACTGGGAAGCCTCTTCCAGTGTCTGACCACCCTCTGGGTGAAGACTCTTTTCCTAAAATCCAGCCTGAACCTCCCCTGATACAGTTTCATACCATTCCTTCAGGTCCTATTTCTCCTCAGCTGTTCCTCATATGTCTTCCCCTTAATCTTCACCAACTTCATAGCCCTCCTTTGGATACTAATAGTTTTATGTCCTTTTCATATTGTGGCAACCAAAACTGCACACAGTGTTTGAGGTGAGGCCACACCAGCACAGAGCAGAGTGGGACAATCCCTTCTTCAGAAGAGCTAGCAATGCTGTGCTTGACGTTCCCCAGGATACAGTTTGCCCTTTTTGCGGCCAGAGAACAATGATGTCTCATATTGAACTTGTCACCAGCCAGAACCCCCAGGTCTCTTTCCCAGTGCTGCTCTCTTAAAATTAAGATACGTCTATCAAACTTACTGGAAAAATCTATGATTTGTACTGAGATTGTGTAATGTACGGAACAGTTTAAAAGCATCATCCTATAATCCCACCACCTAAATGATGTATTCAGTTTGTGACTGTTAGTGCCATTTGTTTACAGACTTTTTTTTTTTGTTGTTAATTGGGTGTTCAAACTTTTTATTAACTCATTTATCTTAAATTAAAAATTTCCACAATTCCTGCAAGCCAGTTGTGAGTTAATGTGTGAGCAGCTGCATGCCTCATTCTGAGGCGGAAAGTGAATAATAATGCTGCAAAATATTGCTGCGTCCACTTGCTAATTGTTTCCTGATGACTTTGACAGCTGCAAGATATAAGTTGATACAGACTACATGGCTGGTTGATTTCTATATTCATTACTCATTCTGTTTGATCAGTGAACTTTTAGTCTTTATAAGAGTTGCATTATTCTCTCTGAAAATTGTTGTTCTGAATTCTGTTGTTCCAAATATTATATTATATTGTATATATATATATGGAAATAAACATAGTTTATTTATGGTCCTGCCTATATTAAAGAAATTTACATACTAGTGACTGAGATGTTTCTGTAAATTGAACTAAAAACATTCCTCAAAATGCATAGGACTATTTACCTGAAGATTACTGCTCAGCTGCAATATGTTGGGTCCAATTTTATCCATTTCTGTTTTGTGAAAACAGTTCTCCAATGCAGATATAGGCCCTTCCCTAAATATTAATATTCAATTCAATGTTTAACTAAGTTCTGTTACTGCTTGCAGTAGCCCACAGAACAAGTGCTAATAAAAGTATCCATAGTAAACACTATAAAAGTGCAGAAAAATGAATATTTTTACAAACTATTACATGGAAGACAGGTTCCTTCTTTACTGTGACTCTCCAAGGTACTGAAAACAATATAGCATATGTTAGCAGCACTTACCATTCAAGTAAAATGAAGATAAAATACGACAAAGGAAAACAATGCAATGAATAGTATGTGGGAGAAATGTTAAAATGTGAAGGGCAGTGATTCATCATCACCTGTTATGCAAATCTGTTCTGTCTGCATGCACATCTGAGAATCCCTTCCTAAGGTGTGTCTGAAGTTAACCAGCCTTCTCAAATTCTTCTGTTGTGATAAGACAGACAGCAGCAGTTATATAGTTCGAACTCTAGGACCATCCACTTTGACAATAGTGTGAAATGATAATACTTGGCATTTTTTGTCCAAAGTTCACATAAGGACAGAATACTGTTGCTCTAATTTGTTGTATTTGATGTATGTAATAACAGTGTAAAGGTGTCTATTTAAGTTCATAAATATTGACAAAATCAAAAACTGTACATAATTTTCCTTGATGCTCAATGTGAATAAAGCAGCTGCTCAGTCATGAGAAATGTCTGAAAGTCATGTTCAGTCATGAATTTCAAGTCTTGCTTTTCGTCTTCAAGTAAATCAACTCAATAGTATAAGTCAATGTTATTTATTTGCAAGTGATTTGTATACAGACTACTGACAGATGGATGATGGATATTCCTCAATGTGGAATTTCATTTTAGTGCACTGAACATTCACAAAATTTACATTAGCATTTAGCTTCTTTCTTGTTTTACAAGTTTTACTTAGCACTGAATATTTTGCATAAATTATTTTTAACCCAGTAATAATTAGAATCTCTGGGGATACATGTGTTACGAACCACACTATGTAATGTTTCTTAGTTCCTTGGTGGGGCCATCTGTCTGCATTTCAGAGTGTAGTTTTTATTGCCAACCAAATCCAGAGATTTAAATGGGATTTTAAAATGAACCCTAAGGATCAGTAATTTTGTAGTTTCAGGCTAATTGTCTTGCATAGATCTTATTCACATACAAAATAAATAAATAAATAAATAATCATGTTGACAGCACGTTGAAGAAAATGCTTCTGGATGCATTACCTTCATTTTACTGATTTTAGGCTTGCCCTTATGAGTAATTCATGATTTCTGATTTCACTTTATTTTTTGTATGAGTAATTCATGAAGCCAAATCTATTATTTCTTCTGACATAAGTTAAAGGCTGGATCCATTACAGTTAGTTTTAAAAATGGTTTTATTAAATAACATGTAAGAAAAGGTATTTGAACTTTCATTTTCTTTTAGTTTTATAACCTGTAGGTGAATGGAAAAGGAAGCATGAGAAGAAAACAGTGTTAATCTAAGAAATTGCGCCAGATCTTTTAAGAGGTAGCTGATCATGAATCTCTCATACTGTTTTAAAACACCATAATCATAATTATTAGATGATTTTGAGAAACTATTGACAATTAAAAATAAATACATAAAATAAACAATTTTACTATGGCACAATAATGCAGTTATAAACCACAGTGTGTGAGGGATTTTATTATGATGCATGGCATAGGATGCTATCAGAGAACCATTTTTCAGAAAGACAGTAGTTTTAAAATTATATACTCCCCCCCCAAAAAAACAAAACAAAACAAAACAAAACAGAACAAAAAAACAGGTCTTCAGAAATTAACAGTAAATTAAATATTTTTTCCTACTTTGATTAAAGTTCAGAAATAATATTTTTTATACCATCTTCTCTTCTGAGCTTTCCGATAAGATTTGCTTTTCTTTCCACAGCCTCATTGTGGTTCAATTGGCTGACAGAGATGCCCCAAGCACTAGTTAAATTTAACTACAGAAAAACTCTCAAACTGGAACTTAACACAAACTGAGTTTTTTGAGAACTCTAATAGTTAACAAATACCTATTGACAAAATTGTCCTTCTAGAACTGAGCCATTTAACCAATCTATGCTTTAATCTTCTTACTGTCTTTTTATCTGAATGAGCAAGAGCAAAGAGCATTTTAAAAATCATCTATAAATTTTTAAATTCACTTTTCAGTTTCATCCTGGTATATCTTGCTGAATCACTTTTCTGATGATAACTGAAAAAGATCACCCTTAAATCCAATCCTTAAATATGGTTAGACAGTTCTTGAAAGGGTGCAAGAATTTATTTCTTCACTATTCTTTTTCTGAATTTAGATAATGAAAGTTATCACATAGTTGACACTCTCCAACCTCAACTTTATTGAAAGTTGGTTATTTTTTGTTTGTTTGTTTGTTTAACCACTGACAGACTTTCTTTCCAGCATTTTATCACCTGCTCATCCTGAACCAATTGTTGGCTGCTAATTTGTAATTTTGGCTTCATATTTTAATGTAAAACCAAACAAGCAAATATTAAATATTAAAACAAAACAAAACCATATAGTTTTATATTATTATAGATTCTAACATGAAAATAACTTCTCTTTGTAGACTATACAATCATGTGAACTTCATGGAATCTTTTTGCATTGAAACTATGGGTAGTCATTTATTGGTTTACAAATGGCTGGCTCACATACGTCTGAAATTTCAAGCTTGTATAGGGTAAACTTATTTACAGATCTCGCTCTATGTTTTTTTCAGCCCTCATTTGAGTTAGATACATTCACCATGACATCACAGTATGAGTGACAGCTGCAACATTACCATTTTTTACTACATACTAGTTTCTGTAGAAATTTCCAATAATACATAGTAGGGAGGAAACATTTAAAAACATAAAATGGAAAATCTCTAAAAAATATCAGTATCTCAGTTAATCCAGCCTAATAAAACATTGAAATATAATAAATTGAAGCAGGAGTAAATCAAAATTAAGCATTTGAGAAACACAAAGTTTGTGCTTTCACAGTGTCTTTCAATGTATACACAATATACTGAGACAGATGAAATTTATCTAATGTAAAAAAAAAAAACTTCTTGAAACCACAAAATAAAACAGGAGAATATCCAAAGCTTATCAACATCTCATCACCTTCAAAAGAACATGTACAAGTCTAACATAATTGACATCAAATGGAAAAAGGAACATAAAAACTAAAGTTTTCTGTTCCTGGAGGCTGAAAGAAAAAAATACAACTCTGAAGAATCCATAATGTTTTTAGTGTTTCATAAACACATGAAACCCATTCCTACACTCTTATATATATTTCCCATTGTATGAACATTAAGCTTTTTTGTTTGTTTGTTTTGTTTTGTTTTGTAATGTTCTGTGAAGATAGTTTGTGCTAACTGCATAAAACTTACAATACATTAATTTACACAGAAAGTTGTTCCACAAGATGGAAGGAGGACTATTAAATTAGATTTTAAAACCTCACTTATGTGAGTCATGAATTTAGCTTCCTTACAGGCAGAGTTTTTCATCTGGTCATGCCTCTTTCATCCCTTTACATTCACTGTGGGGTGCTGAATCTCCTACATAACAGAAAGAAGATACTTGCTCACCAATTCTAAAATAACACACTTGTCATGTTTGTTCCTTGTGTGCTTTCACAAAAATATTTCCCCCCCCCCCCCATTATTAATACACTCTCCTTCATCAATATTAATAAAATGAATTATTTTTTTCATCATATCTCTTATCAGTTAGGTATTAGTGTCATAATGGTGCTAGGAAACTACATTGCATTCCACTGACTAGTAGTATAATCTTGTTAGATTAAAAAGACATAACAAAAAAAAAATCCAAGAACATACATGTTTGTGGTGAATTTTTCCTCATTTTTTTTCCCACACTGATGCAAAGATGTAATTTCAAAAATTGCATCATTGCAATTTTCAAAAATTCAAAAAATTGATGATGCAATTTCAAATACGATTGTCTTGCTTTACATGGTTTGTTTGCTTGTTTGTATGTTGTTTTTGTTTGTTCATTTGTTTAAGATGTATTTTGTGAATTCATAGTTCTGGGTATTAAATATATCTTCACTGTTTATAAAGTCGTCATGAACTGAAGTCCATGGATGTCTGCAGAGTCTGAAATGACAGAATACTTTGACATGATGATGTATCCATGATGTGTATAGCAAAAACAGAGGGAACATAAATTGTAATTGGATTATGCATATTGCTATTAAATATTAGGGCAAAGTAGAATATTAATATCATATTGAATTCATTAAAATATCATATATTAATTGAGATCATGTTAATTAAAAACAAACAAATAAAGATAAATTGGCTTCTGTTTTCTTTTCTAAGCATGTAAATTATAGGTGATTTGTAAGCCCAGAGAGCCTAAAATGAACATATGAGAACTCAGCAGGATTGAAAATGAGCCCAAAATGATATTTAGAAGCTAATTTTGAGTACATGTGAAACCTTAACAAAGTATGAGGAAAAATTGGCTACATAATCCTTGCATTCGTGACTCATTCACTCAATGTGTCTGGCCACCAGCACAGGTAAGCACTTGGAGCTTGAGTGACTGAAATGAAAATTTTGAGTATCCACTACTTTAACGGTAAAGCAGACATAGCAACAATTCTCACTAGCAGGTACTCTCCCACACAGATGCAGTCTAACTGAAGTCTGTGGGTACTCCCATACTGTGCACTTTCATTTAATGTTCCTGTACGTGTCATATAGACACCATTCTTTTTATCTTTAGCTGTTCCTGGGTTGCTCAGGATGAGAAAAAAAAAATAAATGTATTTCATCAGTGTTATTAAGAGAATTCTCCCGAATCTGTAGAATCTGCACCACTACAGATTCCTTCTGTGGTGCAAGTGCTTTGCCCATGAAGTAAGCTTATGCAAAATGTTTTGCCTTGATAAGCTTCCTGCCCATCTACTCTGCTGTTGAATACTTCTCTTTCAATGGCACTTCTTATTTACAGCAAATCTTGATTTTGCTATATACTTGTCCTTTAATTAATTCTCTTTTCCCTTTTCAGGCAAATTTATTGTCTCTTGGTATGCTATGATCTGATGTGATTTGAACTATGTATTATAACTAGGAGCAAAGAAGATTGAAAAGATTATTAAGCCCACCTAATGATTTTATTTTATTTTATTTTTTCAAATTTTGTGAATAAAAAGCAAATGAAAATAACCTATAATCTCATGATGGGAAACTAACCATGTGGAAAAAGCACCATCTGCATTTCTTAACCCACTCAGATGTGGGCACACTTACAAACCGAAACAGAGGGAACAGCTGCTGGTATCCACAGTACTCTTTTGTCATAATATTACCTCTACTCATTGGTTATTATTATTTTTTTTTTTTAATTTTAAGGATTTCCTACTTTCCTGTATATGCATGACTGAACATGTCCTTTTTTATTGTTACGAAAAATACCCTGTTTAATTGGAGAAGTTTGCTTTGTTTTATTATTCATTCTTTCATTGATATTTATTAAGAAATTTCTCATTCTTTCATTGAAATTTATTAAGAAATTTCTCTAACACTTACTTCATCTTTTGTGACGTGAAGAAATTTAATCATCTATCTTTTGACACTGCAGTCACTCACTATGAAATTATTAAAAAATATACTGTACTCATAAATATTCTAAGGGCTAAGCATATGCCATTCAACTCTTCTAATAATTTAAGTATCTGAAGGTTTTTATTTTGCAGTTTTTTCTTACATTTAACTTAGGACTCTACTCCTGCAGGTGTGAGGCAGGGTTATCAGATGTCCCTATTTTTGAGAACTATTCCTTATTTCATTTTATGGCTGCATAACTAATGGAAAAGAAGAATCAATATTTATACAGTAACATTAAACGAAGTCAACTGAAAGTAAGTTCCAGTTATGAATTCAGTCTGCAGTAACCTTTTCTTCTAAGAAAAAAATAGTCAAAAGAAAAGGAAAATGTTTTCATATTCTTTTGCTACTGACCTCTTCACCTGAAATAAAAGTTTGAGTGTATATTCTTAAAATATTAATGCCCATTCATGAGCTTTATTCTACTGTGTTTAAAATGCCCAGATTAAATTGTATGCAGGAAGTGCTCAGAATATTATGACAAGCAAACTCTGAAAGTCTGTAAATTTTCCTCATGAAGTTGAAGCTTAAGCAAAATTCACAAAACCACAAAGTGAGACAGGATCCAGCACCGGGAGAGCATTACTTCAGAGAGTTCCTGGTATGTTCATTTGTGCTAGGGATATATGCTTACTTCACAAACCTGTGGTGAAACTAGAAATTTATACAGAACCCCTTAAAGATTAAAATGAAGACTGAAAAAAAATAATGCAGTAAGAACAGAAGTAAAAAATGTTCTTAGATCCTTCAATAAGGTCAATTTTGAGTGCTGGGGAACTTGTCAAGATTAGAAATGAACTGAAGAATTGCTCTTCGTGTTAATAAGGAAACTTCTTAGTGACAGAATATGAGCTACCTTGTCTGAGCTGGTTGTAAAAGAGAAATTACTTACTTTTAGCCCAAATAATTTCAATTTTCTTGTTGCTTTTGGCAGAAGATTACTTCAGCAACCTACGATATGCAGAAAGAACCTTGTAAGGCTTAAGTATGTAACCCCATACTTCTGGCTTTCAAGTAGCTAGTAGTAACCTTGAACTAAATGCATAAAGGGATCAAAACCTAAAACTGACTCTCAGCAATATTTATATACTTTTATTTGGGCAAGATGCATCTCCACATGGATTCCCACGCATGACTTCAGGGACCATCCACAGTTTTTGCATTCAATGAAATGAAAAGAGAAGCATGGATGAAAACAGAAAATAATCCTTAAAATACAGTTTATTACAGCTAATAAATAAGGAATTTATTAACAGTTCAATCCACACCCCCAAATATAACAGCAAGATATGTGACCTAAGAAGATAATTCCAGTATGGCATATAAGAGCAAAAAATACTGGCTGCCATAGAAGTTATAAAAGCATAAAGAATGGTAGGCATAGCAATGATAACAGGATTGCTATAATAAAAACATAATAATTAATGTAATATAACTACTATGGCAAGGAGTTGTTTTATTGGACTATGCCAACAAATTACCTAGCACTGTTTTCCAGGACTCCATATTTAAGCTAAAATAAAGCACTGAAAGTAGAGTAACAGTCTTCATTTTGCTATTAATGTACCAGGACCTATTGGAAAAACAGAGGTTTTTTTTCTTTTTTTTGAAAAGAACATCGCCCCGAGGCTTCAGAAACATGAAGACATTGAAGTAATTCCAATATTCCCCATTGGTCTGGGGCTGCAAGGAGAATTATCCACTCACTGGTTAATCATTTTCAAGGCAGTAATGAAATTGTATGCAGAAGTAAGGAAAAATGTAAAACATATGCATAACAAAACATCATATGACTACCTAATGAAGCAAAATGTACTATAAGTAAGGAAACAAGTCATTACACAGCCCCCCAAATCAATATCTTAACAGCACATGACAAAATTTTCATCATTACAGAGACACATTCTTCTTCATCTACTTCAAATACTCCATGTGGAGTTGTGATCTGAAACCATGACAACTGTTGAGGAAAAAAAAAAAAAAAAGCAGAGTGTAAGAGTGTAAGTAGTAGCACTGTAAGTCACACAGGCATATATAAGAGGAAGGAACAACAGGAACTTCTTAGCACTGAAACTAAATGTAAAATAAATAGCTAGCTAATTACTAACTATACTAACTATATACTAACTAGCTCGATAGTTCAATAGCTCAATAGCTCGATAGCTCGATGATAGATAGATAGATAGACAGACAGATAGATAGATAGATAGATAGATAGATAGTTAGATAGATAATCACTAACAAAATCCATGTCTACAGATCTTCTCTAGACCCGCATAACTGCAGATGCACAATATCTACCACTACCACTATCTGGTGTCACCTATAAGCTCTTGTCTGAGAGTCCACTCAGAGGGATCATTCAATCTCAACAGATGCAACTGTATGAAGGATTTTTTACCTAAGCATTTTTAATATTGAATTATGTCCTACTTCCAGACAAATGTGCTAAATAAAAGAAAGGAGAAAACATCAAACATAGTGCAACTTTAGGGAACTTAACATCCATATACAACTGTGGCCAAAACTAACAGAAGCTACATGGGCAAAACAATAAGAAGAAATCAGAGGCAAAATGTTGCTCCTATATAGTCTCTCAGTAGGGTTATTCTTTCTAAGTGACTTCCTGCTGCCTCAATGAGAAGCAGTTATGGAAAAGAATAACATCACATCCCAGATTTATTCAGGCTGGGCAGATTAATTTGTCGAAACAAAACAAATATGTCTAAATTTGCAGACAGAAATGATGAAAAACATCAAGATCAACTCTCAATTCCCATTCATACAGCTTCATTTTTCTTCTCATCATTGGAAGACACAAAAGTAAGCAGACTTGGTAATTTATAACCTTCTAGAAAGGTGTGATTTAAGATTTAAATTTTGCTAATTACTTTTCTGCAGAGTAGTAATCATTTTAAAACTACTAGGCTTTTCTTTTTAACAGATGATAAACAAATGACATCTCTCGAGCATATCAAAATTCCACATAAAGCAACAGAATGTTTTAGGAGGTAATCACCTCAGGGAACCGTTGTCACCTTGCGATAATAATGCTTTATAGGACCTAATCAATAACTCTGTCAGTGAGTGATAGCTCAGAGAATCAGAAGGCACAGATTTTACCTTATGAAGAAAGAAAGCATACCAAAATATATACTTTTGAAAGAAGGAGTATCAGCCAAATATTGTACCTTGGATACTGCATACTGTCTTGGGCACCACAACCTGAGAAAGAGGTAAAACTATTAGAGAACGTTCAAAGGATGGCAATGGAGATGGTAAAGGGTCTGGAGGGCAAGATGTATGAGGGCTGAGGTCTCCTGTTTCACTCAGCCTAGAGGAAAGAAGACTAAGGGGAGGCCTCATGGCGGCCTGCAGCTCCCTCACGAGGGGAGTGGAGGGCAGGCGTTGAGCTCTGCTCTCTGGTGACCGCACCAAGACTGAAGGAGACAGCAACAGACTGGCTGTTAGGAAAAGATTATTCACTGAAAAGGTGGTTGGATACTTGAACAGGCTCCCTAGGGCAATGGTCACAGCACCAAGCATACCAGAGTTCCAGAAGCATTTGTCAATTCTCTCAGATGACTACTGTTGAAAAAACAGTTATGTAGAGAACATATATAGAGAGATTAATTACAAATTCTGTAAATATAGAGTAAGGTAACATAGAATCATACAATCACCTAGGTAGGAATATACCTTTAAGATCTTCAAGCTCAACCATCAATGTGACATAACAAGTCCCATCACTAAGGCATGTCCCTTTGTGCCATGTCCACATGTATCTTAAATATCTTCAGCGATGGAGACACCACCACTTCCCTGGGTGGCCCATTCCAATGCTTGGCCATCCTGTCCTTGGAGAAATTCTTCCTAATGTCCAGTCTAAATGTTCCCTCCTGCAATTTGAAACCATCTCCTTGAGTCCTATCAACTTGTCACCTGAGAAAAGATACCAACACTCTCCTTGTTAAAACCTCCTTTCAGGTAATTTCAGAGAAATGAGGTTTCCCCTGAGCCTCCTCTTCTCCAGACTAAACAACTTCAGTTTCCTCAGCCACTCCTCATAAATCTTGTTTGTTTTTGGTTTTGTTTTTGTTTTTTTTTTCATTATTTCACTAGCTTCATTGTTCTTTTCTGCACCCACTTGAACAATTCATTATCTTTCTCATAGAGAGACCCCCAAAACTGACAACAGTATTTGAGGTTCAGCCTCACCCCTGCATTAAGTGATTGCCCCTGCATACAAGGGGCAATCACTTCTCTACTCCTCTTGGCCACAGTATTACTGAGGCAGGCCAGGATATTATTGGCCTTCTTGGCCACATGGGCACACTGTTGGCTCATGTTTGGCTGGCTGTTGACCAGCAGTCCCAGTTCTGTTTTCTTCTGGGCAACGTTCCAGACACTCTTCCCCAAGCTTATACCACTGCATGGGATTGTTAAAAAACAAGTGCAGCACCCAGCACTTAGGCTTGTTGAATGCCATAAAGTTGGTCTCAGCCCATCAATCTATCTAGCCTATCCAGATCCCTCTGCAAAACCTTCCAACACTCAAACAGATCAACGCTCTCCCACAGCTTGGCATTGCCTGCTTACTTACTAACTTACTGAGGGGCCACTCAATCTCCTCATCCATATCACTGATGAAGATGTTAAACAAAACTGGTACCAGGACTGAGACCTGGGGAACAGCAATGGTGACCAGCCACCAACTGGATTTAATTCCATTTACTATGGCTTTTAAAGCTTGGCCATCCAGCAAGTTCTTCATGGCAGGATATGCAAGACAGTGATACAAAAACAATTCCACTGATAGAAGAACAAAGTAAAAAACACTATAAATATCCTCCACATTTTAGTAAATCTTACATTTTCTATTTGAGCCTATCTTTCTAAAACAGAAACTATAATCTAAGGTCCTGTAAATCAACCTGAAGTTATTGAGGAAAAATCAGGCCACTCTTTATTCTATTAAATTAAGTTTTAATCCACTCATTTAATTTGAATTAAATTCCCTGGGGAACAGGGAGAAAAACAACTTTCAATAGATGTTTTTGTGATCTTATCAGCAGTTTTACACACAGAATTAAGCGGAGATTCTTTGAAAAACTAGTGGCCATGATATAGATAACGCTGTCCATACCACTCCGAAGGGTGCAAAAGTAAAAAATATATATATATATATTTTATATATATACATATATTATATATATACATATATTATATATACATATATATATATTTATTATATATATATATATATATTATATACATATTATATATATATATGTATATATATAATATATATATATATATTTTTTTATTTTCTGGTTCAAAGAACAGGAAGAAAAATAAATAAATAATGAAGAGAAAGCATAGTCTATTAGTTTTGGCTAGTAAGGTTTGAGTGCATATTTTCATAATGAACTACTTCAAACATACTTTTAACTTGGATCTTTGCAGAAAATAGGCTTATGCGATTGCAGTGTATTTCCCTGTGGCTGTAGAGGTACACATCACTTTTGGGGCCTTTTTTTTATTTGGTGATCAACCAAATTTGACAGTGCAGGAAGTGTCGACATATAATTACATACTACAAAATTCCTGAAAAATGCATGGATACATGGACAGAAATCCAGTTAGTGCCCAGTTGAAATGGGACCCTATGTTCAATTCTTTCTAGATACTCACAAATCCATTTAAAAAATGGATTGTATAAATGCTTCAATTGGAACCTTCTGCTTCTTTGATTCAAACATCAATCATCCTCGAGACATAAATGTGGAAAACAAAGTTTCTCTAATTTTGTTACTCACTGAACTACTTTTTAAAATATGTAAAAGAAGATGCACATACTAAAATATGGAAAATACCAGTGGATTTATTATAATTGAGGTATTCAGAGAACACTGATGTGATATAAATTTAGGCTGACATGAATTTTCTTGCTGAAAGTGACAGTTCTCTGGGGAAAAAAATAAAATAAATTAAAAAGTGTATTTCCTTAAATGTGCAATACTGTAGTATAAGACTTGGTTTAAATAAATATATCCATAAACTTATTTGTAAAATTAAATCTTAAAGGGAAGTAATAGGACAGGTTTTATACTAAATTGAAATGACTGCTTTATACTATTTGTATTCCTTTATATATTGCTATGTATTGTTTTGGATTAAGCAACAGCAGCCTGATTACTGAAGAAGTCATGTTTGCATCAGACTGCCCACTAGTTCTAATTGGAGGGGAAGTGCCCATAAAAGTATAATGTAAAGGCAATTTACTCTGGATGAAGATTTAAATAATTCCAGAAGATTAAACTCTAGTTCAGGGCACCTGTATGTATGCAGTCAAAATGAACCAATGAACAGCCTCCTACCTAACAGTAAACCTTTCTACAAACAATTCCTTTACATCATGATATAGTAGCTGAAATTATAACAATTAAGATCATTTCATTATCTTGTAAGAGCATAAGAAGTCCTCATGTTGACCTTTAGAAGTCTGTTTAGATTAACACAGAAATGTGTCCTAAAAAAAAAATGAATTTAAGGACATAATACTGAAAACCAAGTACAAGCAGTTCTGTTGGAAGCTGGAAATTTGTCAAGAAAGGATGTTTTGTCAACCAGCAGTTTCTTTTCAGACTTTTTATTCTCTCTTATTGTTGTAGACTTTTTACTCCCAATCTTGGATGCACTCTGTCTTTTTACAAGA
The DNA here is from genome assembly GCF_047663525.1 of Anas platyrhynchos. Taxonomy (NCBI): domain Eukaryota; kingdom Metazoa; phylum Chordata; class Aves; order Anseriformes; family Anatidae; genus Anas; species Anas platyrhynchos. Next base: position 66,420,479 of record NC_092621.1, on the reverse strand, counting down.
CCTGTCAATACCAAAACACAGACTTCTACATCTTGTGAGAAAGAACAGGCCTTCATATCCATCTATTCACAGAATCACAGAATTTCTAGGTTGGAAGAGACCTCAAGATCATCGAGTCCAGCCTCTGACCTAACACTAACAGTCCCCACTAAACCATATCCCTAAGCTCTACATCTAAATGTCTTTTAAAGACCTCCAGGGATGGTGACTCTACCACTTCCCTGGGCAGCCTGTTCCAATGTCTAACAACCCTTTCAGTAAAGAAGTTCTTCCTAAGATCCAACCTAAATCTCCCCTGGCGCAACTTAAGTCCATTCCCCCTTGTCCTGTCACCAGGCACGTGGGAGAACAGACCAACCTCCACCTCACTACTGCCTGCTTTAAGGTAGCTGTAGAGAGCAATAAGGTCGCCCCTGAGCCTCCTTTTCTCCAGGCTGAACAAGCCCAGCTCCCTCAGCCGCTCCTCGTAGGACTTGTTCTCCAGGCCCCTCACCAGCTTCGTCGCCCTTCTCTGGATTTGCTCGAGCACCTCAATGTCCTTCTTGTAGCGAGGGGCCCAAAACTGAACACAGTACTTGAGGTTCAGCCTCACCAGAGCTGAGTACAGGGGGACGATCACCTCCCTAGCCCTGCTGGTCACACCGTTTCTGATACAAGCCAGGATGCTGTTGGCCTTCTTGGCCACCTGAGCACACTGCTGGCTCATATTCAGCCACCTATCAACCATCACTCCCAGGTCCTTCTCTGCCTGGCAGCTCTCCAACCACCCATCTCCCAGCCTGTAGCTCTGCTTGGGGTTATTGCACCCCAGGTGCAGGACCTGGCACTTGGCCTTGTTGAACTTCATGCAGTTGACCTCAGCCCATCGGTGCAGCCTATCCAGATCTTCCTGCAGAGCCTTCCTATCCTCCAGCAGATCGACACACACACCTAACTTGGAGTCATCTGCAAACTTACTGAGGGTGCACTCAATGCCCTCATCCAGATCATCGATGAAGATATTAAAGAGGACCGGCCCCAGCACCGAGCCCTGGGGAACGCCACTAGTGACTGGCCTCCAACTGGATTTTACTCCATTTACCACGACAGTGCGCCAGTCCAAGCCAAGAGCAGCCAGTTTCTTGAGGAGAATGTTGTGGAGAACGGTGTCAGAAGCCTTGCTGAAGTCAAAGTAGATCACATCCACAGCCTTTCCCTCATCCACCCAGTGCGTCACTTTGTCATAGAAGGAGATCAGGTTCATCAAGCAAGACCTGCCTTTCATAAACCCATGCTGACTGGGCCTGGTCGCCTGCTTGCCCTGCAAGTGCTGCGTGATGACTCTCAAGAGAATCTGCTCCATGAGCTTCCCTGGCACTGAGGTCAAACTGACAGGCCTGTAGTTTCCCAGGTCAGTCCTCCGGCCCTTCTTGTAGATGGGCGTCACGTTTGCTAGCTGCCAGTCAACTGGGACCTCCCCTGATAGCCAGGACTGTTGATAAATGATAATGGTAAGCGGCTTGGCCAGCTCCTCTGCCAGTTCTCTCAGTACCCTTGGGTGGATCCCATCCGGCCCCATCAACTTGTGCACATCCAAGTGCCGTACCAGGTCACCAACCATTTCTTCATGGATAGTGAGGGCCATATCCTGCTCCCCATCCCCTTCCACCAGCTCAGGGTACTGGGTATCCAGAGAACAACCAGTATTGCCGCTAAAGACTGAGGCGAAGAAGGCAAATTTAACAAATTCAACAAATTCATTTTGCTTCTGTTACATTGCCATATTTCTCACATTTCAAGTTTCATCTTTAAAGGAGTGGTGTGGTTTTCCATAAAGACATCGTGTCACCCAGCCAGATAACACTCAAATGAATATTTTCAAAAAATTGAAAGGGATTGTCAACATCTTCTTAAACTCATAATTCCATTGTGATGCACAGAAATTGGTTGGTTAAAATATTTATATGAATATAATACCTCTAATTGCAGTGCAGAGTAATTCAAAAGTAAATGCTAAGAAATTCTTCATTTCAGAAGCATGTGTTACAATTAGTATGGGTCCTAATTTAAAATTGCTATTATATTTACATATTATATTTATTGTCTTTGGGGTTCTATTGTCTCATTTCATCTTTACATTACCCATCATATATTTTCTGTTTTGCTGTTGTTGTTTTTGTTGTTTTTTGTTTGTTTGTTTGTTTTTGTTTCCATTTGTTTGGTTTGGGGGGTTGTTTTGTTGTTGATGTTTTGTTTTATTTTGTTTTGGAAACTTTGGCTAAAATAGCTGAACAATAAACTACTGTTTAGGTAAAAGGTTTTACTTTCTCCTTCCATCTCCCATTTCATTTCTGTTTGTTTTGAGAAATGTTGCCCATATCCATGAAACTGAGAACATTGAACACAGAGATTAAATATTGATTTTAAGTTCTTTGGAGGAAAATAGAAGGGAAAATGTGATGGAAGATAATTTACCTACAGGCATTATAAAAACCCGAATTCAGATAGTATGTATAATGTAATCTGTGTGTGCATTTAAATACATATTTCAGCTTCAGTACTTATAATTTTATAAAAGGAAGCAGTCTCTTGAATCAGAGATAACTAATGGTATTGAAATATACAGGTCTAATTGATACCAATAGCAAGTAAGCTCCTAAATATATTTGGAAATATATTCTTTGAGTCAGTGACAGAGACACTATTGCACTGGTTGGAAATACTCAACCTAAATTAAAAGCTGTTTGCCAAGCAAGTAGAGTCACCAGTTCTTCTATAACCTCTGCTTAAAAGGCATTCAGAAGGGTAAGTGGTAATTAGACATCTATTTTTTGTGCTTTTGAAAGTAGCTTATGTTCACAAAATTATTTCAGTTATTTCAGTCCAGAACCTTTTAAGAATTAAGATTAAGGAGAAAATAAGTGGCAGAATTTCTTCTTTGTGCATTATTGCACAGTTCAAACACAGTAGAATTGTGGTAGTAATGTTTTACAGTAGTGTTTCTTAAATTATGCTGGGCAGAAGACCTAACTGGAGATTGATCCAACCATGCATCAATCAAACTATGTAGTCTTTGAATTTTTAATGCATAGAGATATATTTCAGTAGAATTTCGCCATTTAAATTTCATTCAAGCTTACTTTATATTGTTCTCATTTTTGTGTCTAGACTTGATTGTTTGCTTTCCTCCTTCCCTCCTTCTTCACCTCCCTCTCTCCCTCCGTCCTTGAGATAATAAAATTTTAAGTGAACTTAAAATCACTTGCCTCATAAGTGATTTGCATATTTTTTCATGTTATTAAAGAATTGGGAGAAGCTAATTCTTTCAAAACAAATGGTAGCATAAGCTTTGATTAATGCAACCTAAAACATGCTGGGTGCCATCCTCAGAAGCCACCTGTTCAGCGCTCCTGTGATATATAAAGTGCTGTTGTTCTGACACTAGGGCATTGGAATCTATTGTACACTGGAACAAAGTCACCAAAAGCTTATACAAATCCACATCAAATTTCTGTGCAGATTATCAAAAAGAAGAAACTGGTGGTGGTATTCAAGAAGGTGGCTAATGTTTATGGCTCTCTAAATAAAATGAGTTCCAAATTTTCAAAAACCTATTGTTAATAAATGAAACTGTCACGGAATTAAAAAAAAAAAAAAGTGATTTAAAAAAAAAAAAAAAGAAGTGTTCATAGATGAAGAAATTAATTAGAATGATAAGAATGATAAGAATGGCAAATACTGGCCAAATACTGGGAGGAACAAAGATGGAAGAAAGATAGGGAGACAGCAGTAGTTTGGTGTCATGTAACCATGATACACAACAAATAATGTTGCATGTTCAAATATTGTAATTATTAAATACCCTTGTTTAATCACATACAAAAACCAGCACAAAGCAAGTTGCTCTGCATGTTTCCTCTGCTCAATTCACTCATTATTACAGTATCAAAACACAAGAGATTTTGAATTCATTCTAAATAATGATCTCTCCAAACTCTTTGTATCTGATCTCTGAAGAGTTACCAACTTCAGCTATTGCTACAAAGAATTTTAGAATGGAAAGACCATTTATTACTCAAAGCTGACCAGTAAAGGACCGTGTCATGTCACCTCATCAGTACAATCAGCAGTGATTTGAAATTATTTGGACCTATCAGAACATGTAAAATCTGACTGTTTTCACAAAAAATATTTATTTAAAGAAAAGAAGCATTCCTCTCCTCTGAGCACATTTAAATAGTTCCACTTCACAGAATCATAAAATGGTTTTTGGTTGGAAGGGACCTTAAAAATCATCTAGTTCCAACCCACCCTGCAATGATCAGGGACACCTCCCACTAGACCACATTGCTCAAAGGCCATCCAACCTGGCCTTGAACACTTCCAGGGATGGGGCATCCACAACATCACTGGGCAACCTGGTCCAGTGTCTCACCACTCTCACAGGAAATAATTTCCTCCTAATGTATAATTTAAATCTACCCGTTTTTAGTTTAAATCCATTGCTCCTTGCTCTAAAAACCACTCTCCCTGACAAAGGTTCATTTGAATTTGCTTTTGACTACGGAATATTTTTAATTGAATTTTTGAAAAACTAACCTATATGTGTAATTAATTTGCAGCAGAAACATTTTAGTAAACAGAGTGTTAAGACCTGATATATTAGGCATAGTGATGAGTTCAGCTATATCCTTTTTTAAAATATTAGATTACAGATATTAAATGGCACGAGGCACTCTTTATACATTAATCAGTGAATAATGGTATTGTTAAATGAGTATCCCTCTTTTTATGATTTTGCCCTTTACAAAATTGTTCCACAGGAATAATTTATTCTTAAAGTAAAGGCAATTAATCATTTCCTATGTAATGAAGATAATGGTGTTCCTTGGGCAGTGGAGTATGCTGTCACGTATATATAGTGGATTGCTTGTCTGTGATTTTATTTCCCTAAGACTGCATATATTTATTTAGAAATAATTTTCAGTGTTATAGATGTTACTAAAACTCTTTCTTTTTTTTTTTTTTTTCACAAATGGAATCAATCTTCCTTATTTAGTCTGACAATGGTGATTTGATGGCTTTCTATGATTAGATGACTAGCTGAATAGATGAGGGGAGGGCACTGGATGTGGTCTACCTTGACTTCAGCAAGGCTTTTGACACTGTCTCCCATAACATCCTCATAGACAAGCTCAGAAAGTGTGTCCTAGTTGAGTGGACAGTGAGATAGATTGACTTTTGGCCAGGTGGCAGAGCTCAGAGTGTTCTGCTTTGTGGTGCATAGTTGGAGGCCTGTAGCTAGTGGTGTCCCCTAGGGGTCAGTACTGGTCCAGTGTTGTTCAATATATTCATCAACAACCTGGACAATGGAATGGAGCGCACCCTCAGCAAATTTGCTAATGACCCGAAGCTGGGAGGAGTGGCTGATACCCCAGAGGGCTGTGCTGCCATTCAGAGAGACATTGACAGGGTGGAGTGTTGGGCCAGGAGGAACTTCATGAAGTTCAACAAGGGCAAGAGAAGGATACTTCACAACCTCCTGGGCAACCTGTTCCAGTGCTCTGTCATGCTCACAGTAAAGAAATGCCCCTTCATATTCAGCTGGAACTTCCTGTGCTTCAGTTTATGCCCATTGCCTCTTGTCCTGTCTCTGGGAACAACTGAAAAGAGACTGGCTCCATCCTCTTGACACCCTCCCCTCAGATATTTATACACATTGATGAGGTCTCCTCTCAGTCATCTCTTTTCCAGGCTAAATAGACGCAGTTCTCTCAGCCTGTCCGCATACAACAGGTGCTGCAGTCCTCTGATCATCTCAGTCCCTCTTGTACTGGGGAGCCCAGAACTGGACACAATACTCCAGATGTGACATCACCAGAGCTGACTAGAGGAGGAGGTTTACCTCCCTTGGCCTGCTGGAAACACTCTTCCATATGCATCCCAGGATACTGTTGGCCTTCTTGGCCATAAGGGCACATTTTTTACTCATGGTTAACCTTCTGTCCAGCAGGACTCCCAAGTCCTTCTCTGCAGAGGTTAGCTTCTGTACTGGTGCTTGGAGTTATTCCCCCCTGGGTGCACTTGCCCTTGTTGAACTTCATGATGTTCCTCTTGGCCCAGCCCTCCAGCCTGTCAAGATCCCACTGAATAGCAGCACAGCCCTCTGGGATATCAGCCACTCCTCCCAGCTTTGTGTCTTTATCAAATTTCCTGAGGGTGCACTCCATTCCATTGTTGAGGTCACTGATGACTAAGTTGAACACTGGACCCAGTACTGACCCTTGGAGGACACTGCTAGCTACAGGCCTCCAACTAGACTCCACACCACTAAGCACAACCCTCTGAGCTCTATGTCACATATACATCGATTAAGAGTTTCCATCTTCTCATTTTAGACTCCATATGTCCAGAAAGCTTGAATCACACTGCTACTTTTAACTGTTTTCCTATTTAGGATATTTTTATACTTCATCGCATTCCTGATATTACGCATTTCATATAAAAATAAGAGAATAGACATTTTGATAGATAACAGACTGTACTGGGTCTGGCTGGAATGTTAACTTTCCCGGCAGCAGCCCATACAGTGCCGTACTCTGTACTTGTAGCTGGAACAGCAGTGTTATCACACCAGTGTTGTGTCTGCTGCGCAGCAGCAGTGGCACAGCATTGGGCCTTCCTCTAACCCTCCTAGGGGGTGGGCAAAAAAAGTGAGGAGAGAAACATCACCAGGGCAGCTGACCTAAACCAACCAAAGGGCTATTCCATACCATGTGGTGTCACACTCAGCAATAATGGGTGGAAACAGGAAGAAGAGGGGGAGGGGTGGGCTCTCCTTGGGAAAATGTTGGTCCTGCTCTCGAACACTGGCTACGTGTGTTGAGGCCTTGCTTCAAGGACGTGGTCAATCATCGCTCATTTGTGGGAAGTAGAGAGTAATTTCTTTCCTCTGCACTTCAATATAACCTTCATTTATTTTATTTGTTTGTTTTCCTCCCTTCTTTTTATTTTTCCCTTTTCCCCTCCCTTTTCCCGTTTCCCTTTTTATTTCCCCTTAGTTAAATTGTTTAGTTCATGGTAGTCTTTATTTAATTGTTATTATTATTTCCCTTTAATTAAATTATCCTTATCTCAACCCGTGAGTTCTTCTTTGCTTTACTTCTCCCCCTCCTCATCTAAAGGAGGGGGAGTGAGAGAGCAGTTGTGGGGTTTAGGTGCCCAGCACGGTAAAACCACCACACAGACTTACCATTTGCCTTCAGAGACTCCTATCATAGATTTACCAGTGCAAGGGGATATACCTATAAGTGACATAAAAGAACCACTGAATACCAGTGCTTTCAAAAACAACAAGGAAACACCTGTGAATTATCCCATAGGAATCAGGGAAGACTCCTCTAAAAAGGTGATGTGGCCTTTAGCCTAGCTGAAATGCCTCTATGCTAATGTACACAACATGGAAAACAAACAGGAGGAGTTGGAAGCCACGGTGCAATTAGAAAACTATGATCTAATTGCTATAACAGAAATACAGTGGGAAGAATCTCATAGCTGGAACACTGGAATAGAGGGCTAAAAGCTTTACAGGAGAGATAGGCAGAGAAAGAAAGGTGGAGTAATTGCCATCTATATTAAGAAATGGACATATTGTGAAGAGATGCCTCTAAGAAATAGCCAAGAGCATATTGAGAATTTATGGGTAAAAATTCAGGACTCAACAAACAAAGAGCACTTTGTGGTTGGGTTCTACTGCAGATCGCCCAATTAAGGGGAGCCTGTGGATGAGGCCTTCTTGCTCCAACTACACAAAACACCACACTCACAGTCTCTCATCCTCCTGAGGGACTTCAACCACTTGGATACCTGCTGTGAAAGCCACATGGCAGGCAGTATTTGAGAAAATTTTCCCCGTCCAGGTATTAGACAAACCAAACAGAAGAGAAGCATTACTAGACCTGTTGTTCTCCAATGCAGAAGAGCTCATTAATGAGGTTAAGATTGGAGGAAGCCTGGGTTGCAGTGACCACACCCTGGATGAGTTTATGATCTTAAAGGATTTGGGCCTGGCTAAGAGTAAAGTCAGAATGCTGAACTTTAGAAGAGTGAACTTCCAGCTGTTCAAAGCATTAGTGAATGAGATCCCATGGGACACAGTCATTAGGAACAGAGAATCTGATCAGAGCTGCCAACCCTTTAGGGATATTTTTCTTAGAGTGCAAGAGTTCTCTATTCCCATATGTAATCAATCAAGCAGGAAAAGTAGGAAACCAGCATAGCTGAACAAGGACCTCCTGGTCAAACTTAGGCAAAAAAAGAAAATTCGCCAAGGAAATGGGGCTATGTGCCCTGGGAAGAGTACGGAAATGTTATCCAAATGTGCAGGGATAGGATCAGGAAAGCAAAGGCAATCACAGAATCACAGAATCACAGAATTTCTAGGTTGGAAGAGACCTCAAGATCATCGAGTCCAACCTCTAACCTAACACTAACAATCCCCACTAAACCATATCCCTAAGCTCTACATCTAAACGTCTTTTGAAGACTTCCAGGGATGGTGACTCCACCACCTCCCTGGGCAGCCTGTTCCAATGTCTAACAACCCTTTCAGTAAAGAAGCTCTTCCTAACATCTAACCTAAAACTCCCCTGGGGCAACTTTAGCCCATTCCCCCTTGTCCTGTCACCAGGCACGTGGGAGAACAGGCCAACCCCCACCTCTCTACAGCCTCCTTTAAGGTATCTGTAGAGAGCGATAAGGTCACCCCTGAGCCTCCTCTTCTCCAGGCTGAACAAGCCCAGCTCCTTCAGCCGCTCCTCGTAGGACTTGTTCTCCAGGCCCCTCACCAGCTTCGTCGCCCTTCTTTGGACCCGCTCAAGCACCTCGATGTCCTTCTTGTAGCGAGGGGCCCAAAACTGAACACAGTACTCGAGGTGAGGCCTCACCAGAGCCGAAAATGACAATGACAGAACTAAACTTGGTGAGGGATGCAAATAGCAACAAGAAGTGATTCTACAGGTACATTAGCCACAAAAGAAAGACTAAGGAGAGCGTAGGGCCTCTGACAGAGAAGAAAGGAAGACGGGGAACTGGTAACAATGATCATGGAGAAGACTAAGGTACTTAATAACTTCTTTGCCTCAGTCTTCATTGATGGTCATGTTTCCCATGTCTCTTTGAGTTCCCATACTTCTAGGAGAGGGCTAGGGGGGCAGAGTCCCTCCCACAGTAAGTTAAAAGTATGTTCAGGACCTTCTGAAACAACTTAACTGTGAGTCTATGGGCCCTGATGACATGCATCGCAGGGTTCTGACGGAATTTGCTGATGTAGTTGCCAAGCCTCTCTCCATTAGATTTGAAAAGTCCTGGCAGTCATGCGAAGTCCCTGGTGACTGGAGAAAGGGAAATATCACTCCCATTTTTAAAAGGGATAAAGGAGGACCTGGAGAACTACAGACTAGTGAACCTGGCAAGATCATGGACTGAATCTTCCTGTAGTCAATGTTAAGGCACATGCAAGACGAGATGATCCGTGGCAGCCAGCACAGCTTCACTAAGGGCAAGTCATGCCTGACCAATCTGGTGGCCTTCTATGATGGAGTGACTGCATCAGGTGACCAGGGAAGACCAACTGATGTCATCTACTTGGACTTCTGTAAAGCTTTTAACACAGTTCAACATGACATCCTAATCTCCAAATTGGAGAGAGGCAGATTTGAAGGGTGAACCATTCAGGGGATAAGAAACCCCCTTGAAGGCAGAAGGCTGCATCCAGAGGGTTGCAGTCACTGACTTTGTCTAGGGTGAAGCTGGTGACAGGTGGTGTCCCTCAGGAGTCTGTCTTGGGACTGGTGCTGTTTAATATTGTTATCAGTGACATAGACAGTAGGATCAAGTGCACCCTCAGCAAGCCTGCAGATGACACCAAGATGAGTGTTGCAGTTGATATCAAAGAAAAGATGCTATTAAAAGGGACCTGGACAGGCTGGAGAAGTGGACCGATGCAAAACACATGAGGTTCAACAAGTCCAAGTACAAAGTACTGCAGCTGGGTCAGGGCAATCCCTGACATGAATATAGACTCAAAGGCTGTGAGATCTGACAATGTCAGGCCTTGAAAAGAGAAGGCTCCAGGGAGACCTGATTGTGTCCTTTCAATATTTAAAGAAGTCATAAAAAGAATGGAGAGGGACTCTTTACTCTGGTAGATAATGTTAGGACAAGGGAAATGGTTCTTAAACTAAAAGAGGATAGATTTAGAGTACATATTAGGAAGAAACTCTTTTCCTATGAGGGTGGTGAGTCTAGTGACTCAGACTAGACTAGACTAGTTGCCCAGTAACTTTGTGGATGCCCCATCCCTGGAAGCATTCAAGGCCAGATTGGATGGGGCTTTGAGCAACATGGTCTAGTGGGAAGTGTCCCTTCAGTTTGGAATTAGGTGATCTTTAAGATCCCTTCCAACCCAAACCATTCTATGATTCTATGATATGATGATTCTGTGATTGAACTATTCTTAAATGAGTTAAGTTCATCCATCTTCACTGTCTTCTGAATTATCTATTTATTTTTACAGGCTTGAAAATTAAAAGTATTTGTCAAATTAACAGTACCTTTTCATTTGACCAAGTAGCTTTGTTTTCGTGTAAGCAATGGTACTGAGCATGTTTGCAATTCAGTTCTAACAGCAATTTATCAGTAAGTCTGGCAGACATTCAATCCATCTCATACCTCACTTCCTTCTTTCATTTACAGAGTGACATCTATTTTATTTATCTGTGAAAAAAAAAAAAATAATCCAGCAACAAGAAAGATTTTTCTGTCACTGTTGATGAATATTACAGGCTTACAACCACAGGTGTTACTTATGAAACAAGAAAAGAATCAGAACATCTGAACAATTACTTACAAATACAGCAATTAGTAAAGTAACTATTCTTTGTGTTGTAAAATCATCTGTTAAAAACTTTCATTACATCTATGGATGTGCATTACTGCACTAACTTGTCATCAGAGCACCTCATGAGTCTTGAAGCAAGAAAATGTCTACATATTCTTTTTCTGAATACACCATCAAAACAAGAACATAGTCCACACTATAAGTATTTTTGTTATTGTTTTAAGTTATTTCTGACTAAGTTATACTGTCTACATTTTTTTTTATATACGTAGATAATGAACAAAATAATCTATTTTGTCCTTTGTGGTTACTGCAAATACAGATGATTCTTCAGGTAAAAAACTGTCTTTCTTTATTTGTTGAATTGAGAACAATAATGCAGACTTTATTTATAACCATAATTAACAAAATTTATCTACAACTCAGAAATAGATCTGAGTCTTCAGATAGATGGCTCAAACCCCATTCCAGGGGTTTAGATCTGGGGAAGTTTATGTCTGTATAGAACAGATTAAGTTTATCTTTTTCTGTGGCACTCTGGGACATGTCACATTGTTTCTTGCCTACAGAACACCTATTAGATGAAGCTCTGGGAAACAAACAAACAAACAAACAAACAAAAATGGTATCAGCTTTCTGCCAGTATTTTCTTAACATTTTCAGCACCACCAGGTCGTATGTTGATATGAAGCAGCCACAGAGTGGCAACAACTGGAAAGTTAATGTAAAGATTAAAAACAAACAAACAAACAAACAAACAAAAAAACCTGTTCTCTTTTGAATTCCATGTCAATATCACATTACTATTTAGATATAGTCTATTTATTCAACTTTGTCACTCATACACAATGCATATAAATGCTAAAAGCTATCATTAACTCCCAGCCCAAAAAAATCTGGACCAAAACAAAAGCAAGTTAACTTGTTTGTAGAACACAGAAGTAAAACAGTAAAATCATTATTATAATTGCAGTAAAGAGTAAATAATACTAGTGAACACAACTCACTGCAAGAAAGAATGGAAATTAGTTTTTTTTCATATGCTGGCATGTAAGTATTCATTGCATCTTACAAAGTGAAAAATAAACTAAATATTGCAGCTTACTAGATAGGTGAATATAGATACAGAATGATAGAACTGGAGGAAGCCCCATCTATAATCCAGTGAACAAAGTATTTGGAGCATGATAGACTAAGCACGGAGATATTCCCCTACTTCTTCTTATAGAATCATAGAATGGTTTTTGGTTGGAAGGGACCTTAAAAATCATCTAGTTCCAACCCACCCTGCAATGATCAGGGACACCTCCCACTAGACCACATTGCTCAAAGGCCATCCAACCTGGCCTTGAACACTTCCAGGGATGGGGCATCCACAACATCACTGGGCAACCTGGTCCAGTGTCTCACCACTCTCACAGGAAATAATTTCCTCCTAATGTATAATTTAAATCTACCCGTTTTTAGTTTAAATCCATTGCTCCTTGCTCTAAAAACCACACTCCCTGACAAAGAGTTTCTCCCCAGCTTTCCTGGAGGCTCCCTTTAGATACTGGAAGGCTGCAATGAGGTCTCCCTGGAGCTTTCTCTTCCCTAGGCTAAACAACTCCAAATCCCTCAGTCTAGGTGCTCCAGCCCTCCGATCATGTTCCTGGACTTCCTCTGGACCCAGTCTACTCAGTCCATGTCTTCCTTGTGTTAGGGGCTCCAGAGCTGAATGCAGCACTCCAAGTGGGATCTCACAAGAGCAGAGTAGAGGGGGAGAATCGCCTCCCTTGACCTGCTGGCCACACTACGTTTCATACAGCCCAGGATACATTTAGCTTTCTTACAATAGCCCATCATACTCTACCAAGCAGAACCCTGAAGAGGGTAAAATCTGCTTTCCCAAAGTTCAGGGTAGTGAAGTTGCTGTGCACCCCCTCACTGCCTTCAGGATCCTAAACTGTACTATTTCATGGTCACTGCAGCCAAGGCTGTCCTTAGGCTTCACATTCCCTACCAGCCCCTCCTTGTTGGTGAGAATGAGGTCCAGCATAGCACCTCTCCTCATTGCCTCCTCTATCACTTGGAGAAGGAAGTTATCATCAGAACATTCCAGGAACTTTCTGGACTGCCTATGTCCTGCTATGCTGTCCCTCCAGCAGATAATCAGAGTGGCTGAAATCCTCTATCAGGACCAGGCCTTGTGAATATGAGGCTGTTTCTATTTGTCTGTAGAGGACCTCAACTGCTTGATCCACCTCTATCTACTTTGGAATAGAATGTGACTCCAATATAGTAGGTACACAAATAATAGTAAGTTTATAATTTGGTAAATTTTGTATATTAACCCACAGATAAATGTAGAATAGAAGTATGGTGGTTTTTTTTTTTCTTTTCTTTTTTTTTCTTTATTTGAGTTGTTAAATAAGTAACTAAAAAGGAGGAGGATATGGAAGATTTTATACTTGTTAGGGTAAGAAGATGCCAATTACCAACTCAAATATAGAAAATATACGTGGATGTTAAAAAAGGGGCCATGGGCCCATAAGTAGTGGTAAATAAGTTGTCTCTTTTGGATAGTGTCAATAACTTCTTTTAATTTGCACTTTATTTTGGTCTTATCAGACTTAAATGCAGTCTTAGTATAGATAAAAAGCTTTCCTCACCAGATGACTTAGTAAATTTTTCAGTAGAGAACCCTGGCTATCTTAATTACTCTAGCTCCTTAGGGTATTTCATAGAGTGTCCAAAGGGCAAGATCATAGATCTCCTTTTTTTTAGAGTATGTCAAGTGCTATGTGGGTCAGAACTGCTTTCCAATGAACATAAATGTACAAACACAATGGGGAACATGTTTGCCTGACCAAAGCTCTTCAGAGAAACTTTCACTTCTTTGGGATCACTTTGAGATCAAAGGCAACAGCCCGTGTCCTAGAGCATGTTCATTTTCTATCAGGAAGGATTAAGTTTGGCCTTACAGCTAGCTCATCAACTACTCTTCAGCATTACAGAGATGCTGGCTGCTGCGCAGAGAGGTTATATGAGCTTCTTTTCATTATTACTTCATTTTTCAGAATTATTTCATTTATGCAGTGCATCTCACCAGTAATTTCTAAAAGACTTAATTTAAATAAGGTAATATCACCTTTTCCCTATGTTCCAGGAAAAAGAATTGCCCAGAAAGACTATTAGTCAAGACAAAGCACAACATACTGAATCCCCGTCAAGAAATAATCCATGTTTCCACATCCTCCCTCCACCCATTAGATATTTCAGTACTGTCCTACACAACTGGATTCTAATGTGTTATTAAGTGCCTCTTTTGCTACCAAACTGATTCCTATAATTCCCAGATTTTGTTATTTTTTGTTTCTTTGTTTCTTTGTTTTGTTTTCTGTTTTTGTTTGTTTGTTTGTTTTTTAAGGAATGTTTTAAAGAGGTTAATATCTTCTTTGCAGCTGCAAGGACTGTACATGTTCCTCAGCTCAGAACTCTCACATTACATCCTCTCGGAGAGTGTTCCTGTTGGGGTAGGTCTTGCTCCTTTTCAAAAGCAGACTAGATTGAAATTTATGATTAAGGACCTAATATGTGATTTATTTATTTATTTTTATGGCTCAAGGCTATTTCTGGTAGTGGAAGAAATCAGGTAGAAAGAAATAGGTAATTAAAAACAATAAAAAATAAAAGCCTTATACTGCCTATTAGTGACTCCCAACATAGTCTATGTTTTTCTTCCAAAAAAAAAAAAAAAACAAAAAAACACATTTTTTACACTCATGATATATACATACAAATTCTTGTGCTGTTTTTCTTTTTTTTATTTATTTATTTTTTTTCATATGTATCCACATGAAAAGTCTTACATTTTACTTTTGCATGTGATTTGTTTTCTGACAATGTTTTCCAGTTTTAAGTCCAGGGGTACATGTATGCAATTTTTTTTTCCAATGCACAGCTTTGTCATTTTCCTTTTTAATTGCAGTGGCAAATTATTTTCAGTATACCAAATAACTGCCTACTCACAATGAGAATTTTTTTTTCAAGTGACAAATGTGCATGTTAAATGCAGCTATAGTTTTACTTAGCACTGTGGTAGCTTTGTGATTTAACCTCTAGGCAGATAAGCACCGCACAGCTGTCCACTCATTCCTCCTACACTGGGATGGTGGAGAGAGTTGAAATAGAAGTAAAACTTTTGGGCTGAGATAAAGACAGTTCAACAGGGCAGAAAAGAAAGGGAAAACTATAATCACACAACACATCATACAACAAATACAAACTAACTTGGGTGTCTTCAGCACTACAGATGTATTACTGATCTTGGAACAATTTACTTCCTTTCTTAAATATTTTTGCTGAAGGTTCCCATACCTCCCTGGCAATTTTGTTATTTATGAGTAGCTGTGGGCTGTTGTACTTACACTGCAAACAATAAGTAAGTATATACAATATATACAGTATATTATAATATATATATACAGTATATATATATATACAGTATAATATGTATTATAATATATAATATATTTATTATCTATATATAGTTATTATATATTATATATGTATTATAATATATATATATATATACAGTCTATTAAGTAATACAAAAGGTATTCTCTCTATCGTCTTTGAAATGTCCTGGAGAACAGGAGAGGTGCCTGAAGACTGGAGAATAGCCAGTGTCACTCTGGTTTTCAAGAAGGGCAAGAAAGAGGATCTGGGAAACTACCGGCCAGTCAGTCTCAACTCTGTTCCTGCAAAGGTGTTGGAACAGCTTGTTCTGCATGCCATCTCCAAGCAACTGGAAGAGAAGAAGGTTAGGAGGAGTAATCAGCATGGATTCACCAAGGAGAAGTCATGCTTGACCAACCTCATTCACTTCTATGACAACATCACCAGCTAAATAGACGGGGGGAGAGCAGTGGATGTCATCTACCTTGATTTTAGCAAGGTTTTTGATACTGTTTCCCACAACATCCTGCTAACAAAGCTGAGAAAGTGTGGGATAGAGGAGTGGACACTAAGGTGAGTTGAGAACTGGCTGACTGGATGAGCTCAGAGGGTGGTGATTGGCAGCGCAGAGTCTGGCTGGAGGCCTGTGACTAGTGGTGTTCCCCAGGGGTCGGTGCTGAGTCCGGTCCTGTTCAACACCTTCATCAATGACCTTGATGAGGGAATAGTGTCCACCTTCAGCAAGTACGCCGGTGACAACACAAAGCTGGGAGGAATGGCTGACATGCCAGAAGGCTGTGCTGCCATTCAGTGAGACCTGGACCGGCTGGAAAGATGGGCAGGAAGAAAACAAATGAGGTTTAATAAGAACAAGTGTAGAGTTCTGCACCTGGAAAGAACAACCAAACGTATCAGTACAGGCTGGGGGGCAACCTGCTGGAGAGGAGCTCTGAGGAGAAGGATCTGGGGTTCGTGGTGGACAACAGGTTGACTGTGAGCCAGCAGTGTGCCCTCATGGCCAAGAAGGCCAATGGGATCCTGGCATGCATTAAAAGGAGCGTGGCCAGCAGGTCAAGGGAGGTGATCCTCCCCATCTACTCTGCCCTGGTCAGGTCTCACCTGGAGTACTGTGTCCAGTTCTGGGCTCCCCAGTACAAAAAAGACAGGGATTTCCTGGAAAGAGTCCAGTGGAGGACCACAAAGGGGCCTGGAGCATCTTCCAATGAGGAAAGGCTGAGAGTCTTTTCAGCATGGAAAAAAGAAGGGTGAGAGAGGATCTTATCAATGTTTATAAATACTTTTTTTTTTTTGAACTTTTTCACAGCGAGTGACAGAGAACTGGAACAGGCTGCCCAGGGAGATTGTCAGTCTCCCTCTCTGGAGATATTCAAGGCCCGTCTGGACACCTACCTGGGCAGCCTGCTCTGAGGAACCTACTTTGGCAGGGAAGTTGGACTCAATGTTTTCTCGAGGTCCCTTCCAACCCCTACAATTCTGTGATTCTGTGATTTAAAGGTAGTTTAGATAAGTCAAGTTAATGTAATGAAGGCACTGACATGAAGTTCACCTACCAGACAAATTTTATGAGATTGAAATCTTAATGTAGCATTGTCTTGGAAAGAAATATTAAAAATAATAAATAAATAAATAATAGTAATAATGCAAATAATAAAGAACATACTTCAGAATTTCTAGGTTCTCTAGATTGTTCATTTTCATTGTTTAGGCCTACCTTTTCACCAAGTCATGTATGGGGTATTATTCAGCAAATTGTGTGAATTTTCACTTTTCCCAATTCCTCTGACAGCTTTTCCTCCTATGGTTTTGAGGAATTATGACTCTGTCTTTCCAGATCAGTTCTGAGTTCTGCCACAGTCATGGTTTGGCCTGAGATAGAGTCAATTTTCTTTGCAGAGGCTTGTATGGTGTTGTGTTTTGGACTTTTCATGAAAATAGTTTTGATAGCACACAGATGTTTTTGTCGTGTCAGAGTTGTGCTTACACAGAACCAAGGATGTTTCAGGTTTTCATGCTGCCCCACCTGCAAGGAGGCTGGGGTGCACCAAGAGCTGCGAGGAGACACAGCCAAGACAACTGGCCCAAACTGACCAAGGTTATATTTCGTAACAGATGATGTCATGCTCTGGGATAAAAGCTGGGAGGAAAAACGGAAGAGGGGAAGATGTTTGAAGTGATAACGTTTGTCTTCACAAGAAACCATTATTCATGATGAGCCCTGGTTTTCTGGAAGTGGCTGAACATCTGACTGCCAATGGGAGTAGTGAATTTGCTTTACCCAGTAATAGTGAATTTGCTTTACCCAGTAATCTGTTTACCTCTGAGTTTGTACTTTTACCCTTCTGATTCCCTCCCCAGTCTGGCTGTGTGGGGTGTGAGTGACCAAGTGGGTGCTGCTCAGCTGCTTGGTGGGGTACAAACAAACCAGACCCATAATTTTTGCAGCTGCCCAGAGGTGCTCTAAAATAATTTTCCAAGACAGCTTGGTGATTGTTATGGTTTAACCTGGTCGGCAGCTAAACACCACACAGCCATTCCCTCACCCTGCCTCCTCCGTTTCTTGGATGGGGGAAAGAAATGGGAAAGTGAAGCCTGTGAGTTGAGATAAAGACAGTTTATTAAGACAGGAAAATAATAATAACAATAATGATAATGCTAATAGTACTACTACTAATAATGTGTATGAAACAATTGATGCACAATGCAGTTACTCACCACCCACTGACCATTGCCCAGCCTATCCCCTAGCAGCCCACGCCCCCATCCCAGCTAGCCACCTCTATATATTGTTCAGCATGATGTCAGATTGTATGGAATACCCCTTTGGCCAGTTTGGGTCAGCTGTCCTGGGTCTGTCCCCTCCCAGCTCCTGCTGCACCCCTAGCCTGCCTGCTGGCAGGACAGAGCAAGGAGCTGAAAAGTCCTTGGTTTGGTGTAAGCAATGGTCTGCAACAATCAAAACATCAGCATGTTATCAGCACTCTTCTCATCCTAATCCAAAACATAGAACCCTACCAGCTACTAGGAGGAAAATTAACTCTGTCCTAACTGAAACCAGGACAGTGATGCACAGTTTATATATACATTGTTATCACACAACTACAATGTTGACAGCACCAGGACAACATAGCCAGCTTAGACACACAAGTTCACTCACACAGAGACAAGGAAGAATAAAAGGTAATAACTATCTTCAGTGAAAAGCAGAACAGAGTTTCCAGCCACACTCAACAGCATTGAGCAACTACAGATTTTGCCTTAATTTTTTTCAATTAATAGCTTTTCCTTTTTGGCGGTTCAGCTGATTTTCACAAAATTATACCTTAAACTGTTTTATATTCCACGCTTTACAAGCATGTAAAGAACTGTGAATATAGAAATTACCCCTTTGTGTCAACAGTTACTAATGGGAATATAATCTCCAAAATAATCACAAACAAAAATGGAGCCTACATTCTGGCAAAGGGAAGTCATTAAAGCT
This sequence comes from Anas platyrhynchos, assembly GCF_047663525.1. Lineage (NCBI taxonomy): Eukaryota > Metazoa > Chordata > Aves > Anseriformes > Anatidae > Anas > Anas platyrhynchos. The sequence goes on along the minus strand of NC_092621.1, from coordinate 66,401,661 downwards.
ATGTCTGAAAAACAGAGTCAGTATTATGTTAGTCAGTATTATTATACTATTTTTTCTCTCATAAATTGAAATGATGTGAGAGAAAGAATACAGAAATTGTAAAATAAACAGTTTTTCATAGTGCTTAGGATACTGTCAAAATGATAAAGACTTTAGCCTGGAGATGAATGCTTCTATTTTATTAGCAGTCAGGTGTTGTATCTATTCATTCAGGTCACTTGTTTTCAACACAGTGAGTATTACCTACATCCTAGAAAACATTACAAGGCTTAGACATGGCCGTCACATTTAAGTTTTACACTGTTTATTTATAAATATTCATGTGCATCTATAATCACTTAGAGATATGTAAACATGTAAAACCTAAGGTAGTAATCATTGTGGCACTTTACTGGCATTTTAATTATATAGCATTTAGTCAGAAAACACTTCAGGATAAAGAACCCAAGCCAGATGCACTCTAACATCACAAAGATAACACTGAAAGCCAGTCTTTGCTATATCTGTAGTGTTGTTACCTGAGGAACCTTTGTTTGTGCCAAAATTCACTAACACTGTGACTGTAAATATTTCCTGCATAACAATGTTTAGCAGATTTAATTCCTTTGTTTTCATCTTCTGTTCAGATTATTTACTTATTTATTTGCCATTACCCACAGACAACTACTGTCATAGTCAACTCAAGCAACCAGAGTCAAATACTTCCTTTAGCAATTTCAAAAGTATAAAAATAGTTTGACACAGATCACAGCCATACAAAACTACACACTGATCATTGGTGCAAGAAGAGTCAGTAAATATCAGTAAATATTTTTAATGTAAATTTACAGCTCTTTGCCTATTTTAAACTCTCCAAAAGGCTGGGGAATCAAAACTGAAATGCTTTTGCATTGATTCCAGTACTATTGATTCCAGGCAATGATTCCAGTACCGTTTATGTTTTATTTATTTATTTTTAAAATCCCTTGAGCAGAAAGTATTATCTTAATAAAATTATGGAATTCAAGACAAAAATTTCAAAATTTTGAAGTATTGGTATCTAGGTAAAGAGACATTTTTTCGCCTTCCTTAAGAGAAATCAACAAGTCAGTCTGATGGAACTAGCTAAAAATCTTTCATTTAATAGTTTCCTGGAAATACCAGAAAAAGAACTATTCTTATCTTAAAGTACAGCAAAACATTACTGATAAATGAATCGCATGAAACTATATCTAGCGTAAAGAAGCAATTCTTTAGAATTGATTAAAATGTCTATGTATAGTATTTTAAAATTCACCCAAATTTTGGAAAAATCTACAGTATATAAAATATTTTCTTCACATTATAAATATGCCCTTAAACAAAATCATGAAAAACCTTTAACATTAGACCTAATGCAGTCTAGAATTTAAAAAAGAGAGAGAGAGAGAGAGAGAAAGAAAGAAAGAAAGAACAAACGAAAGAACGAACGAAAGAACAAAAGAACAAAAGAATGAAAGAACGAAAGAATGAAAGAAAGAACGAAAGAAAGAACGAAAGAACGAAAGAACGAAAGAACAAAAGAAAGAACGAAAGAACGAAAGAACGAAAGAAAGAACGAAAGAACGAAAGAACGAAAGAACGAAAGAACGAAAGAACGAAAGAACGAAAGAAAGAAAGAAAGAAAGAAAGAAAGAAAGAAAGAAAGAAAGAAAGAAAGAAAAAACTAATCTCCTCATTCTCTTTATTTAGTAACATGGTTTACAAATAGTTTATTATTAAAACTAGAACGGACAGTTTCTTAAATATATGCTGACAAAAAATCCAGTGAATTGTGAGAAAGAATGAACAGTAGCATGGAGTTTTCCTTCCCAGTCATGATAGAAGCATAAAATTGCATAATTTATTTCCTGCATTATTATACTTTTTGCATCTTGTGTTATTTCTGTACCCATCTAATAATCATATGTGTTTCAGAAGTCTAGCAACAACTTCTGATGACCTTTGTCTGCACACTCAGGATAATTATATGCCAGTGCAAAGCTATGACATGCAAAGGTAAGTAAGGGAATGTTAGGATTGTATTGATGCAGATTTGTGAATAGTCCTAATGCGTCTATGGATAAATAGATTGATCATATCTACCTTTACGTTTGTTTCTAATGTATATTCAATAAGAATAACGTCAAGATGCTTGGACTTCAATGTTTTACTGTTAAACAGAAGAATTGTTTACAAAATAAATAGCACACAGTAAGAAGAGTAGCTGAATTTATCATTTAATTGGAGACAATTCATATTATTCCCATAAACCCTGCATGCAGTTAAAGAGGAAAGCAAGTGTATTCATTTAAAGAAGACAGATATTTATACCACAGCATCTTCCTTCTTGCACGTTTTGATAAGCTTGTTTATAACATCTGAAACATAACCTACTGACATCAGTATCCACTGAGATGAAAAGGAAATTTAACACCTCAGAATACAATTCCTTCAAACATATTTAGTTCAAAATATGAAAAATATGAACTGATTTTAAACGAATACTTTCCTAAAGATTTCACTTCTTCATGTGAAATATTCCATCAGCAGAAAGCATTCTGTTTTGAGATAGTCAGTAAGAAATGCTGGTGTATCACCCTATATGAGTTGTAGCCTGGGTGATTCATGCAGCAGTGTTAAACTTAGTTTTCCCATGTGAAAATATTCACTAAGATGCACTCATAATATATATATTTTTTTTTTCAAAATACAGAATGCTTTTAGAAGCTTATTTAAATAATATTCACTGAAATAAATTTCACATGAAAAAAATGACCTGATTTTCACACTAGACTATTCTGAACCTTTATCCAAGTTCTCCATATAAGTTATTTAAAAAAAAAAAATCTTGACAGCACCACTTTGGAGCAAGTTTTCAACTTCAATAAAAATTCAAAGGGACAGTAATTATATAATTCCACCTCCTATCCAGGCTTTCTTCATAGGCTTAACAGCTAAAGACATTAAAAAATAAAACAGAATAGACTCTGGAGAACAACTGAGAGCTTTGTTCTTCTGTTTTAAGTGACACCTTTGGTGAGCTTCATGTTCTTTATGACCCAATGTCATACTCCATACTTTGGATAACATTACCAAGAGATCTTTTTTCAAGAAGTTTTACCTTTTAATTTCTATGATGGAATGCTAAAGTAGGTTTCTTAAGTAGATTTAATTAGGCAAAATGTATTGCAAAGAAAGCTGAGAACAATCAATAAAAATTCATTAATGGTGTTGCAACTACCAAATACACTGGTAATATTGTTGGTGTATTGAACAGTTTGAATATTAGTGCTTTTCATTACAGAGTAATAGTTGAAAACAGAAATTCTTTCAGGACCCTTGTACAAAAAGTACAAGAAAAAGTACACTCATTAAAGTGGAAAAAAATAAATAAATAAATAAATAAATATATATATATATAAAAAAAGAAGAATCATATATCACTTCTGAATATATACAGGTCACAGCACAGCGTACTTGTGAAAAAAGAAACTTTACATCCCATTTTATTAAAATAAAACAAAGTAGGTCTTCAAGATCGGGTTACAGAACATAAGAACCTGAAGACTAAAGCAAGGGGAAATATGAAGTGCCTTAACATACTTGGTGACAAACCATTATCAAGATTTCAATGAAAGGTTAATGAATGCAATAGTAATAATTCTTATGGGATAGAGATGACTTTGAAGAGAGATACAAAGTTTATCTTCATATAAAATTCTGTTACATACTATGAAGAAGTTGTCACTGCATTGGAAATTGTCTGAATTCATAGATGTTGAGTACTAAGTAATTTTACAGTAAACAACAGACTGCATTTCCAATTATTTGCTGTTCATAACAATTGGAGTTTGTATCTATGTTTGTATCTATGTTTGTATCTTGCATCTATGTATCAACAGTAAACAGCACAAGCATTTTGAACAAAGTATTACTCTCAGAGAACTCTTCCAAAACACAGGCCTTAATGATGATTATGTATATGTTGCTAAGATGTAGCAACAATTATAAATATTAAGTAGGCATTTATCTACAATCTTCAGTTCATATTAATTTAGCTTTTGTGTACTACCATCTCGAAGTCAGTAAAGGCTTCTCCACGGGCTGCATCATGGAGATCAGCTCCATGGGCTGCAGGGGGACAGCCTGCTCCACCAGGGGTATCTCCACGGGTCACAGAGGAACTTGTGCTGCATGCCTAGAGCACCTCCTGCCCTCCTGCTGCACTGACCTTGTGGACTGTGGGGCTGGTTCTCACTCCTTGCTCTCCAAGCTGCTGTTGCCCAGCAGTTCTTTCCCTTCCGTAACTCTGCTCTCCCAGAGGCCCAGCCAACATCAATGACTGACTCAGCAGCAGGTCCTTTTGGAGCAAAGCTGCTGGGCTCTACTCACAGAGGCCACTACTTTAGCCCCCATTCCACCAAACCCTTGTCATGTAAATGCAATACAACAGGCAATTTTATACTGAAGGATTTTCTTGATGTCTTAATGGGGGATTACATCAACATAGATGTGTTTGTGTAGTTAGGACCATTATAATTTTATTGACCTATTTCTTTCTCAAATTCTGGCCCATGGCAAAAGTCAGAAATATGGAATAGGGGATGTGTCAAGGTAGCTATAACTGAGTTGTCTAATTCACACTATCTTTTGTTTTCTTTTGTTTTTGTTTTTTCTTTTTCTTTAGGATTTATTTATTTTTTTTATAGCTAAGATGGCATTTGAAATACTGCAGTGCCTGCATTTCTGAAATAGTCTTGATGAAGCATGGATTTGACAGTAATCAGATTGCATCACGGGAAGAGTACAGAAGAGAACAATATATTAATCTTTGTATTAATCTAGAGTAACACCTTTATCTGAGCTATCCCGTGAGTATACAGGAAGAGAGATTACTGTTCAGATTGAAGAAATGGACACTGGAAACATCTTTGTATTCTTTTACAGGCAGAAAAAAGCCCATTCATTTGACTTCTGAGCAGAATGGAATCCACATGAAATCAAACACTTTAGAATAAAACCAGAGCTTACAGCAACTCATAAATGTGTACTTACATGTCTAAATAGGGCTTATTACCATGTAAAAAATGAACATGGCATCAGATGTATAGGAATATTACACACCTCAAATGAAACAGCAAGTTATGTCTGCTGGAGAAGTATATTAAGAGATCTAAATTACTAAGAGATCTACATTCCTAAAAGAGAAAGATTTGATGAAGAAGTGCTGGTTGTTTCTCAGCCCACATAAGTGTGACTTTTTGGAGGATGAATCAGAGCCAAGAAATTGGCTCTACAAAGGATTATTATACCATATAATAATTTGGGGACACATATCTGCAACTTGTTTTGTGAATTCACTGCGAGTGACATGCCTTGAATCTCATTCTACAGCACTATTAATTAAAGCTTACGCTGGGTCAAAGATTTTTCTTATTTGACCTTTTATGTCACTCCAGCAGTGAACTGCTGAACAGCAGTGAACTGCCTTCATCATGTCCGCTGTGTGAAGACCCACTTCACATTAGAAAGCCAACAGCAATACAGAAGTCTTTTCCAGCAGCTTAGTCACAGACAAAGCCCATTATTTATCAGCGTTCTGCAGTCTGCACTGGCACACACTTGTTTATGGATGTTAGTTCCAACCTGTAAAGTCCTAAACAGCTTTGATTTTCACTGTTATTAAAATTGGACTGTCTCTCTAAAGACTTTGTGGAGCTTGTCAATTAATCTTCTTATTCAAATCATAGAATGGCTTTTATTACAAATCATAAAATGTGAGGAGGATTCTCAAAAAGATCCTTAAAAATATATATAAATAGTGAAATCTCCCACTTACCAAATTAATTTCACTTGCTCCGTCAGTGATCATATTTAATGGTCTTCAAAGCATATTAAAATATATATCTAAACTTAGAAAGATTTTCACAGTCAGACCATGCATTGTTGAATGTTTCTTTAACTAAGGTATACTTACCTTTCTAAAGATGAAACGTACATGTATTTCAAATACACATAGAAAAATAAAAAGGGGAAAAAAAAAAAAAAAGAAAAGAAGGAAAGGAAAGGAAAAGAAAGGAAAGGAAAGGAAAGGAAAGGAAAGGAAAGGAAAGGAAAGGAAAGGAAAGGAAAGGAAAGGAAAGGAAAGGAAAGGAAAGGAAAGGAAAGGAAAGGAAAGGAAAGGAAAGGAAAGGAAAGGAAAGGAAAGGAAAGGAAAGGAAAGGAAAGGAAAGGAAAGGAAAGGAAAGGAAAGGAAAGGAAAGGAAAGGAAAGGAAAGGAAAGGAAAGGAAAGGAAAGGAAAGGAAAGGAAAGGAAAGGAAAGGAAAGGAAAGGAAAGGAAAGGAAAGGAAAGGAAAGGAAAGGAAAGGAAAGGAAAGGAAAGGAAAGAAGTGGTATCACCACCACACAGAGGAATCTGTCATAACTTCATATTTTTTGGTATTCAATATATCATGATGTCTTGTTAACTGTTCCAAGCTCATCATTAAAATTGAATGAATTTCCTGAGAGAAAAAATAAGCAAAATTTTTTAGACAAACTTCTGATTGTGCACAATCATTATAAATATAAGCAAAAAAAAATCCTTTACCGAAGCTTACTGTAAAATCCTAATACTTATTCCAGTTATGTTGACGTGTAACATACATGAGAAGATTTACTTCAGAAATCACAGAACTTGTATTAGCACTAGAAAACTTACTGAATAGAAACAGGTTGTAACATAGTAATATTTCTCAGGAGAAAACGTCTTCTTTCCACCACATATTTCATTTTTGGCTCATCTCTCCTCAATTAAAATTGCCCGTTGAAAAAATATGTATTATTGCATTTTTTAAAACTTTAACAGATTTAGTCTACATGCCATAAGGAGAGCAGTCTGTGTTATTTTCCTTCCACAATCACAACTCTACTATGGGTTGTGTCTTTTCTTAAACTCACTAAAGTTTGTCAATACATTCCATAATACAAGTGTGCCAGCTAGCTAATGAAATATGGGTGCCACTTAATTTTAATATGCCTATGAGCTTTTCTAAGTGTTAAAAAAGTTACGCATATGATGTCTTATAAGGTTTTGCATTTTTAATTTAATTTTATAGAATCATAATATGGTTTGGGTTGGAAGGGACCTTAAAGACCATCCACTTCTAATCCCCCTGATATGGACTGTGCAACTTCCTACTAGACCAGGTTGATCAAAACCCCATCCAACCTGGCCTTGAACAGTTCAAGGAATGGGGCATCCACTGGTTCTCTGGGCAACCTGTTCCAGTGCCTCACCACCCTCATAGGAAAGAATTTCCTCCTACTTTGAAAGGGAAATACTTGTCCATTGGTCCACAGGCTAATACATGTATTTAATTTTAACACTTCATGTATCTGGTGATTAATAAGAGTAATATAAGTTAATTTAAAAAATACAATAACTCTCATAATTGAAGCTTATACACAAATAATTAAAATTTGCATTATAAACTCAAACTTATTGATATTAATTTTCAAGTTTATTTGAAGAAAAAAAAAAGTGATATTACATTGCCAACTACTACTACTAATATTTTTTTTTAAAAAAGTATATATTTTTATTTTAAACAGAGTAACATTTCATTATCCTGACTGGTAACTGTTGCTTTAATTATCTCTCATTCTGCTGTAACTGTACAACAATACAGGCTTCATCACAGTGACCTGAGTACAAGAAGTCACCTGCCCCCAGTATTTAACTGAAAATTGCTTTTGGTATGGATAAGACTGTGGTAATTCCCCATTGCCTTCTCTCTGAGAAGCATATTAATCAGCTAGCCTGAGATGGCCTGCTATGTTAACAGAGAGGATTTGGAGTAGCACTTGGAAAGATTTCCAACTAATTTCACTGGGTTTTAAGTGAAGGTGTCTGCTTGAGAATTATATTTGCTCCGAAGATTCAACATTGCTCATGAATACACCCTCTAGCACACACAGGCATGCTTCACAAATTGCAATCTATACCTCACTCTAAATTAAATCAATACAAAACATCTGTGAATGAGGGGAATGGAAAAGAAACTGAGAACCTGCATATTTCTTAATGTCTAACATACCTTCTTTCTGCAGGTATATTCAAGGTTTTCAAAGATGTATTCATATTTTTGCCATGGAATAGATACCACTGTAGTTTTAACTGTGTTCACAGGTATAACATGTTACAGACATAAGGACAAAGATTAAAAAGGAGCCAAAGATGCTGTGTCCTACCTCATTTTTTATGCTTGCTAGAGACTTGAACCAAATTGCAAAAAGTTTAAGAGAACACAGAAACACAGGTCTTCCTTACACAAGAATAATCACTCCTTGAGCAAGAAATTTAGTTATAAATCAAGATTAGTTATTTCTGTAGACCTTAAAATGTATATTACATATCTTGCATTTTTACAAGGTAATCTCTTCTTCTAACAAACTTATTTTATAATATGGTTATTGATTGGGAGGGGGTGGTGGGGGGAAAAACATTTCCAGAGAAATAAAATATTTTGAAATAGATTTTGCCCTATTCAGTAAAACTACAATACTACTAAATAGTTAAATTTATCAAGTCCAATTTCTTCAAAAGAAAGAAGAATCTTCTGATGACAGATAAATGACTATTTGTCAAAAGTAGACAGTAAAAACAGACAGAAGTAATAAAATCACAGGAGCTTTGAATAATCAGTAATCCGTTAATATAAGTTTACCTATGTACATATGTGAAGACTTAGATATTAATATTAGACAGTTATTCTTAGACAAAAAAGTAGGCTTCTGACTCATCCAAATGAATATATTAACTATTTTTTTCAGTTAAAAAGAATTGATTCTTCTCTCAATTTTAGTTTATTAAATGTTTTAGAAAAAAGTGTAATAAGATTGAAAATCCTCAGAACTTTAATATTATGAGATTGTATTCAAATCAGTGCTAAATATAATACTTATTGAATGCAAATGACACATCTCTTGCTGGGTAGCTCACACCTTCCTAGTGAACTGAAAAAAAAAAAAAAAAAAAAGTCAATGTATGCTTTCTCTCTGTGTGTAAACCTAATAAACTGTGTAGCAAAACTACTACATCCAATCAGTATCTGTTACAGAGTATCACTCTGCGATTGATGCTATAATGGTGAGGTCAAATTTTTGTGCCAAAGCTTAAGTTTCTTTCCTAATTGGGTTAGTAACAACCTTTCCTCAGCTGTGTAAGGTCTCTAAAATGCATTTCATATTATTAGATATGGGAAGATTTTGCCACATTAACTATTTGTCCACTAAAAATGAAATTTTAAATCTGTTTATCAGCTTCACTACTTAACAACAGAAAGTAATCATCTCTTTCTTCTAACACCTCCTCCTCTGTTTCATTATATATATTTACAAAGAAAATTAATATTTTCCATGTGTGTATGGTATCTTTTAATGAATAAGTGATTGTTACAATAGACTTTAGTACTGCATCATGTTTGACAGGTATTTGATTGACTTAGAAATGAGCAAGGGAAAGCAGAGGAACACGATCAACAAAATCTGTAGAGCAAAAAATAAGTGGCAAACCTTAAAATTTAACTTTGATTTTAACATCTCTGTTTTCATTCAGGCTTTGTTACAAAACTCTTAACTACTTTTCTGTTAAACCTGTGCAAATGCATCTGTATAAATAACAGTATAAACTGAAGGTTTACTGATTCTATTGATGAAAATTTCAGGTATTTACACTAGATATTTAAATCCTATCACAGAATGTACTGCAAAGATACAGTGCTGCTCACAAATAGAAGAAAACACTATTAATACTAAATAAATAAACAAACAAATAAATAAAGGAGTGGGTGGGAGGGAATGAAATAGAATCCACTAAGAGCCAATTGCACTTGACAAAAAGAAAATGACACCTATGGAAAACACTTTCCCTGAAACTACAGTTTCTTGTAATATTTCATTTCTTCACCACCACAAGTAATGAAAGCTTACCAAACATGTTTTAAATTCAAGCTCTTGACTTAATAATTACTGTTCATTACTAAAATCTTTCCAAAAACATTGGTGTGTGGTACATATTACTAGTGTTCTTCCATATTTAGTGCAAATTCTGCAACCAGTTTGATGTTAATCAGAACACTCAATACTTTCTGTTTTTTTCTTTTAATATTTTTGTTTCCAAGAATTAAATACATGTTGCTGAATTTACCCAATTTCTAATGTCAGTCTGGTTTAAAATTGAGCATACTTCTGCTGTTCCAAATAATAATAATAATAATAATATAAAAAAGAGTAGTATAGAGTGGTCATATGTCCGCTGTCAAAAGATTGAAGAAATTTCCAGGTCAATTGGGTCCCCAGCAGTACACACTTTCTCAAGAGACCTTACAAAAGAAAGCACAAACAAACTCTATGGTTTTCAATCAAAATGGTTTACAGAGTAGGCAGGCAGGGTAGGACAAACTGAGCAATCATGATCTTTATTCTTAAAAGTTAATGTTTTTAGAGAGCTATCAGTTTAGTGCAGTATTTAATATTGCATATCTTGTTTAAAATTTGGTTGAATTGTGGGTGAACAGTATGCTGTCCAAAAAAGTTCTAAAAATATTTAACAATTAAGCAGGGAAACAATTTGCTTAATTTAACAATTAAGCAAATGAGAAGACCTATGAAAATCCTGCACACAAGTTTACAGTCTTGTACCTGTATACTTCATATAACATTCATACTTGCTCCCACAGTTTTTGGATTGTATTTGTGTCTCACTATCCTTCCCCTACAAGCCAATGGAATCATGTGCAAGATACACTTTGTCTGCTGTCTGCAGGCAAAGCATTGTCTATGCAAATTTTGGGAAGGGATGGTGAAAGGATAAAGAAAATGAAAAATCATCTTCAGTTTCATATGGAGTGGCTGCCAGAAAAGCAAACAAATGTTTGAAAATGTGTCTGTAAGCTGTAGGACAAAAACAGAAGTCTCACTTTGCTGTCATTTCTTGCACAGATGTCCAAAGACTAATTTCAAATGATTTTTCAAAGTTACATTGAAAATAAATCACAGCATTATATAACCCCACTCAGGAACACTAGCACTAAGGATGTCTACATATAGGCAGACAGGTCTTCAGGAAATTAGGTGCACAAACAGAGAACAAAGAGGAATCTGTCTTCCTCAAAAGAGTACTCTTTATTCTTGGAATCTAGACACTATGGCATTCTCCAGAAGTAATTTAGCCCTTTAAGAAATGTTTTTCCCCGGAACACATGCTGAAATGGTTGTGCTTGCTATTGAACATTGTGCTAGCAGGTCTAGAACCATTTTACATGCAGTCTGTTATTTTCTTTCTTTATTCCTCTAATCTGTGAATCCTTATGTTTCTCAAACATTAGGATTTAGCACAAAGTGATCTATCATTTCATTTGTCTCTGTGGGGGAAAGTTTGAGGCAGAAATGTTCATTTGTGCACGAACTTATGCAAATACATTTGAATCTTGCATTTCCACCATTTCAGAAACTCTGAAAAATAAATAAATTAAATAAATAAATAATTTAATAGATAAATAATATATCATCTGTTCTTACTGATACCACATTAAATTCACTGAAAAATAAAATTAAGTGACAGCTGACTCTACATAAGGCACACAGCATGTTCTTCTATTTATTTCTCTATGGCTAAATATAGTTAATTTTAGTCAGATGAAAATGTTCTTCTGTTTCTGGTTGATTTTTTTGTACCAACAGGGTGTCTGTTTACACTGAGATGAATGGCATACACTAAGAATAATAAGAAATTGCATTGTTTGTGTTTGTTTATTATTTATTTATTTATTGGGAGGAACAGTAGTATTATGAGTGAATTAAGAGGCAGAGAGAGCAAACCTTTTTCTTTAAATTCTAAAGACAGTTGCAAATAGGGCCAGAAGCATAAAATATAGGTAAGTATATACTCATCCTTTTCATATGTCATGAACAACTGAGGTAACTAATTTCCCTTCACCAACACATTACTCTTACTTACAGCTTAGCTACTGAATGCATTCCAGTAGCAATAGTGCCAGTGTTCTCTAGGATCCTACATAGACTCCTACTGCCAGGCTCTGACTGGCATTACATATTACAAAACTGCAGAAAGAGCACAGAAAAGCTGTACTATTTTAGAAGTGGTCTTCTCTTCAAGTGGGGTAAAGACAAGTTAGCAAAGAAAACACATGGAAATAACCATGAAATTTCAGCATATCCTTTCTGGCTCATTTATTTGATATGGTGAGACTGACAGTAAGTTCAAGAAAAGAGCTGAAAAACAGATGTAAATGACTTTTTGAGGTACTTCTCCTTTTTATACACACTTCGATAAGACAGCCTCCCCTCCATCCCTCCCCCCCCCCCCCCCCAAGAAGAAAAAAAAAAAAAAGTATAGCAATTATTTGGTGCCAAAGCCAAATAGTAACCTCTCTGACCTCAGGCTCACCCATTCAGAGCTAACACCAAGCAGCTAGGGCAACCAGTACCTGTACTGGCTCCTACAGCGAAAGGGGAAGGATGACTTTGACCTTGTTTGGACACACAGAAAATTATTTCTACAAGATTCTCTGCATTTTATAGTAGTGATGACTATAAGCTTCTGTTTGAAGGTAAGAAACAGCAGAGTCTTCTCTGCCTTTGTGCATCTCCAAGCCACAACAGGTATAGTAGGCTTGCAAATTTTGTGAAGACAAAATATTTCCAAGAAGAGAAGAGTATATTGCTACCAGAATCTTTACATTATCTCCCTCATGCAACCTTAATTCAGACTTGGAAAACAATCATGCTTTCAGAAGAAATATGCAGTATTGGTGTTAAAATTGGCTATTCCACCTGCCTTCCTGCTCAAACGTACCAATGACTTACAAAAAACAAATTACAAAAAGCAGTTATAGTAAGGCCACACATGTGGATGTGGCAGATTAGAGGAAAGTACTCAAACCAGCAACATCAATTCAGACTATTACACATGAAATCTGATTGCCATTTGTCTTGACTGGAAGGAGCAGAAAGCCACAGCCATTCTGTAAATAGTTCCTATTTATGTTACACCTGCAGACAAAAACATTATTTGAGTGACATCACCAGTAGCTTATACCTAAAGAAGTACAGCATTCCAATAAAAAATTAAGATTGCACACAACTGTTACACCCAGACAATTAAAGATTTTGAGCACTACAAAGAAAATCATCCCACTTAGGTTTAGTTTTCTTCCCTCTCAGAAGTTTTTGTATTAAAAGACTTGAATAAATCCTTGCTGCCAAGGAACCCTTCCCTCCCGCATCTCCACACACTGTAAAAAAACTGTAGCTGTTTTTCCAGGAACTCTCATCCTACAGGCCAAGGGCTGTGTTCAGTGATGAGCATTAAGCCGATATTAAACAGATGTAGGCTCAGATCCACCAACTGTGTCATTAAGTAGGGGGAATGCCACAATTCTGACACTACATAGACCATTGCTGACCCAACTCATTGTGAATCACCATTTGTCACACTTAAGTATATTTTATGACCACTTCAGCAAAGTTGATCTGAAATGAATTCTTGTTCACTTTGGATGCTCTCCCATTTCCTTTAGAGAGACAAACAACCCTTTTAAAGTTATTCTATCTCTTTAAAATTATTTTCCTCTTCTTTTAGCTAAACGAACCAAACCAACCAACCAAACAACCAAACAAACAACAAACAAGCAAAAATACTCTATATGTGCTTCACGTTTTCCAGTAGGAAAATTAGGATAAATGCCAGTATTTCCCTTGGGTCCAGCTCCAAATTTCCAATTTTTTTCACAGTACCCTCCTCATCTAACATCTTCCACTAATAACTCCCCATTTTATTATTGTTGGAAGCAGCTCTGCAGTTCTGTTATAGTTAATACTGAATTATTCAACAGCTTTATTATATAACAGTTAATTTTAAGACCATCTAAAAACATAAAATTTTATAAATATACATATACTGAATTAAATAAACAACAAACAAAAGTTACTTAACACTCTATTGCCCTAATTGTTCTGTGAAATAGGGAAAGTGACAAAGAATCACAGAATCACAGAATCTCTAGGTTGGAAGAGACCTCAAGATCATCGAGTCCAACCTCTGACCTAACACTAACAGTCCCCACTAAACCATATCCCTAAGTTCTACATCTAAACGTCTTTTGAAGACTTCCAGGGATGGTGACTCAACCACCTCCCTGGGCAGCCTGTTCCAATGTCTAACAACCCTTTCAGTAAAGAAATTCTTCCTAACATCTAACCTAAAACTCCCCTGGCGCAACTTTAGCCCATTCCCCCTCGTCCTGTCACCAGGCACATGGGAGAACAGGCCAACCCCCATCTCGCTAGAGCCTCCTTTAATATACTTATACAGAGTGATAAGGTCACCCCTGAGCCTCCTTTTCTCTAGGCTGAACAAGCCCAGCTCCTTCAGCCGCTCCTCATAGGACTTGCTCTCCAGGCCCCTCACCAGCTTCGTCGCCCTTCTCTGGACCCGCTCAAGCACCTCGATGTCCTTCTTGTAGCGAGGGGCCCAGAACTGAACACAGTACTCGAGGTGCGGCCTCACCAGAGCCGAGTACAGGGGGACGATCACCTCCCTAGCCCTGCTGGTCACAGTGTTTCTGATACAAGCCAGGATGCCGTTGGCCTTCTTGGCCACCTGAGCACACTGCTGGCTCATATTCAGCCGACTGTCCACCATCACTCCCAGGTCCTTCTCTGCCTGGCAGCTCTCCAGCCATTCCTCTCCCAGCCTGTAGCTCTTCTTGGGGTTATTGCGCCCCAGGTGCAGGACCCGGCACTTGGCCTTGTTAAACTTCATACAGTTGACCTCAGCCCATCGGTGCAGCCTATCCAGATCCTCCTGCAGAGCCTTCCTACCCTCAAGCAGATCGACACACGCACCTAGCTTGGTGTCATCTGCAAACTTACTGAGGGTGCACTCAATGCCCTCATCCAGATCATTGATGAAGATGTTAAAGAGGACCGGCCCCAGCACCGAGCCCTGGGGGACGCCACTAGTGACTGGCCTCCAACTGGACTTGGCTCCATTTACCACAACTCTTTGGGCCCGGCTATCCAGCCAGTTTCTAACCCAAAGGAACAAATAGGAACAAAGGGAACAAATAAATTAATACATGGCTTATTTATTTGAACTTCCTTTGAATAATTTGAGGTACAAAAAGGAATACAGGAATTGCAGACTTTTAAAAAGTATAGAAACAGATGAAGAAATAAACATTCTTTTGGAATGAAGTTGGACTAAATCTGACCTGGGTTGTAAGACAATAGCAATCTGTAAAGCTTGTTCAGGTAACATGATGTAACAAGGGCTAATTAAATTTAATTAACACTAAATGAAATTGAAAATGTCTCCAAAATTATTACTTGACTGGTTATGCTCAACTAATCAACATAGTAATTTCATACAAGAAGTATAGTTATGGTTTGTACAATAAAGATTTGTTGGCACTAAATACCTCAGGATTTTAAATCTAAAGATCTTAGTTTCATTAAAATTAAGTTCATTGACCTGGGTTAAGCTATGATAATTAATGTCCTATTGACCAACTAGGAAAAAAAAATGCAGTATTATTGAATTGTCATTTCTTTGCTTCTCCATTCATTTATTCTCTGGGCAGAAGTGCCTGCTTTAGAAAGCAATTGCTTGCACTGCTTGCCTGCTCAGGTGTAATATGGAGACTGCATGCTGCTAATCTCAAAACGTTCTTTTATTGACAGTTGATGTTCATGTTGATGTTATATTGAATGTAGCTGATCAATATATTCTAGGAGTTCTAAATAAATGAGAAAGAAAGAGGAAGGGAAATTGCTACCCCTACAAAATACCAAAGAACTTTCATGACAGCTGCTTTGTCTTATTTATTGTAATGATATCACTGTTTTGTCTCTACTATTCACGCAGTTCCAACCCTTTAAAGATCTTCAGGGCATATGTACTTCAGGGAATTTCCATCAGAAAAGGACTAAGTTAGATGAATTTACACAGAAAATTATATTCAGCTAGTGGTTTTGGAAAAATCTATTTTACCTCACATCCAGTGAATAAGATGCCTTTCACAGGTCATATATTTTGCCATTACTTGAAATGAATACAAATATGCTTCAGTAAGAGCTGAAGCACCTCCAGAATTCTAGACTTTCCATGCTTCACCATTCCATTCCCTCCTCATTGCTGACCACTTTCACAAGCAGAGGATGTTGAAATGTTATGCTGCAAGCATAAATTGAAGATAATTTTTGTTGGACTGCTGCTGCACCCATAAAAATGAAGATAACTGAAAAACTCAGCCAATAGTTTTCTGACTGTCTGCTGGTAAATGAATTTGCTTGTCAGCAATTGGTGCTCCATGCAGGAAAATGAAATCAGCTAGACAATTCTGAGGGAAAGAAAATACTGTCTTAGGTGCTGAAAGATAAAGGTGGCTTTTGGCATATTTCAGGATGAGTAATTTTCAATGAACATTAGGCAACAAGATGCCTACCTGAAAAGCTTAATAACCCAAATTTTCTTGAGGTGAAGCTTTGCTGTTAGATTTCATAGCATTTGGTGTGATCCAACTCATCTAAGTGGTATTGTACATCATATAAGAAAATTAGTTGTCCCCATGCATTTTTGTAAATATTTCAAAAAAGACGGCACTACTTAAACATAAGAATGTTTATCATCAAATGTAGCTTCCCTAAAAGTTTGGGATGCAAACTTTCAAATGGAATATTCCAGTATTTCAAACATTTTTTAACATTAGTTTTAATCTTTTCATTGTGAACCAGAAAGAAAATATACTTACATGTCAGACTTTACCCCTACCTTAAGGTAATTTAACCCACTTGAATTGAACCAAATATATCAATATATCTAGAGTTAGAAGGAAAGTCCTGGGGTGCTAGAATATCTAGCCTTTTAATAAAACATCAAGTGTCTCTTGTTAATGTCTAAAAGAAAAATAAAAAATTTAAGCCTATAAGGATTCAGGTGATCTTTGTGGAACTTTATTTGAAAAATTGTAGATAGTTGTGTTGAAGAATCTATTACTGTATGATAATACAATAAAAAAGTAAATTTCACGCTATCGGGACTTCATTTGAAAAAGGAAAGCTGTTACATATTTACCAAAACTTAAATGACTGTATATTTGACACTCCCTTATTAGATCTCATATTGTAGGTTTATAAAGTAATTATAATTTCACTAACTGTCAACCAGGATCGAGATTAGTTTGACAACCATTGGGTCTGTAAAAAAAAAAAAAAAAAATAACAACAACAACAAAAAATTATTTTTAAAAATTAAATAGCTTAAGTAGCTTTTTATTTTTACTGCTTATTTGAAAAATCCAGGACTTTGCCAGTCTTCCCTGATGTTACTACATAAAATAAAGAGTTGTTTTGTCCATAGCATTGATAAGTAGAAAAAATTAAAAGCTGGAATATCTTGTGTCTTTTACTATGGAGTAGTAAGCTTAAGTGATAGATATAGGAAGCCAAACATGAGAAATTTGTAGAACCAAATTTATAGCCAAATTTATAACCAAATAACATGTTTCCAAAATATTTAAAACAAGCTCTATAAATCAGGAACAAAGAAATACTATAAAATGTGGAGTTTGCACCAGCACTCCTTTCCAGCAGGAAACAGTCATCTTTAGCATGGGGTGCCAGGTCAGCAGAGATATTTCACTTTGGGAAAAGCCCAAGGATGGGAAGACTTTGTGCCTTAAGGATCCTGCCCAGCACCAACACTTCCAAAGGAACAGCAGCCTGGCAAACAGCTTTTGTAACACTGTCATGCAGTGTGTGAACACCCTGACTCACACATGGCACTCCAGGAGGCTCCATAAATTAGTGAGAGGTGATAAAATGACAGAGAAAAGCAGAACAGCATTTTCGGATGGGCAGCTGGCTAAGTAGGATGTTCATTTCAAATGATGAAGACTCAAGTTCATGTCTGAGAAACTGCTGAAATAAAAAAAGTCAGGTTATAGGGGTTTCTCAGAGGTGCAGCAAATCTGAAGAGGTTTTCCAGTTAGCAGATTGACAAGGAAGATTGTCAGTACAGACTGTGCATGATCACAGTAATCATATACAACATTTCCCTCACCTTTCATAGACACTTGACAATGCTTTTTATTTACTCTTAGCTGCAGATTGCTACTGCAACTTGGCAGTTTGATTTGAAAAATCATTCTTCTTATTTAGAATATATTTGAATTAACTGAATGTTGGAGATTGTTGTAATGAAGAAACAGCATAACCATACCTGCAGTAAGGTCTTCCTAAACACAACTGCATTTGTTTCCCAAGAAAAATGGAATTAAATTAACCAAAAATTTTTGTGTACATTGCAACATAATCTGAGGAGATAACAGCTGGGGCATTCTATTGTTTAATTTTAACTTAATTTTATTGTTTAATTTTAACTCTGTATAAATCTTGAGACATTTGAATTTTTCACATTCTGTTTTACTGCAAGCACATCTTTCTGCCTACTTTTTGTCCATTTCCTCTTGATAACATCTTAAAGTATAAACCACACACAAAAATATATATATATATGCATATATATGTATATCGAAATTGAACCAGCTGTATTGAAGCCACCTTGATATGAAAAGGTAGCTTTCAACTCTGATTTACTTAGGAGAGACTTTCATACAAGGTGTTTGTCATGGACACATGCAATACCCAGAAAACTAAATGCTGACCACACATGCAATACCCAGAAAACTAAATGCTGACCAAATCATTCTCTTAAATTTCCATCTTCTAAAAATATATACCTGCAGTACAAGGAGAATAACTTTTCAGCTACAGTAACTCATAATCAAGAACTGAATCATAATCCAGTAGCCTTAGTAACTGCAAGACAATTCTGACACGTGCAGGTTAATTACAACATCAAGGAAAGCTATTCAGTCTTTCACCCTCCTACACTTATTTACTTGTCATTTTTAGGGTCAATGTATATTTAACTCTCCCTCAGATTGTTTTTGCCAAACTGCCCCAGTGTAGAATAGAAATTGATCTTGGGATCTCCTGAAATGGAAGCAGTAGCTTCATCTGCTGAGAAGACAACTCAGAATACTTTATCTTGCTTCTTTAGCTGTCACTGCAGATCAGTAGAATCAATACATTACCTATTTTCTAGGAAGTTTTATAAGATTAAATAGGCAAATTATTAGTTCTTATGAAGATGACTTAATGTATCCAAGAACAGGAAAAAATATTCTCAAATTATATGCATTTAAATGCATTTTCATCTCTTCATTATTGTAAAAATAATATTTTTAAGTATTACTCAAAGTTTTGCAATGATACTATTTCTGCAAGAACACTTTTGTAGATGTCAGTTGAACAATCCCCATAGTAAATGGTAACAAAAGCTCAGAAAGGCATTAATGCAAACAAACAAACAAAAAAAAAAATAAGGCACAGAAAACATGCTGTCTACAAACTAGACTCATACACTTTAAGTTGCTGTTGTCAGAACTACCCATTTCTGTCTATTTATTTCATTTTAAACGTGTATAATAAACATGACATCATTGTGCATTGGGTTTATATGATAAGGATTTGATAGCACAGGGGGTGGAGGGGTGGCCTCTGCGATCAGAACACATGAACTGTGATCAGAACAGAGCCAGCTCCTGATGGTTACAAAAGGGACATGCCACTGGCCAGAGCAGAGCCAGGGAGCGACACTGGCTGTGCCTCTCAGAGAGCAGAGTTAAGGAACGGAAAAAACTGCAGAACTGCAACTGGAAGAGAGGGGTGAGAAACAGCCCTGCAGACCCAAGGTCAGTGCAGAAGGAGTGAGAGGTGTTCCAGGCATGGAGAAGAAGTTTCCCTGCAGCCTGTGGGCACCACAACAACCCCATTGTATTACCAAAGTGGGGGATCTGGCACTTAACCATAGAATCATGGGATGGCTCAGGTTGGAAGAGATCTGAAAGATCATCTAGTTCCAACTCCCTGTTATAGGGAGTTGGAACCTGCCATTGATCCAAACTGTCCTGGTCCCTCTGCCGGCCTTCCTACCCTCCAGCAGACACTTCCCCCAACTTGGTGTCATCTGCAAACTTACTGAGAGTGTACTCTGTTCCCTCACCCAAACCATCAGTAAAAATATTAAAGAAGATGGGCCTCAACATTGACCCCTGGGGAACACCACTGGTGACCAGTCACCAGCTGCATTTCACTTCATTCACCGCTACTCTCTAGGCCCGGCCACCCAGCCAGTTTCTAACCCAGCCCAGAGTGTACCTGTCCAAGCCATGGGCTGCCAGCTTCTCCAGGAGAATACTCTGGGAGACTGTGTCAAAGGCTTTGCTGAAGTCTAGGCAGACTATATAAACAGCCTTTCTTTCATCCACCAGGCAGGTCACCCAGTCATAGAAGGAGATGAGGCTGGTCAGGCAGGACTTGCCTGTGTTCTCACACAGTCTATGGAAAATATACAGTTCCGTCACTATCCATGTGTCCCAGCAGTAAAGATGACAAAAGGAGCAGTGAAATCCACTGTATCACATTGTGCTATGCTTGTATCCCCAAACATTTCTTTTATAAAAAGAAAATGAGAAATTAACAGGAACTAGAAACAAAGCAGCACCTACCTTGGCTCTACTGCTTACATTGTGCTTTGACATTTAAGAATTGATATACTATCATATTTCTAAAAAAAAAAAAAAAAAAAAAGGAAAAGCTTCAAAATTATACATTTAAATATGCTTTGAATTTGCCTTTTATCCTCATTCTTATGGACTTCAATCTTTCTTAACTTGTAGCTGAAATGATTTTGATGTCTTTTCAATTAGTAGTCCCTCTACACCTCATCTCTACCCCTCAGAAGACTATGAAATTTTAATACAGACGGCTCTTTTATGAGAGAACAATACTGAAGTTTTATCATGAGGCATATAAAAAATGCACTAGGAATAAAACAACAACAAACAGCCTTTATCCAGCAGCCATTAGAACCCTGTCTGCTTTAAAAAAAAAATCAACACCTACTGTCTGTTCTCTCAGATTTCTCCACATTGCAGTTCCTGACTGTTGCGTTCATAAACAGCGGATGTACAACATCCTCAGGATTTCATTATTGTCTAGCTACAGACAGATGCATACTGAGCAGAACAATCCTCTGCACATTGTGTTCCAAAGCTTCACAGCTCTTGTGTATACAACCTCTTTTTTACCTTTATAATGGTCAAACACTTTGATGTTAGCTTTCTTATCTTAAATCCAGGTTCTGAAATCTGCATTGTGCACAAAAATGTACTGAAATGTTCTCAAGTAGTACACACCTAATTCAGGATCTCATTTTCTTAACTGAAACCAATGAAACAAATGAGAACTCAAGGTTTGATAACAACAACAGATTATTATTATGTATAAATTCCTCCTCCTGCTGTCTTCTTCCCAATGATCTTTATATAAAGTGAGAAAAGATTTTTTACTCTTATTATTTGTAAAGAAAAACAACCAAAGCAAACATTCAGATGACAGGTTTCTAAAGCGGAATATGGGATAACCTCTTATAATCCAGTCTTGGAAAGCTGAATGTGACTTACTCTCAGCATATTTTCCCTACCAGTGAAATCCAGATGTGCTAGAATAAGACTAATGTTATTATCCAGGTGTTGGAATTTTGAGTGGGATAGAGTTAATTGTCTTCATAGAGCTTGTATGGTGCTGTATTTTGGGTTTGTGATGAAAAGAAAAAAAAAAAAAAAAGTGTTGATTACACAGTGATATTTTAATTGTTGCTGAGCAGCCTTCTCTCTCTCTCACTCTGCCCACTAGTGAGGAGGCTTAGAGTACACTGGAAGTTGTGAGAGGATACAACAGGGGCAGCAAACTCAAAACGACCAAAGGGTTGTTCCATGCCATACAAAAACACACAGTAATAAAAGCTGAGGAGAAAGAAGAGGGGACATTCAGAGTGATGGAATTTGTCTTCAAAGTACCCATTTCTCTTGATGAGTCCTGCTTTCCTGGAAGAAGCTGAATATCTGCCTGCCGATGGGAAGTAGTGAATAGATTTATTGTTTTGTTTTGTTTGTATGCATAGCTTTTGCTTTACCTTAAAGTAAAGTAAAGACCTTGGGTCTTTATCTCAACCCAAGAGTTCTCTCATTTTTACCTTTCTGAATTTCTTCCCCATCTGGCTGTATGGGACTGACTGAATGGCTGTGTGGTGTCTAGCTGCCTACTAGGGTTAACCCTCAACATCTGGAAAACATACCTGCCCATGATATAGCCAAGAAACATGACTGAGTACTCTCATTGCCATCAGGGAAAAATCTCAAAACATTTAACATGTAGTATTTCTATGTATAACTCTAATCTTTCGGGGCTAGCAAGGAAAATAATGCATGCACATTTTATTTTTGTGATTAAGGACTTAATCAGTAAAAGTAGTTGTCAGTGGTAATGAAGTTAACTGAGATGCTACTACTAATTAAAAGTAAAGGAGTGATCTTACACTGTTCTTACCCCTAGGTTAATTATATCTGTTTTCTGAAGTGCCCTTTTAAGTTTCAGAAAATAAAGATGAGCTACAATCAAATACTACTATATAGCTATACTGCAGAACTGTTCAGCTTTACATTAAATGCACAAAGAATGAGAAAATATTTCACTCATAATAATCAATGTTGAAGTTTATTAAGTGACTGGTGATCACACTTCTTATCTCACATGTAGTAAGCACATCAGTAGTAAACACAGTCAAATCCAAAGAGCACAGCAATTTCAAAAGCTTAAGCAGTATTTCATATTGAATTTTACTATTTTAGTTTATCATAGCCCAATACATCCAGTCTATTTCCAGTAGAAAAAATCCTGAGCACACCTGCCCAACTGCCCAAAGGATGATCACCACTTGTTTTCCAATGTGCACAAGATCAAAGAGCTAGTGCTAACACTTCATAGATACTGTTGTTGTGAGAGTTCATAGATGCAGGTAGACAGAGTGCACTACAGAAATATGGGCTGTCTGTCAACCTGGCTCAGTGCAGACCTGAGTACTGTTCAATTCTAAGCTGGTTGGGACCATACAGAATTGCATAATATAAGAACAAATATTGGAGATTTAGGATCAAGTGTTGAAATAGGAAGCAATTTAAGTGTGTTCATTTCTATAGGACGTGACCTATAGTAGATTCAATAGAATATAATTGTCAAGTACCTCATTTCTTTCAGGGATATTACAATTCAGAAGTATTGCTTAGGATGCTTTGCAAGTTTAATTTAATTACTGTAGCACTGACCTTTTTATACTATTAACAAATAATCCTTTGTCCCTCTAGACTAGATTGTTTATTACATTTTCTTCCCACAGCTTAAAGCACATTGATTTCCAATTACCAGTTTATAAAACTGCCAAGTCATCTTTGTTGCATAACTTTTCTCCCCCAGAGCAGTTTTAGAAGTATACAGGTCAAAGGACGTAAAAACAGCATTAATTAAAAGTTACAGGATAAAACAGATAGACCCAAACAAGTATAAAAACATTGATAATTTCAATAAGGTCAGTGTGCTTTACACAGTCATATTAACTCAAGAGTGTTTCTTATCATAAAAGTTTTATTTTCTATATCAGATATATTATTTGTCAAGAAAAAGATTGGGTTGACATTTAAAAGGACAACTAAATGACTTAAAATCAGATTTGAGTGGGATTACAGCAGAGATACCAAGTTTAAGAGGATAAGAAAATACATATTTTTCTGTATAAAAATATAATAATAACCCTGATATTGTAGCCTTATGTGAATTTACCATTATGATTTCTAAGCAAACATCCTTCCTCCAAGTACCATCAATCCAGCCACTGCATGACAAGTAAATCTTGGCTATGAACTGAAACACTACACCCAAAGTCACATTACCTGAATCTCTTTCATAGGATTTCTATGTACATCTATAAAATCATTCAATCCTTATGGCAGAGTAAAGGTTCTTAATGGCATCTTTTATTTTTTTTTATTTTTATTTTTATTATTATTATTATATATATATATTTCCCCACAGTACAACACATGTTTACCAGATCACAATAACTTCCACAATTTCAGGACTGTTGTATAGCACTTTACAGTCTTTACTACTGATCACTTCTTCCGCTGGAGTTTGATGTTTTGGCATAACAGAGACTGTATTTTGAAGACGGAAAAAACTCTTCCATGGCTTCCTCTTTACATTTGCTGACCTAATCTTATCCTACAATTACCACATCCTATTGACCTTTAGTCAATAAAAAGCGTAAGCATTTCTAGGAGAATATTTTTTTGGACAGTGTATCCATCACACACTGACTTTCTGATAATAGTTCCTCAAATATTTCTTCAACATTGAAAGCATTTCCTACCAATATAATTACAAAGACTTCTTCTGTGATCTTTCCAATTTAATCTAAAATTCAAAATGCCACTATTTATTTCAATATTTTTACCTCAAATCTACAGGAAAAATAACATTTTTTAAAATAAGGCCTTTATTTTTCTTTTTCTTTTTTTTTTTTTTTTTTGTTTAATTAACTTCTGTAGATCAAACCTTAAGGAAGTAAATCTGACTTGTACTTTCATAGTCCTTGGCACAGTTAGGCTCTTTGTTCTTTAATAACTGGCAAGAGCCTCTAAGGTACAGAGGTCAAATGGAATATGTGGAGCATTGTCTCTTGAGCCAGCTATGTTCTAGTGGGGTTGGGGACTTGTGCAACAGTCAGCCCAGGTCTGTGCAGTGGGTCTTAAAGCAACTACAAGTATCAGACAGTGATAAAGCTGCACAGTTATCCTTTTGTCTTTCTCTCATTTCTTCCATAAAACTACATCTACTCTTTTGCAAGTGGCATATGCAATCTATGTTCACAGAAGACACCTAGGTCATTTTTGCAGAAATTATCCAATGGACTTCTGGTACAAGTGCTTTTCCTATAACACATTTCTCTTATTTCAACTATGATAACCTCAGCTTGCGCTGTTTTGTACACAATTATTCAGATTATTTTTTTTCTAGAGCTTTATCTTATACCTACATTTATATATAAATTTATGCTGTCCAAAATACACAACAACTATTAACAAAATTTAATTTTATGGCTGATATAGTCATAAACACTGAGAGAAGCAATTTCTCTGTCTTCAAGCAATTTTCAAATTGAACTTTTAGTTCTGCGTAGTTTTAATCTGAACATTTATTTATTTGTTTGTTTGTGCAGGCATCAGTGTTGTTATACCATTGAGGTCTAATACATTAATCTGACAATATTGATACATTACCTCAGTTGTTACTAGGACATAGCATTTCAGCTGCCTCTCAAAATAATGGATCAGCATTTATATACATCGTCAGTATGCTAAGATGTCTGTCTCCTCAAAGTGGTTGCACAGTTGAGTAAGGCAAGATCATAGAATCATAGAATCACAGAAACAGAAAATCCTGAGTTGGAAGCGACCCATAAGGGACATCAAGTAAAACTCCTGGCACTGCACAGGTCTACGCAAAAGTTTAGACCATGTGACTAAGTGCACAGTCCAATCACTTGTTAAATTCAGACAGGCTTGGTGCAGTGACTACTTCACTGCGGAGCCTGTTCTAGTGTGCAACAACCTTCTCAGTGAAGAACCTCTTCTTGATGTCCTCAGCTTAAGACCAAGTGATCTCAGCCACTCCTCATATGTCTTCCCCTCTAGGCCCTTCACCATCATCGTTGCTCTCTTCTGGACACTCTCCAACAGTTTAACACCCTTTTTGTACTGTGGTGCCCAGAACTGCTCACTTGAGGTGAGGCCACACCAGTGCAGAGTAGAGCGGGACAATCACTTCCCTCTACCGACTAGCAATGCTGTGCTTGATGCATCCCAGGATACGGTTGGCCCTCCTGGCTGCCAGGGCACACTGCTGGCTCATATTGAACTTGCTGTCAACCACAACCCCCAGATCCCTCTCTGCGGGGTTGCTCTCCAGCATCTCATCACCCAGTCTGTACATACACATATAGCCAGGGTTGCCCAGTCCCAGGTGCAGGATCCGGCACTTGCTCTTGTTAAACTTCATGTGGTTGGAAATCGCCCAGCTCTCCAATCCGTCCAGGTCTCTCTGCAAGGCCTTTCCACCCTCATACAAGTTCACAACTCCTCCAAGTTTGGTGTCATCAGCAAATTTGCTCAAAACACCTTCTAGTCCTACTTCCAAATCATTTATAAAGTCATTGAAGAGGACTGGCCCTAAAATGGAGCCTTGAGGGACCCCACTAGTGACCATCCGCCAGCCAGATGTGGCCCCATTTACCACAACCCTTTGAGCCCTGCCCACCAGCCAATTGCGCACCCATTGTATGATGTTTTTGTTTAGTTGTATGCTGGATATTTTGTCCAGTAAGATCCAATGGGAAACCAATGTCAAAAGCCTTGCTAAAGTCCAAAAAGATCACGTCATTTTGTTTCCCTTGGTCAACTAGATGGGTGATCTTATCATAAAAGGAAATCAAATTTGTTAGGCAGAACCTACCCCTCATGAACTCATGTTGGCTGGGGACCAATGACTGCATTGACCCCCAGGTGTGCTTTAATAACTTCAACGATCATCTTCTCCATAATTTTACCAGGCACCGACGTGACACTGACAGGCTTGGGTCATTGCTAGGGTCTTCTTTCTTACCCTTCTTGAAAATTGGCACAACATTTACCAGCTTCCAGTCTACTGGGACCTCTCCAGATTCCCAAGATCATTGAAAAATAATTGAAAGAGGTCCCGCAATGATGTCAGCCAGCTCTTTCAGCACCCTGGGATGAATGCCATCTGGACCCATGGACTTGTATGCATCCAGGTGGAGCAGAAAATCCTGCACATGTTCAGGGTTGGTTGGGAGTTTATCATTCCCACTGTCATGGTCCTCCAGCTCTGGGCACCCTAGGTCCCAAAGCCCAACATCAGTGTTGAAGACAGAGGCAAAGAAGGCATTTCTCTGCTTTGTCTTTGTCATTTTCTGTGAGGAGACCTTCCCCATCAAGTAGAAGACCTATGTTTTCTTTGGTTCTCCTTTTTCTGTTTACATATCTACAAAACCTTTATTATTGTCTCCCACAGACGTGATCAGCTTCAACTGTAGTTGGGCTTTGGCCACATTAATTTTCTCCCTACAAACACAGGTGCTCCCTTAGCACCTGCACCAAGAAGTTATCATTTAGGTGCTTTATGAACCTCCTGGAATTACTCATGTCGGCCTTGTGGTGATCCCAGTTGATGTCTGGCAAGTTGAAATCCAATTGTAATAAACTCTAATTGTAATAGACTACCACAATGACATCCCCTTTATTTGATCGTCTGTCAGTCCTTACCCAGAGGCTCTCAACTTTTCCATCACTAACCTGAAGTTCCACACTGTCCAACCCCTGCTTCATGTACATCGCTGCCCCTCCACCTCCCTACCCTGTCCCTCCTGAAGAGCCTGTAACTATCTATTGCAACACACCAGCCACAGGAATCATCCCACCAGGTTTTGCTTATGTTGATGATGTTATAGCTGTGGGATTGGGCCAAGACCTTTTGCTCATCCATTTTATTCCTCATACTGTGTGCATTTTTGTTGAAGCACTTCAAATGCACCTCCCTACATATACCAGCTTGTGGAGCTGACCAAAGGAAGATCAAAGGATAATGAAAGGAAGACTAAGCTATCCAGTGGAAAGGAACAAGTCAAGAAAAATTATATTGCAGATGGCATATTTATTTGTGACATTATCTATCACAAATATATATATATATATACACATATATATATATATTTTATATATATATATATATATGTGTGTATATATATATATATATATATATAGTAAAACTGAAGTAGAAATTCAATGAGTAACTTTTTAGTCTTACTATCACACCTCTCTAGCATTGCAGTACTGTTGTCCTTAGCCATAGTAATTCCAGCAGTAATCTTTGAATAGATTAGTAAATAAAAACTTTAAAAGTTTGCATATTTTCCTTGCCAAGAATATATAAGCCACTTAACCTACAAAGCCAGATCTACTCCCATGTAGTCTTAAATTTATAGCAAGGTGACTTTTTTAACATACTTTATGCATCAATGCAACATTACATCGCTGAACATGCTGCCTATCCCCCTGTTACACAACACTGTTAGAGTTAACAGAAACAGGTGGGACTGTTCACCCCAAGCAGTTCAATGAGGTTTGTCCTAAATTTTTTAAAGCTCATTGGGATGATCTTTAATTAAAGGGCTTTCCTAAATGCAAATCACTGCCATTTGCAATGAAAATATCTCACATTTTCTGTTAATGTTTTTACAATTAAAGTTACCTCTGTGTAACATCTTATTGAAGCTACCTCTAGACAGAGGGTAGAAATATGAAGTTTATAGCAAAAAGAAAAAGAAAAAAAAAAAAGTATACAGGTTTTTAAGAAGGTCAGGAACTATAACAAGGCTTCATCTGGAAGACATAATGTAAATGTGAGAAGTTTTCTTGGAGATATGTGGTGGGCCTGTATAAACACATACAGAAAAATACATTTTGTCTTGCTTTTGCAGACCAGTCTCGGTCTGACTGAATTTCTGTGTGCAATTTTAACTGGATCAGCAATACAGTTTATCATCCCAATAAGCAGCTCCTATTTACTTTGCTTCTTATAGCTAAAGCTCTAAGAATAGAGCTATAAGACTATAGCTAAGGCTGTAGAAATCTAAACAAAACCATATAAAATAAAATAAAAGTATTTAGTGCACTTAAGTTCCATTTTTGTTTTAAATTAGGGCAGGGGGGAAATCATTTAAGCCTTGTCCAAGGAGCAAATCAATACTTAGTATCTCAATAGAAGTTATATATATGTATAACATTATATTATATATGTGTATATATATAATATACATAATAATAATATACATCATAATAATTTTATATTATATATATAATATACATAATATAAATATATGTATGTTATATATAAATAAAACATTACTATCAATCTGATATGGCATGACTTTGAAGATTTCAACTGCAGAGCTTTATCCAAAGCACATCAGGGAAAGTAGCTAACAAGACTGTAACTGTAACATTTTGGGTAGTAATGAAAAGGGAACTTAGCTTACAAAACTCTCAAATCACAATGAGAAGTACACAATGACCAACTTTTGCCCCCAGTTTTTAATGATGTTGTCATACTTTATATAACATTATGATCTTCATCGCTAGGACGTCAAAGCAAATGTCGTTGGAGACATGGAAGATTGTTCAGCTGATTTTCTTCGTTACTCTTGGTAACATGAACACTGTATTGGGTTTACATGGCAAGGTTTTGGTAGCACAGGGGCTTCAGGGGTGGCCTCTGTGACTATGTCAGAGCAGAGACAGGTCCAACTGCTCCCAAAGGGACCCACCACTGGCCAGAGCTGAGCCAGGGAGCAACGCTGGGTGGGCCTCTGGGAGAGCAGAATTAAGGAAGGGAAACAACTGCTGGGAGATAGGGGTGAGAGGCAGCCCTGCAGCCCCCAAGGGCAGTGCAGAAGGAGGGCAGGAGGTGCTTATTGGCCCTGGTCTGGCCAGTGGCAGGTCCCTTTTGGGGCAGCTGGAGCTGGCTCTGCTCTGACATGGGGCAGCTGCTGGGCTCTGCTCACAGAGGCCACTCCTGCAGCCCCCCACTAACCTTTTGTGTTCAAGCAGCATCTTCCCTGTTTCCTCCACTCCCAAAACCAAGCAGTGTCTAATTCTTCCTGTGCATTTGTACAGCACCTTTAAGCATTTACTGATGTAATAAAAATAAAGCTTCTGAAAAAATGAACAGCTCTTTATCAGCAAAATTGTGCAAGATGATTGTCAGCAGTTAGTTAGCAGAGCCATAGCAGGGCTACAAATATTTGAAAAATCAGAGTAACTCATGTCTGTATCCCTACTGGTCTTGTAGTAGTCATTAGTCTTAATTCAACAGACTAATTACACTATGCCATCTTATTGATAGAGTAGCTTTTAAGAGCTTGGTGTCTTTTTGATAAAGCTCTATCTTATTCCATCAAAACATATGAATAATTACACGAATATCAAGAGCTTCTCAGTTTATCACACAGCAATTTACTGTTGCCAGGTCTTCCCAGAGAATGCTTATTCTACTAATTCTCTTTCCATATGTTCAATTTAGTGACTCTTCCCCTCAACATGACAAAGTTCAATTTTATATGCAGGTATCTAACAAGTTATATCTAAGCCTTTATTTCTCTAAAACAGAGAGATAGAAATATGTTGTTTCTTCACTTTTGCACAGAGAAAGGGATTTGTTTCCTATCACACCTTATTTCTCTTACCTCTCTTAGACTGCCCCTACTCATCTGTCTCTGTAAAAATCCTTCAAAACTGCATCTCATATCATGTTTCTAATGCAGCCTTTAGCTGCCAAAATTGTTCTGATTTTACTTGGTCTTGCATCTTTGATAGCCAGTTTTTATAACTGGTGTGTTGACACAGCAAGCAAGGGAGTTAAGAAGGGTCTATATACACCTTTCCAAAATCTGTCTCAGTGGGAGATTGTACACCCATTATGGGGTCACTAAGCATTGCTTTGAAAACATACATATAAATAACTTACAAATAAAACACAACAAACCCACTAATGTGAAGTTTGCGTTGGGACAATTTAGTGTTAATATTTCCAAAGGAAAATATTCTATTTAAGAGGAATCAGTTGTTACAGAGAGTTCACTATATGTTCAGGCCTCAGAAGTATATTCATATATTTTGTTCATAGACTATTGATATATTAAACGTAATAAATTAAGAAATATTTAATATAAGGATACATACATATATATATACACATAAAAGCGAGTTACTGTGATGTATTGCGTATTTATGCAAGCTAGATTTAAATAATGTCATAATCTCATGAGGCTATTGCTACAGCACTACCTTGTTCAATGTAAGCTAATTTGCTGTACTACAAGTATTGAATTTTCTGACCACATTATAGAATTTAAAGAATTGCAGGGTTAAGTACTCTAATTACAATGCATGTGTTTCTAATCCAAAGCTGAGATATTTTAATCCAAAAAAAATTTTTTTTTGAGAATAAATACTAATAATAAACATTCCTGCAGCTCAAGAAGAAATTTCAGTAAAATCACAGTACATCAAAGAACATAGTTCAGTGGATTTTTGTTTGTTTGTTTGATTGTTTGTTTTGAGAGAGAGAGAGACAGTGTCAAGATTGACAAATTATTCTCAGACATAGACAAACATCTTTCATTGACTTAAAGGGGAATTATTTGTGCCATAACTATCTAAAACCAAAGCAGCTTTCTATTCCTAAAAACATAATATAAATGATTTGGGACACTGGGACTCTTGAAATAACTGTTCTTCTTCATGTAAATCATCCTTTAGTCTTGGAACAAGTAGATGTTATGATCACAAGTATCTATACCACAGGTACTGAGAGAGATAGACAGAGAGAGAGGGTTCTTGTAGATACTTCACTGCAAATCTGCAAATTCTCCTAAAACAGCTGTGACAAGCCAAAGACTGTGAGAGCATTAATACTAAATTTCTGCTTTTAACAGAAAAAACAGATTTTAAATGAAGATGATTTTAACTGAAATATTCTTTACATTTTCATAAACTGCAGATTTTTCAGAACATAAGACCATGAAAACACTTCTGACCTGAGGCTTGCTGAGTAATTTTGTTAGCACACAAGTCTCCTAGTCTCTGAAGACATTTATCTCTGTTCAAAAAGGGTCTCTGCCTGAATTATTTAGTGCTAAAAGTATTATCTATCATGTATGTATAGGTTTCTACAAATATGTATATAGGTAAACGTGTGCATGATATACTCATGCGCACAGTCACGTATCTTAATATATTAAATATATAATAAAGATTACACTTTTGTATACCAGAAACATAGAAAATAAGTAGCTTTATGTGAATTATCCCACCGTGGGCAAAGAGCTATACAGTCACGAAGTGTGGAGAGCCCTTGTCACAGAAAGCTCACAAACTTTATTGTCAGGTGAAGGAAAAATTCTGTAATTGAGGCACAGAGATATGTGCCATAACAAACACCAGCTCAGCTTTTCCACAATTGCTAAATCCTCAGTAACACACCAAATGCTACCTATTGTCACATTTTTAGGGGTTCACTTGCTAAATACCTACCTCATATAACTCATACTGAAAACACTCTTCTGGCAAATGCAATTGTGAGGAACTCAGACTCACTCTTGGTTATTTTTAATATGCAATTTTTGAAAAGAAAAGTTTGAACCAGAGGACACGTTTAAAATAACACCTGTCTAAAGATAATCCCAAATTGTAATTCCTGTGAGGTTAAGAGATATTTTTTAGCTATAGAGGTGTAGCTGTTTTGTTTTTGTTTTTAATTCAACCTCTACCAAACCCAAGGTAGTGAGTAAAGAAGCTTTTACATTCAATGCCTTCAAAATCATAGAACCAGGAATTATATAAAAAGGAAGAATGAACCATAACACAATAAACGGCTGAAAAAGATAACACAGCAGCTCACTTCAGCACTGAACGAGAAGCAAAAAATGGTTAACAAATAAGAAGATTATTACACAGTGAAACAGCAAAGTGAATGGAGGAAAGCTCTCCATATCAGTAATAATAAACTTTCTCTGCCTGTCATATAGAATATGTGTGTCAAAAAATATCAAAGTGAAAATTTGAAAACAGAAAATATCAGCCTTTTCCACATGTGGTATCTCCAGTTCTTTCCTCAGCTCTAAGCAAAGTATCAATTTGACGCATGTCACATGTGTAAGCTTATCATTCAGGGCCAGATCCTTACAGCTGGAACCTGACCCATGGAGCAGTGGGGAAAGCAAGGTATTAAGAGTTCTCAGGTAAGTTAAATATACATCTTAAATATGGTATCTTGTACAGTTTTCCAGAACCAATAAAAAAGTAATGTAATCTATTCTACCTGTAGTGCATTGTTACGTGATTGCAACTGCTACACTTCCCTGGGTGACCCATGCACCTTATGGTGTAATAGGTGGTTTTCCAGATGTGAGCTATTGGTGACAAGAGGTGGCAGAACTGAAAAATATAGAGAGGGCTCTAAGGCAGCCTATTATTTACCTAATATAAGATAAGAGTTAAGTATGAGACTGAAAAAGTGCTGAGACCAAACCTGAGAAGACTTGTACCAAATGACAGCTAGCAAAAATGCACATCAAGCTGATCAATCCTGACTACTTTCCATATTCCATAACAAGTACTATAATCATCAATTACTTGTCAAAAAGGTAAATATTTTTGCTTTCTTTTTTTTTTTTAGTAAATCATTTTTGTCCCACTTTCTATATTCAAGTAAGTTATCTATAATATTAAAATACTCTTGATATTTATTTAATAGGTTTCAGTGGACAATAGTTAAAAAAAAAAAAAAAAGGAAAATCTGATGCATAGATTAAATTAACACCTTCCTTATTATAGCATTAAGTTATATTTCAGAACTATCTTTTTCTCAGAATCTGATTTAGGATGTTTTTATGGATAATTTATCTTGAGAAGAAATCTGATTTCATCTGTGATCAAAATGGGAAGAGATTACAAATAATCAAAAAATATTTCTGCAATTTTAAAAATAACAATTGCAAATTGCAGCCAAATTTAACAGTTAGCTTACGCTTCTGAAACACAATTCTTAGGAAAGCTGAGAAAATAAGTTTTTTGATTATTTCACTGGATCCATCATGTGAGTTGAATATTGACTTTTTCATAGCATTTATTTTAGATGTCTAGTTTAGAAGCCAAAGTTCTGTTGTTTTTGTTTATTATTAGGAGCTTCATAGCAATTAGTTATGAGAATTTCTGTGAAAATATTCAAAAAAAAATGTTGACTGTTAGCCATTAACAAAATGTCATTTCATTAGAAACAGTATAAAGACCCATAAATTATTTTGCACTTATTCACCTAGCATTTGCCACATCTGTCACTAAAACCTCTAAAAACCAGTAAAACCTCAAAAAAAAAAAAAAAAAAGCATCTCAGAAATTCCTTGCAGAGTAGTTTCTTTTATTATTTATATACGTAAATTTATATACTTTATTTAATGTGAAAACAGTCTATGTGACACTATCATTGCTATGTAATTCTGCCTGCACTGGACATAAACAGTGGTTTAAGCACAGATTGAGTTACCAAACAGCACACCAGGCTAAAATCACAAGATTCATCTTGCTGCTGAAGTGGTATTCACCAACTGAGTTTTAGGATCTTTAAAATGCTGCTGCAACAACCAACATTCCCTTAGTTGCATTCTCTCTCTGGATAGGCAAGTCACAGGTCCTCTGTTCAAATTCAGGTAAGATTCAGAGAACCCCAAGGCAGACCAAGTATCTAACTGAAGAACCCAGAGCCAAAATTAGAGTGGCAAGTTTTTCAAACTTACTAACCACCTCATCTTCAAGGAAATTTTAGAAGACAGTATCTTTCTCTCCTGTTCTGTCATAAAGAAAAAATAATGATAATAATTCCTATGTCCAATGTTGTCCACAGTGTACCAATAAAAGTATGGAATGTTGTGTCCTTTCATTAGGTTTCCTTCTATGTGACATGTATATGATAAGATTGTTATCTCCAAGGAGTGTATATCTTTCCACTAAAAAAAATAATAGTAATAAAAATAACATTTGAAAAACAAAACAATATCATTTTACATTCAAAAGTAATATTGTTTTACTTTTTTTTTTTCCTCCAGAAAGTTGCAATTGTTTTCATAAAAATGATCTGACTGGTATTTTTCATACCAGCATCTCACCCAGCTGCTGTTCCATTCTGTCATACTATCTGTGTGGTCTGCACTAACTAGTTATTTTATTATAGTTAGCTAATTTTATCCACAGCATGTGATAAGATAACAGAAATGACCGATACTACCAGTTTGTATCATGGATAGATAGACAGCACTGCTGAAAACACTATATACAAAGCTGTGAGCAGACAGATACAGATAGTAAAGCATCAAGGGAATGATGGCCTTCTAGTTGAAAAAGAACAGTTCTCAACCCATTGTACACCAAGGCATCCCCTCAAGCAGTTTTCCGACCTAGTCTAAAGGCTGACATGATAAAAGAATTCAAAAGTAATTATTCTTTCTGGTAAGCATACAACTGCACAAAATACTTTGAAATAATTTTTAACTGTCTAAAAGCTTGATGATCTCTGTAAATTAACAGTGATCACTAAAGCATTAATAGTCACTACAGGAGAAAAAAGGCTCTACACATTCATCACCTTCTGTTGACCTATTTCTTACACACTGTAAGAGTTTACAAAATATGAGTTTATTTTCCTAATTAATCATTCGCAGAAGTAATTGCTGCAGCCTTCAGAAGTATGTTCTGCAGAACATCTAGACAACCACAGCAGTTGTAATTGCCAGTTACATCATTTATAAGACAGATGTTGTTGTGTTAAAACTGTAAAAAAAACTGTGTTAAAGCTGTAAAAGATGGAATCTTAAATTAAAGGCTTGAACCACAGGCCATAATCTCATGAGTTCTTTGAAGCATCATTCTCTTGCCATGCTGTAAGTAGAAGCAGTTCTGCATCTCTTGCTCTTGCTCCACTCATTTCCTCTCCTTTTTCTCATTTCATCTTGTTCCTTTCATTTCCACTTCTTCTTACACTCCTGTTTTTGTGACTAGATACTGAAATGATACATGTAAAAGGTAAATTATTTTCTGTTGCCTATTTAACTGAGGTCCAAAAATTAAAATAAAACAAAACAAAAATAAAATATGTAACATACTCACCCTGAGTTCAAAGAGATATTCTACCAAAGCTAATCATGACTTGTTCCTATTTGAACTACTTGAAAAATAGAGGCCCTAGGACCTCTATAAAATACAAAAATCTAAAGATAAAGATGAACGACTTGCAGACCCATCAATAATATTCAGCTCAACCCAATCCTTGTTTCTCTTTAATTTCTGGACTGTGATCACTCCCAATATGTATTTATCTAAATAGGAGCCAATGATGCACTCTATAGGAGAATGATGCACTTATATAGAAGCCAATGGTGCACTCTAATGCTATTCTTTGGTGTTTAAAACTCATGCTTATTGCATTTCATCCAATGGTGTCTGTTACATCATTAATGTTCTTAAACTAATATAAAATCTATATAAAATACATACGAATTATATAAACTTCACCTTTTAGAGTACATTATAGCACTCAGCATATTAC
Organism: Anas platyrhynchos; assembly: GCF_047663525.1. NCBI lineage: Eukaryota > Metazoa > Chordata > Aves > Anseriformes > Anatidae > Anas > Anas platyrhynchos. Next base: position 66,365,399 of record NC_092621.1, on the reverse strand, counting down.
TTACTAAAATCTATGTGAGTTTTCATTTGGCTTTTACAGGAAATAGATGAACAAGCCACTAGATGTTCTGTATCTGTCAATACCAAAAGCTGTTATTTTAATTCATTAGTACATTTTGCTTTTCTGTGAATTAAACCATAAATAATGTTGTCATTTTGATTTATTTTGTCCTAAGCAACCTTTTAAGTGGTGAACATTTCCCTTCTTAAAATTTTCATTCCATCTAAAGAAACATTGTTTCATTTTGTATTAGTTTTTGGACAGAAAGACCTTGGCCATAGAGGCTAGCAATGGTATTTACTTGTGTAAATTGCTTTACAGAGGTGCCTGCTGAATATCAATAGCTTTTTTTTTTTTTCCTCAGCTGACTTACACAAGACTGTGCAACAACATCAGATTGAATCAGCATGTTAATACCACATAGATTTTCTGGGCTCTCAGTAAATATAAGATTCCAAAAGGAATTTAAAAGGCACCTAATCATATATTTGGTACAATTTCCAGTGACACAAAATCAGTATAAATTCATACATGAATGTCAAATCTGTGTTCTATTATTTATAACTTATTGCTGCAGCAACTAGATAAATTCACCTACCAAAATTAATTGTCTTATTATTATAATATTTAGGACAGCAAAACGATCTTAACATATTCACTGGTATTTCATGATATTAATTCTCAAATAGATTCACATATATATATAAGTTTACTATTATGATGACTTTCCTTCCTTCCATCTTTCCTTCTTTCCTTCCACTGACTCACTCATATATAGCCAATTGAAAAGAAAGGATTACTTTATTTCATGTCTTTCAACACAACAAAATGTTGATACTCTATCCATTTTTCTATGAACATCTTCAGGTCTTTTAGTTATGTAAAGCATATAAATGAAACACAGATAGTCACTAAACGTCCAGCAGAAAATCTGAGACATTTTTTGGACCACTGAGCACACTGTCTATGCTTATCCTCTAGAGGATATTCTTGTGGATGTAAGGAAGATTGTCCTGGACATGGAAGTGGACTCCTATAATAAGAAACCTTTTCTGTGTACAAGACTGCTAAAATCCTTTGGGACTCAATGAGGTCTTGAATATCCTCAACACACGTTATCTCTTGTACCAAATTCATCAAAACAGTGTTTCATTACACACAGGCAATCCAACAAATATATGGAAATGAGGACTTGCCATCAGTCTTTCAAGCAGCAAAAGAAATTAATAGATAGAAGCCATTTTACAAAAACAGAGTACTTTTTATTTTATAAAAGTACAGAACACAGACCAGATAACTTCTTGAGCTAGTGCCTCCATGGACGTCTGTCCATTCAACACATAAAGGAATCAAGTTAACACTTTGTTTAAACTTGACTTCACAACAGAATATGCACTCTTTAAATACCAGTTCCTGTGAAGTGTTTGAAATCAGGTACCTAATATTGAGATTCTAGTACTTTTGAAAATCCTTACATCTACATTCTTGCAAATATGAAAATTAAGGTTTTTTTGAATTTCTATTGTTGATGTATACCTGCATTATATATTTTAATCTCTAACCCTTCATTTTACAAGCTGTCCAAACTTTCCAAATGCCTAATGCTTTCCCAAATGCTTCTCTTTGGGCCTGTGAGATATGATATTCATAAAGATAGAAAAATGTAGAATCCATGAGACTGCTAAGAGAGAGGGGAAAAAAAGAAAAAAAGAAAAAAAGTGGAGGCAGCTTTTTAAAGGCCAGATACTGTCTACCACTCTTCTGCCACTACCCACCATACCTCCCCTCCATACTGCAGCAGTATTGCATCTCTGTCCGCAGTTTCTTCAAATCTACCCTATCTCAGACACTGCCAGTGAAGTTTAGCTACTTATAAGAGAGGATGGGAGCAAGAGGAGATATGAAAAAGAGAGAACATGCAGAGAGCACAGTATGTCATTTTTTTTTCTGTAAAGTGCTTCCACATGTTCTGGCAACCACACACCATGCACACCAGAAGGATTAGGTTTTAAAAGTGGAAATGAAAAATGTAATATAATGTTTTTGATGGAGGAGTTAAATCCCTGGCTACAACTCAAAAAAATTGTATTGATGTATCAGACATTGATGTATCAAAGATCTTGTAGGATTTCACAAACTGGGGGAAAAAAAAAAAATCTACATATATCAATCAAATCATTACAATAAAAACTTGCGTGTGTACTTTCATTATATATGGATTCACAGAACAGCTTGGTCATCTAAGATTCTGAGTAGCTCCTGAACACAGGATCTTTGCCTGAAGATCAAAAATTTTAGTAGTTCCCAATTCTTTTTAAGTTATATTTTTTTGTTAATTTCAAATTACCTACAAAAAAAAATCAAGAAACAAAACAAACAAATGGCTCTTTTTTCACTGCTATTTGATAATTACTGAATGTAATTTGAACACGATCTGCTAAAAGTCTTTAAATTCCTACTGCATGTATAACTCTGCTCTTTTCCAGATTCTGCTTAGTGAACCAACAACCAGAGCAGTAACAAATGAGAGCCTCAGAAGGCAAGAAACTCAACTGCCTAATTTGCCTAAATAATGCAGAACTTGCAAACAGAATACTAAAATGCCTGGAAATTGGAAGAGGGCAATATATTAAAGGGCAAAAGGCTAGCACAGAAGTACATTATTAAGAAAGATGAGCAAAAATGTTTAGAGCTCCATGTAAAAATAGAACACTTTTCATTAATGAATCTCACGTTACTGCTATTTTCTTATATTTAAATGACTATTAAAACCAATTCCACAAGCAGTCATTTCCAGTAAATGGTTTAGCTTACTTCTACATAAAATGAATCAGCAGTTAATATTGTGTAGTCCGGATCTGAAAGTTATAAGTAAAATTGCTTAGCTTGTATTGTGAACATTTTTATCAGTATTGAATATTTTCACGGAGAAATTTAAAATCCTTGATCAGAATGGGTAGGCTTAGAAACCTGTGTGTATATCAGAGAGTGGGGAAAGTGATACAGAAGAGCCTTAAAGGTAGCATTGAAACAGTAGTACCATAGATCTTACCCCGCACCGATCTTACCCTCACAGAGTCTGACTCCTGCAGTTAGTGATGATTTGCTCTTTTGCAGACTCAGCTGGATGCTGAACATGGCAAATGGCATAATCTGAGCTCCTTTCAGTTCTCACATGCCTAGACTCCTCTGGAGCCAAGCCAGGCAGTTGGTATAAATCACACACATCTGTGTGGAGCAATCCTGCTAGAGTCCTGTTATTGAAAAAGAAATATGATATTTTACCTACTCTGCCACAAGTCTTTACTGCTGCAGAATCAGAATCCTATAAGCAACTTGATATGAACATCGCCAGAAACTTCCTGAAAAACAACATAAATATTTCAGTGGTTAAATAACACTGTCTTTACCTTAATAAATTAAAATGGGGAAATTAAATAGAGATATTTTTCTGATGAATAGGGAAAACTTTATTGTTCTTTTTTTTTTTTTTTTCCCCAATATATAAGGCATTTTTACATGTTTCTGTATGCTTAGTAAAACACTACTGGTCATCATCTTCCAAAAAAGAATCATGTCTATACACATACATAGCTTCAGCAGCTCCTCACAACAGGACTGAAATTATGACTTCATCTTTTAACTAAGATATAGATGCTGTTAATGTGAGAAAAGAAATGTGAAGTTTACCCAGAGACATACCAGATGCTTTTACAGCAACCCTGACTTAAGTTCCACACAAACAGATAGTATATCTCCCATGAAGGACATTTCTTTGGCTATACCTGCCAAGGGATTTCACCCTTTGCTGGTGAGGACACTGTTATCTCATTCCCACAGGTTGCCCTCAGCTCATAGCTCACTGTTCCCTATGGAGCAGCCAAGTCTGGCTGCTTCCTGACTAAGCAAACAGCCTTTCTCCTGAAGCTCTGAGCTCCTTGAGGATAACACTGGATGACCTTTCAAAAGACAGAAATTGCCACCCCAGAAAAGCTGGAAATTTGCAGCCCTCCACAGCAAGCTAGGTACCACAAAGATGACATCAGTTCTTAATCCTTAACCCTACCCCATGCTGGAGAGTGACACACTGCTGAGCAACAGCAAATACAAATTACTTCTTCCATAGACCAAACATAGACAAACAGGGTGAGAACCACCCTGCAGTCCCCCGGGTCAGCACAGAAGGAGGGCAGGAGGAACAAACTGACTTCCTGTGGTGGTTTTACCTTGCTGGGCAGCTAAACACCACAACCGCCCTCTCACTCCCCCTCCTTAGATGAGGAGGGAAAGAGGTAAAGGAAAGAACAACTCAGGGGTTGAGATAAGGATAATTTAATCAACGGGAAATAATAATAATAATAATTAAAGAAAGAGTATTATGAACTAAACAATTTAAATAAAGGCAAAAAAAAAAAGGAAAGGGGAAAAGGGAGGGGGAAAGGAAAAAAAAAAAGGAGGAAAACAAACAAATAAAATAAATTAAAGCTATGTGGAAGTGCAGAGGAAAGAAATTACTCTCTACTTCCCACAAATGAGCAATGATTGATCACGTCCTTGAAGCAGGGCCTCAACACATGTAGCCGGTGTTCAGTAGGAGGACCAACATTTTCACAACGAGAGCCCACCCCTCCCCTCTTCTTCCTGTTTCCACCTTTTATTGCTGAGTGTGACACCACATGGTATGGAATAGCCCTTTGGTTGGTTTAGGTCAGCTGTCCTGGTGATGTTTCTCTTCTCACTTTTTGCCCACCTCCTAGGAGGGTTAGGGAGAGTCCTGATGCTGTGCCAGCACTGCTCAGCAGCAGACACAGCACTGGTGTGATAACACTGCTGTTCCAGCTACAAGGGCAGAGCACAGCACTGTATGGGCTGCTGCAGGGAAAGTTAACATCCCAGCCAGACCCAGTACACTTCCCTTTCTGAACTTGTCAGGACAGCATCCTGCAGATTCCCATGCACCACTCAGGGAGATAAGGTGGATGTTGAGAAGGTGTTTTCTTGTTTGTTTGTTAGTAATAGGTAATAGATTTTTCTAATCTCGCTATACTTAAATCTGTTTCCCTGTGTTGTGGTGGAGCCCAGATGCCCAGCTGGGTAAAACTACCACAGCTGGGATAAAAGTGTGTAATAAATAGCATAGTTGAGAAGTGCTAGCAGGTAAGTAATTGTAAGATGCAACTTTCCCTGAATTCAGGCTGCTACTTGTAGGGAGCTTTGGGTTGTGAGTGTCATGCAAGATTCTCCTTAGCTTTGAGTTTTCTGGCTCAGAAATAGGCTTGCAGCTTAGTGGATAACAGTCTGATGTTTTCATGTTTCTTTGTAGAAATGGGTATTCATGTAAAAGCTGAGGTCTTAGTGGTATGTTTTTTGGAAATTAAAGGAAGAAAAAGTACATTTAGTGGAAAAAAAATATATTTATAGTAAGTACAGTTATGTTAAATTCAGTTTACCACATCATACATTTTTTTGCACAGTACTGTGAACCTAGATATACTATACATGTAAATCCAATTTAAATTTAAATATATTTCCCTATGTGAGGAAGGCTAGAAATGGATTACAGTGCTCTGGTGGAAGACTGCTGTTCCTTCTTATCACTCTGTATAAGTATATTAAAGGAGGCTCTAGCGAGATGGGGGTTGGCCTGTTCTCCCATGTGCCTGGTGACAGGACGAGGGGGAATGGGCTAAAGTTGCGCCAGGGGAGTTTTAGGTTAGATGTTAGGAAGAATTTCTTTACTGAAAGGGTTGTTAGACATTGGAACAGGCTGCCCAGGGAGGTGGTTGAGTCACCATCCCTGGAAGTCTTCAAAAGACGTTTAGATGTAGAACTTAGGGATATGGTTTAGTGGGGACTGTTAGTGTTAGGTCAGAGGTTGGACTCGATGATCTTGAGGTCTCTTCCAACCTAGAGATTCTGTGATTCTGTGATTCTGTGATTCTGCAGGTTAAAATCACAGGTTATTAATATTAATTCGTAGCCCTGATATAAATTCTCTTTAGAATTTACATCAATGAAGAGGTGCGCATAGTGTGGTCTTTCTTTTTTTTTTTTTTTTTTTTCCTTGTGTTCTTCCAAGTATTTGTTCCATCCTTAACCTGCATCATCCCGTCCTCTGTGGAGGAAGCAGTTTGTGCAGCAGAAAGCAATGTTGTCTGGATATTTTTTGTATCAACATTTAATATGCACTACAAAAGTGGTATTTAGTCAAATTCTCTCTTATGGAGAAAAACAAACAAAATAACAAACAAACAAAACAAACAAAAAAACTCTTTCTTTCTCTTCTCCCTTCTTTGTTCCTTCCTTGCTTCCTGATACCAGTTCTGAAATAGTTCAACATAATTCATATCTTTATTTCCAGCCCAAAACTTTGGATCTAAACACAATGAAAAATTTAATTCAGGATCTCATTCTGGATTTGAATTCTTTGTTTATAATAGGTTTACCTGTCCAATGAGAAGCAAAACAAAATGTAATTTTATCTCTCTTCCTCCAGGTGAACTGACATTTTAAATTAAAGTTCAGAAACATAGCCCATCTTGACTCTTTGCTTATGCATATACCAAGCTTATTTCTGGAAATGCTAAAATATCTTTTATTAAAATTATTTTTATAATAATTTATTAAAATTTCTTTTCATCAGTGTGAGATTCAATAAAATTATTTAATTAGCATTAGGTTCACTTCTGAACTGTTAAATGGACCATTTATATTACTCTGTTAACTATTTGATTTCATGTATATAGGTTGGAATCAATTAATAATGCTTAGCTCCTCTGGAGTCCTTCACAGACTGCCTCATCTTTAAGTCAAATATTATCATGATTTTATTTTATTTTTTTTTGCTTTTGAAATTGCCACTGCTATTGATTTCTTTCTAGAAAGAACACTGAATGTGTTCATGCTTAGCTCCCTAATAACCTAAGGACATGTTACTTCATTATAGGAAGCACCATAGTTTTCTTCACTAGCTTCTTATGGAAACATTTCTCAGAAGAAGTTCAGATGCTCAGCAAATTAATTCACAAATTCTCCTGGATTCACTATTTTGTTCAATCTTGCAGAGAATTCTGATGGGGTTTAGAAACAAGATATTCTTAAAGGCTACATGGTGTGTCATCTAGCATCAACACTAATCATTTTCCATTAATTTACATTTTTAAGCTATATTTTTATTAAAAAATTGAGTGATTAACTTTTTTTTAACATATTTCTCCAAACAAAAGCTTGAACTCGTCCTACCAAAGAATCTCCATATGGTGGGAAGGTACAATTTACACACCAATTCTCTTCAACTGAATTAATTATGTCTGTTATTAATGTTGTTGTTGTTGTTGTTGTTATTATTATCTGTGTTCTGTGATTTCCTAAATAGTGAAAATCTACTCTAATCTTCTAAAATGACCTTGGATAGAAACGAAGTGCCTTCTTGTAGCAAAGGTGAAGACTAGGATGTCTGCACATTATTGTATTTAGACGATATGGATAAAGACCCCATGCCAGATACAACTCATAAAATTCCAAAGTTGATAAGAAGATTCAATCCAACCAATTCAATTCCTGTAATATTGCTAATAGCCTTAACAAAATGTTTTACAAAAAAAAAAAAAAAAAAGTCATTTTAATTGATATTTTGAGCTACTTTGAATTAAGTATTGTTAACAAATTTTTAAACAATTGTAATAACTAATATTATATATATCTATTTAATAATAGTTAATAAAATAATTGGCTTGATTATAGCACTTTAATTGGACTAACTTGATTAACAGTAAAAAATAACAGAATTGTATTAAAGCACTTACTTACATAAGACATGAGAAAAAACTTTCATTTTCTTTATTTGTGTAAAAACTGTTTATAAGTATAATGTGGTCCTGCTCTTAGTTTTAATTTGTTCAGATTACATTTGTTAAATGGAAAAAATAAAAAAGAAATGTAGCCCTGATTAGAAGCTTACGAGTGTGAGATGTCTCAGTGAATTCCTGTTGTGTGGTTATCTGCTGTAGGACATTGCTGGGAACTGGACATGTTTCCCCTATGCCTGCAGGACATTCTCCCACTGTTGGTTGACAACACTGAAGGATTTATGTAGAACAGCACAGATAGAAAAAACACAGAGAGTTTCTCATGTTTGTTCTCTTTCTCCTTTTCGTGCTCATTTTTTCTTTCTCATTTCCATTCTACATGTTAAAGTTGAAATGTTTGTCTTACTCCTGTCTCTGAGCATTTTAAACTTCACAGTGTCATAGACATTGCAACCAAGGGTTGTGCTCATTCCTCACAACCCCGGCCACTTCTTCCATGCTCACTAGTAAAATGTCCACCAAAGCACCTCAGCTTCAGCTTGTCTGCTATCCGTATTAGGAAGTTGTCATTATTTCAGAAACGCACCCAAGAACACCAAAAATCTCCCACATTTCTTCCACTCAGCTATACTAAACTTGTAGCAAGCATAAGAGTGGATGAAACCCCACTGCGCATTCATGAGGTATCATCTACTGTCTTTCTTCATCAGGCAGGCTATAGTAGATGTTGACCACATCACCTGTGTCGGTCTGTCCCCTGATTTTTACCTACAAACCTTTAACTGGCTTCTCACCTATCCTAAGGCAAGGATATATGCACTCGCATCATTCCTCCACACAGTGATTAGCAAGTGATTGCACTTGTTATCTCGAGTGCTTTTACCTGAGTAAGATAATCACTGCTGTGAAAGTTTTCACAACTTATCCTAATGCAACAGCTGTTCAAAGGAGGTAACAAACTGAATAGTAGACAGAAAAGACAGAATTTCAAATTGTACTGCAAAGGTTTAGTGTGCATGTCATGAGTCTGCACAGGGTGATATTCATCATTGGTCAATATGCTAGAACTACACTTCTAGGAAGACATTTTTCAAACTTCTTGATAATATCACAACATCTTATGCAACACCTATTGTGAGTCCAATCAGCAATGTTCTATAGAACATGCAGACAGTGCTGTACACATCCTTTATACAATGTAACTTTCTTGTAAATTTAATTGCCATTTAAATATGTAAGAGCCCAGTTCTGCCACATTTGTAGACAATGAATATCTTGCTGTGTATAAAAGCTCATTATGTACGCTCCTATCTTTTCTGAGTGTGCTAATGTAAGTATACACAATGGAACACTGACTTTGCATATGGGAAAAAAAAAAAAAAAAGAAAAAGAAAAAGAAAAAAGAAAAACAGTGAAACTAAATTTTCTGGTGAATCTATTTAATTTTTCCCCATAATGATGAAGTCTGACATGACAGATGTAATACTCTTTACATTACAATTATATGAGGTAATTGTTTTGGGGTATTTTATTTTTATTTTACCACAGTAAAACAGACAGCATGGCAAATGTGGAGGTAGTGTCTGAGTTCAGCAGAGAGGCACATTTGCAGTGGTGAGACAGATCCAAGATCAAGAAGTAAGGAAAGTTTGCATACCAAAATCAGGCCCAGTGGCTGTGACCATAACTATAAACAGCCCACGCTCTAGACAGGACCAAGGTGACAATAGATGTCCAAAGAGAAGCCAGAAAATCCATCTGTGGGATCAGGATGGGCAGGGACTAAGGCCAGGCTTAGCTGGGTCTGAGCAGAACAGAACTCCTGCAACATGCTGAGATACAAAAGATTTCCCAGGCCAAGATTGAATGGGGAACAGGGAATGGGAGCTGCAGTCAGCCCATAATGTTTCGTTTCCTTTACAGTCACTCTCTGCCCCTGCTCCCCATGGGGTCCCTCCCTGAACTGAGCCTGCGGGGGCTGCCCACAGGCAGCAGCTCTTCAAGCACTGCTCCCACACGGCTCCGTCCCATGGGGTCCATCCATCCATCCCCCAGGAGCAAACTGCTCCAGCACAGGTCCCCCACGGGTGGGGGCAGCTCCCCCCAGACCCCCTGCTCCTGCGTGGGCTCCTCTCCACGGGCTGCAGCTCCGGCCCGGGGCCTGCTCCTGCGGGGGCTCTCCATGGGCCGCAGCCTCCTCCAGGCCACATCCACCTGCTCCACCGGGGGCTCCTCCACCCATGGGGGGGCTGCAGCGTGGAGATCTGCTCCATGGGGGACCCATGGGCTGCAGGGGGACAGCCTGCTCCACCAGGGGCCTCTCCACAGGCTGCAGGGGAGGAGAGGTGCTGCATGCCTGGAGCACCTCCTGCCCTGCTTCTGCACTGACCTTGGCACCTGCAAGGCTGTTTCTCACTCCCCTCTCTCCCAGCTGTTGTGCAGAAGTGTTTTTTTTCTTTTGTTGTTGTTGTTTGGTTGGTTTGTTTGTTTTGTGGTGGTGGTCTTTTTTGTTTTGTTTTGTTTTCCCCTTTTCTTAAATCTGCTCTCCCAGAGGCCTAACCAGCATTGCTCCCTGGCTCGGCTCTGGCCAGCTGTGAGTCCCTTTGTAGCCAGTTGAAACTGGCCTTTATCTAACATGGGGCAGCTTCTGGATTCTTCTCACAGAGGCAATCCCTGCAGCTCTCCACTACCAAAACCTTGCCATGGAACCCCATTCCACCAGTATATAGGCTACCAAACGACAGGAAACTTCAACTTAGGTATACAGGCTAGATCTTTATGGCAACCAACTATTGCCTGGGCAAAACAGGCATGCCTCCATTCTGAGGTATAGAAAACACCTTTTTTTTTTAAAAAATAATTATTTATTTATTTGTATATTTATTTATTATGAAGGAGAGACCAAAATGAAGCAAAACTAAAAGCAACTGAAGATAAACATTTTTGCAAAAATATCTGGGTTAAAGATGGCATAGCATTAGGATAATGTGTCCAGTTCTGTGCTCCCCAGTAAAAGATCACAGAATCACAGAATTTCTAGGTTGGAAGAGACCTCAAGATCATCGAGTCCAACCTCTAACCTAACACTAACAGTCCCCACTAAACCATATCCCTAAGCTCTACATCTAAACGTCTTTTGAAGACTTCCAGGGATGGTGACTCCACCACCTCCCTGGGCAGCCCGTTCCAGTGCCTAACAACCCTTTCAGTAAAGAAATTCTTCCTAACATCTAACCTAAAACTCCCCTGGCGTAACTTTAGCCCATTCCCCCTCGTCCTGTCACCAGGCACATGGGAGAACAGGCCAACCCCCACCTCACTACAGCCTCCTTTAATGTACTTATACAGAGCAATAAGGTCACCCCTGAGCCTCCTCTTCTCTAGGCTGAACAAGCCCAGCTCCTTCAGCCGCTCCTCATAGGACTTGCTCTCCAGGCCCCTCACCAGCTTACCTCATACTACAGCAAGTTCAGAAGAGGGCCACTAAGACGAGTAGAGTACTGGAGCACCTGTCATACCAGGACAGGCTGAAAAAAATGGGCCTGTTTAGCCTGGATAAAAGAAGACTGAGGGGAGACCTCATTAATATCTAATTAATATAAATATCTGAGAGGCTGTTGAGAGGATGGAGCCAGTCTCTTTTCAGTCATGCCCAGTGACAGGACAAGAGGCAATAGGCACAAACTGAAGCACAGGAGGTTTTGGCTCAATATGAGGGGGCACTTCCTTACTGTGATGGTGACAGAGCACTGGAACAGGTTGTCCAGAGAGTCTGTGGAGTCTCCTCTTGAAATAATCAAAACCCACCTGGATACCATTCTGCACAACATGCTCTAGGTGCTTCTGCTTGGCAGGATGGTTGGACTAAATGATCTTAAAAGGTCCCTTTCAACCTGCGCATTCTGTGATTCTGTGGTTAGTCTGACTTTTATTGTGTACACATAATATCTACCATATTAATTCAAGTTTTCAGACATGGCAGATGTCATTTCGCATGTTGCTTTTTGCTACTTTTCCATACCATAGTTTTTAATGACCAAAAATCATCTCCAAAATATGATTGCAATGCACATTTATTTAGCGCACATGTCCTCCTTTACTTCAAGTATTTTCTTTCCTCCTCTTTGTATTTTAAAGTGGAAAGTAATGTTTAGTATGAGATCCTTATGATAAACAAAACAATTTAAAATAATTTCATCCATGTATTTTTTCAATTTGCTTCTACAAAGTTCACACAAATTTTCAGAAAGAAGTACTTTGCCTAGCTATTGGTAGCTTAGGAGAATGCCTAAAACCAAAGCATTTTAGGAGAAATATATTAAGATTTACTGAGGTAAAAGCAAATCAAATAGATTTAAATCTACTAAAATTAACTCTACAGTAGATAAGCAGGTTTCAAGACATGTAGGTCTTGTTCTCAGTGAAATTCTGATAAAAACATTCTTCCATTCTACTTGCAAAAATACATGGTTTTAGGTCCAAATAAACTTACTCTATTAAGTCAGTAAGCCCTTAGCTAAACAGAAAGATACTTGCAAGAGACAGGCTGCAGCAAGGAACACCTATATGATCATGTCCCTCATGCAAACACACAAACTAAGCAATCAAGAGACCACCATCCCATTGCATACATTATTTTCCTGGGATCTTATTGTAAGTAATACTCAAGAACAATCCATTTGAGTTGTGCCATTAATATGATGAGCAAAAATATGCCTATTCCATATAATTATGTTATAGCTTCAACTGAAATTAGGAATTCTAAGAGACAGTCTTCACATCAAAGATTTTGTAATATAAATTGGTAAGGTAACTGCACTACATAAAGGAGGAACAGAAAAGTATACGAAGTTCCTTAAAAAGCTTTGCACATCTGAAATATGTAATAAAAATTATGTCACAGAAAGGAGTGTGCCAAAAAGACTCTCACAATTACAGAAGAGAGAATGGTTGGTTATTTTATTTAAGAGAGATGTTTTCTTTGCAATAATGTCATTTCTAGAAGTAAAAACTTCAGTGAGTTTGACAGGGTTTTCAATTTTTGAATATGAAGTTAAGTACAATCAAACCTAATTGTTGGAAATTAAGAAAGGATTCTTATGGTATCATGGAATCTTAGAATCTTAGAATATTCCAAGTGGGAAGGGACCCACAAGGATCATCAAGTCTGACTCCTGGGTCCGCACAGTTTGTACAGTCCTCCAAATGCTTCATGAACTCCTGCATGCTCAGTGCTGTGACTGTTTCCCTGTGGAGCCTGTCGCAGCGCTCAACCACCATTCTGGGTGAAGAACCTTTTCCTGACACCTAGCCTGACCCTCCCATGTCCCAGCTTCATGTCATTCTTTCAGGTCCTGTCATTGTCCCCAGAGAGCAGAGCTCAGCGCCTGCCCCTCCACTCCACTCGTGAGGGAGCTGCAGGCTGCCGTGAGGCCTGCCCTCAGCCTGCTCTGCTCTGGGCTGAACAAATCAAAATACCTCATCTATTCCTCATTCTTCTTCCCCTCTAGATCCTACACCATCTTTGTAGCCCTCCTCTGCATGTTCTCTAATAGTTTTATGTCCTTCTTATTTTGTGGCACCCAAAACTGCACACAATACTCAAGGTGAGGCTGTGCCAATGCAGAGCAGAGCAGGATAATCCCTTCCCTCACCTAGATAGCAATGTTGTGTCTGATGCTGCCCAGGGTACAGTACATCCTTTTGGCTACTAGGGTATACACTGTGAAAGACAGGTTCTCATTTAGACATTTATCAAATCTGTGCACCTATGAAAGAATATCTCATTCAGATAAAGAAGGAATATAGGAAGACTTGGAGCTACTGCCAATTATTTTATTTTATTTTTTTTAATGTACTTGTGGGTAGAAAATACCATAGGAAAAAATCTATACAAGCTTTCCAGACTTCAGCCTAATTAAATTTTCTATTCTGCCATGTCTCTTAATTCCCTTTATTTAGAAAAGAACAATGAAGTATTACAAAAAGTTTAAGTCTGCATCTATGTGTATTGTAATTTAACTCACGTCAGTTTGATTTATGTTTTCATGTTTGATTGATGTCAGTTTGATTTATGTTTTCATACTTGGTTTATGCTTTGAGTATTTAATGTAACAGCTCCCCAAGCCAGAAAAAAATCCCATGAAATAGTTGAACTTCATTTTTGATGAAGGTGTAAATAGGTGAGACAACAGCATACAGTTTATGTCATACCTATTCACTAGAATGAGTAGTGATGATAATGTAGTACCAGATTTACTCAAAACATACTACATTATTGATGTGCACAATAATAATTTTTTAATGTTTTTAATAGGTCTGAACATATAAGATGTCAGAACTGATGCGGCATCCTTATTTTTCAAAGTCTGGGATAGTGGTCCACAAAAGTCTAAGCAGTAAAATAATTTTAAGTAGTACATATAGCTTGCATTTATTGCAGTCTTTTAAGATCCTCATGACATTCTGCTATGCATTTATCTATGCATTGCATAGATAAATAAATACAATCAGTATTTTAGTCATTCTCTGAAACCAGTTTTGTTGAGCAAGAAGAAATTAATAATGCTCATGACTCTACTTCATCATGAATGTTGCTTTTAACAAAGACACTTTGTTTTATTTCAAATTCAGGTTAAATTTTTGTAGATGCTTTCTTGAAAAAAAATGGGAATGGAAATGGCCTGGGCTTGTTGACACCTATCTTGCAACTATCTTCACCAGTGGGGGAAAACAATAAGTTAGTACTGTAGCCTGTTTTTTTGTTTGTTTGTTTGCTTGCATGTTTGTTGGTTCCACCTGCTTGACCCCCTATCCTCGTGCACCCGGGCAGATAATTCCATTTTTTTCATTATCCTGGATTGTGTAATGTAGATATCTGGTTGTGGATTGGGGTGTCAGAAAGGAGGTCTGTTTGTGGTATCATATTTTTGCCTTTCCCATGGACAAACATAAATCCGTGCTGCATATCCTATAATCTGTTCATGTGCTCCTCATAATATTTTGCTGTTTATGCAAAAAGTGAGAAAGCCAATCTTTCAGTTTCATCATTAGTATGTGCCAAGACTACAAAAGAGAGAATAACATGCTTCACTGATTTAAGATTGCTTTATGAGCTGGAAAAACCCCAAGAGCATCTCCAACTTTGTATACTAACTCTTCTTTTTCTTGGTCTGGTATTTATTTCTAAGAGATTTAGAGCATATACCATTGCACTGAAAAGAGAATATTTTACTAAACTATATACCCCAACAAAAGATAGAAAATGATATAAAAATTATTGTCAATTTGACAAAAACAAGTTCTTTTGGGTGTTACCCTAAGTAATCTGTTATTGAAGAAAGGTAAATGACATAGTATTCTGAGATCATACTGCTAAATAAACAGTAGAAGATATTAGAACTGTCTGTTTTATTGCTAATTGCATGGCCATACTACTCACTTGTTAAGATCAGTATATTTCAAAACTGTGGGAATATCTGTTGAGGGCTTAAGCTTTGTTTGGTTTTGTGAATATGAATTATAAAACCTACAATCACTTAAATATCACAATTTACTATAATATACATGTGACACCACAGAGAAAAGCTGAAAAACTTCTGAATTTAAATCTTGCTTACTGATTTATTTGCTCTTGGCTCCTTGGCTTTACAGCATTCAAATGCACTGAAGAAAGCTTATAAAGAGCAGTTAAGTAGTAGGACAGTGTACAGGGAGTATGAGTTAAAGCAGTTAAATTAAAAAAGGAGATAGCAGAACTATCAAATAGTTTGTTATCCAACCGTCTTATTTTTAAAGTCACTTTACAGTGACTGAGAGTAGTGAGAGTGAGAATACTCAATATTACCAGAGACTAATCTATAAAAGACTCAACTGTCCACTGTCTTTGATGGTTTTTGTTTTCTGTTTTAGGATTCCCTTAAAGTGTATTCTACAATGGCTATCCTAGAAAGAAAAGGAAAGCAAAAACAGTTTTCCAAGTCTGTGCACTCAGACATGGTTCTCTATATGGTCATATGTTCCTGGATCTTCCTGTTAGCCCATTTTCAACACTGAATAGCATGTAAACTGTGTAATAAAGAGCACAAGGCTTGTGTGCAAGGACTGTATTAAGGTTTAAATGAAATTCCAGTAAAAAAAAAAAAAAAAAAAGTTTATATAAAATGTATGGAAGAAAACATGAAAAGAATCTGAAGGTAACAACACATTTCTTTGCAGATGCTAGAGGGCAGAAGCAGGAAGCCAGTGTTCTACTTTCAGTGCCTATCAACTGCTGTGTTATTCTCTTTTCTCCTGCTTCTGAGTTGCATCTACATTATAAAACAAAATTTAGAGTTAGAACTGAGGTTAGAGGTTCGCACAGCAGGGATGTCATCTAAACCACCTAATTTTCTTCTGGGTTTTATTAGGCTCTCCTCAAAAGCATTTAATGGAGTATTAAAAGCTTAATTTACATCAGTTGCTTCGTGTTGTCTATTTCTTTTTATTGCACTGTCCTAAAGAGGAATGTTCAAAGAATTTAGTCCTTAAAAGAGCTGCTGCATGTATTTATTTATTTATTTATTAATGGATAAAACTTCTGTTTTGGCAGAAGCAGTAAGCATCTGCAACTCCAGAAAGACTACTTCAAGCAAAGCTGTTTAAATTATTTATAATTTACTGTGCATTGCCATTTTTCCCTATTAGTTTATCATGATTTCCACAATTATTCCAACTTGCAATTGTCTGAAGCACAAATTATAGTTTGTGGACCATCAACAAATGAAACACCCCATAAATGCATCATGCATATTGCATGTGCCCAGAACATCACAAGATAACAAGATTTCTGTTCTTTCTGTGGTTGACATATGCTTTCTAATTAAAAGTATAGCCTACCAAGTAGTTCTTGAATATAAACAATAATCAAGATAATGAGATGAGAGAAGCTTCAGTGACCTACTAGGTTTTAGAACAGAATGGTTACATATGTGTAAGTCCTTTGAAACTTGTGTTTCTTCATGCAAGGAAGAAAGTATGTTGATCAGGTGCTTGATGTTCTCTCAAGTATTAAATGTAATAATCTCCAGTCTTGCAGTAAAATAAAATAAAATAAAAATTAAAAAATGCTATGCTAGGATACTACATAAATTTACTGCTATCTTATTGCTTTATGCCTTTCTTTGAAGCAAAAAGAGGTCAAGGCAGAATTTTTGTTCTTTACCCATATTTGCTGAAGCTGGTGACAGTAGTTTACAATTCACATTCACTGAAATGTAGAGTTCTAAATTCAGAGTGAAGTAACTGAAAACTTCTACATTGTTTATTGTTCCTGACTTCTATCTCCAGGGAAGTAAGTAGTTATACATATTTATATACATGAGAACAGTTAGCAAGTTTAGTTGCAACTTTCTGAAATAATCCAGTTGCCAGATTTCCCAAAGCTCTGGGAACTGATCACTTGAATAAAAATGTAGTTCCTACATGTGAGATGCTTCAGCTCTTCTGAAGATCAGAAAGAGCAGATTTGTTATACAGCCCAGCTGCATTTTCAGAACATTTATTCCCAGTCTGCATTCACAAAGACTTCCTGCTGTTATGCTAGAGGACATGAGAGGCTCTCAATACTTCACAGAATCAGACCCTAGATGGAAAAATAAATAAATAAATAAATGATAAAAACTTGATTTAAGGATTGCAATTAAATGAACAATAATAACATCTCAATCTTTTAAATAAAATGCAAATTTCTGACAGAAATATAATAATTCCTGATTATAAACGATGATTATAAAGGTTATCAGACTTCCATGTTTATTGTTTTTATTCAATAAAGCAATGATCTACAAATTATATCCTTTTCCTTACTTCACTCTCTTTCTGGACAAAATGACACAGAGGCAACAGATATGAAACTGATTTCAATGAGATTTACTTTAAAGGTTTAAAGACACTTTAAAAAGCAGACAAAAATAATTGCTACAACTGGGAATATATAATGGCCACTTAATGTAAGTAAAATAGGAAACAAACAAAAAGAAAGTTAGTAGTTTCTTTAATAACAAGCTCCTGTTAAGAGAAACTCAACAATTCTCTGGTGGGTTGACACCATCCAGCACATAGGACCCAGACTATCAGATCTTGTCAAGCAAAGATTCTGCCATTTTCATCACAGAATCATAGACTCGTTGTAGAATCACTTAAAACGGCAAAGACCTCCAAGGTCATCTACACATCTTTCAAATACTTCAAGTGACACAGCTACTTCCCTAGGCAGCCTCTTCCAATGTCTTACAAGCTTTTCAGTGAGGAAGTCTTTCCAACCCAAATATACCCTGGTGCAACTCGACTACTACTTTTTTACTACTTTTTTCAAACCACATTTTTTTTACTACTAGTAGTTTTACTACTCTGGTATGGTGCATAGGAGCATGTAAGTCACTTAACCAATACACCATTGCTCTTCCTTGTCACTTGCATTGCCAAAACTGAGCAACCAGAACATAAAGTTACCAACTATGCTTGCCAAAGTAACTACAGAAGTTACAGGAAAATGATGAATCTGGTGTTAATCAAATTAACCAGCCTAAAGTGCCTGCATTATGAACAGAGATAGCATAAACCCACAAAAAAAGACACTAATGAAAACTCTGAGATTAACACATCAGTAGTATACTATTAATATCCTGTGTGTTGTCTGTGATTAAGCTGCATGCAGCCCTTCTGGCTAAAAGCAAATCATTCTGATGTCTTAAGAGGAGTGCTTTTGGACATCTTTTAACCTGTTAATTATTACCAGTTGCTTCATTTTGCTCAGACTGAATCTGATTTAAAGCATTTCCTGGCTGAAACATCATGTTCTTTTGAAATCAGCAGAGTGTACTGTCAGGAAAGGGACTCATTTCTCTCAGGTTCAAAGTAGTTTGGTGAAGCTAGACATTTCTACAAGTACACTGTGTATGTCTACTTTTTCCTAGTGTGTTTGCACAAGAAGGGCTTATTTTCTTCAACTGTTAGGTCTAATTCTCTTTTTAAGCCTCTTTACATTATTTGGACAGGAATTACACTATTAAGACGCATTAGAATGAGCATTAATTCCTTTATGGGTACCTCAAAGCCAATTAATTTGTTAAAATGTTTTAGAGGGATATGAGCATTAAATAAGAATCTCATCTTCAGATTAAGGGTGGTTTTTTTCTGTTGTTGTTCTTTGATTTCTTTTGTTCTTTAATGTGACCGTATAAAAGACTTAATTCTAGGATCTTACATACTTAAATTCATCATGATTTTATTGAGCAATTTCAGGACTGTTCTGGAACATCTGAGTCACTAAAATATATCTGATGAGGTAAGAACTTTACAGCAACCTGTCAATGGATCTAATTCACTGGTAATATACAATTATAACACAAGGATATTCTATCTAGAAAAAAAAAAAAAAAAGTTGCTTTATAACTTTATATTTTGTATCAATATATGTGAGAGGAGGATCTACAAAATAAAAAGAAATTTTATCTAGATCAAGATAATTGGGACATAATTTTCAAGTACAATTATTTAGGAATGAAAAGAATTTAAAAGAGTAAAACAAAAGAACATAAAAATTAAAAATGCATATAATTCATATATCCTGAGAAATTAAAGATTTAAATTGCTTGAGTACAAGCAGTAATCCATTCTGATCAATTTTCAGTGGAATAAGTATTCAAAAGATATGCAGGAGAAATAAATCATCTTAATGCCTAAGGGAAACCAAAAAGATATCTACGTCGCATTTTGTGACATTTGAGGAGAGAAGGGGAGGTTCAGAGAAGGTGAAGAACTAATACTCTTCTTTATTTAATATTTTATATTTCAGAATAGTTTCTCCTGAACCCTACTTAATTGCAAAGACAAAATTGGTTTTATGTTCTACAGGATTTTTGCATATCCCATATACTTGACATTTCTCTGTGACCATACTAGATTCCTATGAACACTTTCAGGCCAACATAGTTCAACCTGCATGCTTGATAGATAAGGAACATGATGATTTAAAATACCAGAGTAATAAATAATAACAATAATAATAATTAAAACAATTCTTGAAGATGTCAAAAAATTAGCAATAACATTACTACGCTTGTTACCCTCCCAGAAGTGTTAATTGGCCTTGATTTGATTTGTGTAAAAAATAGTAATTAGAAAATAGTAGAGCATACAGACTCTGAGAAGAATGCTTTATAAGACATTATGGTTGGTTTCTGTGATGAGTTTCAGTATTAGAATTCAAAGTACTTCGTAAAGTTACATAAATATTATCATCCTAATATTCCATGCTCTAGTTTGTCAAAAAAAATGCTTTAGACTGTAGCTTGTTCCTCACTTTCAGCCTTAGCCCACTAGGAGGAAATCTGCTCCTTCAAGCATGTCTGTACTATTTAGTTAGAAACCAATTTCTGTGACTAAAAAAATGACAAGACTTTTTCTTCTTCTAGTGAAGAGAAACAGCATACAGAGAAACTGCAATTCTACCAACACAAAGCAAAAAACTTCTGTATAGCTTGCAGGTCTGAAGTAAGCACAGATTTTTTTTCACAATATTATGCATTTATCCTGACTGAGAGGAAAAATGTACAGCCTCAAGCAACCAAAGAAAACACACAGACATCAGCTTTTGAGCACTATCCTTAGGATGCAATTGTTAATCTGAGCTGCTGAAGTTCTCTTGAAAGAGCAACAGCCCCTTAGAGAAGCACCTGATCTGCTCATGATAGATCTCACAGAATGAGAAATTTTTATTTCTTAAAATTTATGCTAACATTTCAAAGCCAAGCAAGTATATACAACATTAGGGATTAAAGTAACTTTCAAATTAAAGATTCTAAATCTTCCAAAATATAAATGAACATATTCTGCTACAGAATGAAGGGGCAAGAGAAAATTTCAATAAAGGAGAAATAATGAAATGAGGAAATGAGATCTGAGACATGCTATTTTTCATGGATTTCTGACCTTTCCAGTTTGCACAAAAAAATACTGAAATATCCTTTTCAGCAGTGAATACACTCTGGAAAATAAAAAAAAAAGGAAGGTTCCACCTTGCATGGGAAGACTCAAGGAGAGACCAGCAGGATCAGCTGCTGGGTAGGCAAGACCAGGAGCCGAGCATGGTATTGATGCCAGCAACACCATGTCTCACCAACAAGTGCACAGACCCACCACAGCACAACAAGAGAAGTGGGGTAGGTCTGGGACAGTGACCAGGGGCAGCCAAGGGCCCCGTGGCCTCCACACCATCCCCAGGCACGGAGCAGGCAGCCACACATCAAGCCAGCAAAGTATAAGGGGGCCAGCAATGTAGAAGGTCCCACGTAGGTCAAGCAGAGGATGAAGGCCTGACCTCCTGAACCTCCTTGCCTTCACATCCTCTGAGTGAAGGCAAGGACTCCCCAGGGAGATTTCTCCCAGGTTTTTTCCCCAGCTCTCTCCCAGCAGTCTGCTTCAATCCCACTGGGCTGCACCACGCCTTAGCACTCTTGAGCCATATGCCAGGAATGGAGTAGGCTGCACCCCAAGCTTTAAACAACATAAACCTTGAGAGGTACAGGCAATGAGGGTAGTTGAGATTTTTCTTTTTCCTTCTATTTAATTGATTTAGTGTTTTTCCTGGAAAGAAATGGTAGGAATGGATGCACAAAAATCTTGGGTCAAATGGAAACCTAATTGGAAATACAAATAAAGTGAAAAATCATGAGAAGAAATACTTGGCATCTTATCTGGAAACAAATGTTCATATTTTGTGTTAGTTCTGACTATTTAGTCCTTGATCTTAACTTTTCCATTTCTGCAGATTGCTACAAGTGTTATGAAAAAAAAAAAAAAAATGCTGCAGGAGTCAGAACCTATTCAATTCCCTAGCTGAAGGGGAAGCTGCAGTCATGGAGTGCAAGTCAACACCATGGGTCAGGAGACAAAAATCCACAGGAATTCAGTGGTTGCATTGTTCCAGGAGCTCCTTCTTCTTTTAAAGATGATACTAAAATACATTCAATAGTAAAAAGTTAGTTACTTATAAAGTAATAAGTTGTAAAGTGCATACCTTGTTCTTCAATTAGCATTGACCCAGAGGAGGATAAGCAAACATTCTTAAAAAGTCTGTCCTTCCTACAGTGCCATACACCAAACATTGTCTCTCTTTCTTCTTTATGGTTTATTCTAGTATAATTGGCAGGAAGAGCTAAGTAAAAATTATCTTTCCTGGAGAAAATATTATGGAAAAATTAAAACATAAATGTAATCTCTTGTAATTTTTTTTTTATTTTTTTTTTTTTAACCAGGAATTTGCATTTATAGGTCTGCTATGGTTTAACCCAGTGTTCAGCTCAGCACCACAAAACTTCTTGCTCACTCTCCCCAGGTGCGATCGGGGAGAGAATTGGAAACGTAAAAGTACCAGAACTCATGGGTTGGTGTAAATACAGTTCACTAGATAAAGCAAAAGCTGAATGCACAAGCAAAGGAAAACAAGGAATCCATCAGCAAGCAGGTGTTCAGCCACTACCAGGAAAGCAGGGCTCAGCACATACTGGTTTCTTGGGCAGACAGATGTCATCACTCCAAACACCATCCCCTTCTTCCTTCTTTATGCCAGCTTTTGTTGCTGAGCATGATGCCATATGTTATGTGACATCCCTCTGTCCAGCCTGGGACAGCTGTCCTGGCTGTGTCCCTTCCCAGCTCCCCTCCCAGCCTCCTCACCTGCAGGGCAGCATAAGAAGTAGAGAAATCTTTAGCTCTGTGCAAGCACAGCTCTGCAACAACTGAAACATCAGTGTGATATCAGCATTATTCTCATTCTAAATCCAAAACGCAGCATCATACAAGCTTTCTTCAAAGAAAATCAACTTCATCCCAGACAAAATCATGACAAGGTCTTGTAGTGTAGGGAAGAAAAAGTGAAAAGAAACTACACACATTTTAAAGGTAGGTTACACTAAACATCTTGAAAGATCACGTCTGACATTTCACTGAAATTTTTGGCATATTAAAACATGAACATGACTGAGCTCATATCCAATATTTTGGGAGTTACTAATCATAAATCTGAGCAACAACATTTAAACATTGATCTTTTTGTTTAGTGCTTGAGTGTGGAACATTGTCATAACACACAAAATTGAACAGCCCCAAATACCGACAGAATTATGTCTTAGGGTACTAGGTAAGGCTACAAATTAGAGAAATCTTTTTTTTATTAGCTCCTTGTCCTACTTTTGAAATATTCTACTGTCATTTTTTTCTTTGCTAGTGTTTAATTTAATTTTTCTTTCTACAAAGACCATGAGCTGTAAATTCATCAATTGCCATGTCTTCACTTATATTTGCAAGTACCTCTACAGTAGGATTAGAAACAATAGCTGTAAATCATGACCACAGCAATAATGTTATTTAGTGGAATGGACAGGTAGTTAGAAAACCCAATAAAATAATAAAAAAGTAAAATCCATTAGGGGAATTGCAAGATGAAACTCAATCCCAAACAATGTTTTTTTCTTCCTGTAGAGGTATATTTTTTTTTATTAATTTCCAGCTTGAACAGAGAAGGAGCCTTTTGCTTACCTGAACAGCTATTACCAGCATATGCATGCAGTTGACTCCAAACTTCTAGCTTTATATCCCTTTTATTACAAAAAGAAAAGAAAAAGAAAAAAAAAAAAGTACTCACTGAGTAGTTGACTCAGAATTACTATTACAGCAATCAGCAGGCAAAACATGTGCGGTACAGTACTGTAGAAACAGCTAGTCCCAGAGGCAAGGCAGTGGTTCAAAACTCATTTTCCCTCTTCCTTTAAAGTGCAGTCTCAAACAAGGCATCTCTTCTAATGTTGGAATATGCTAAAGTCTGTGATCAAAAGAGACATAAATGAGGTAATGATATTTGAGTTCAATGGTATCACAATTACTGCTTCTAATATTTTCCCGTGACACATTGCATCACATAATGTCATCATATATCCTTTCTTACTGCTCTCCTGTTGTATTTTGTTTGTTTGTTTGCTTGTTTTAGTATTAGTGTTGGGGAAATTTGGAGTTTAGTTTTCCAGCTGGATTTGTTTCAAAATAAAAACCACAGCTGACTGATTTATTGAAGCAAGAGTACTTGGCTTGTTCCTTCTAAAGTCAATCAAAAATGCTTAAATGTCTGGAAGCTGTTTTCAAGACATATTACTGAAGCACAGAAAACTGGTATAGCATGTAGATTATAGGATTCATATAATCTGTGCCACAATATTTTGGAATTCTGATCATTTTTATCCTCAAAAGTACTCATTCTTTTTCTATAAACATGAGCAACCATTCCAGTGAAGTCAGTGGGAAAACTATCTCAGTAAAACAGAAAAAAATAAACAACCCCGCTTTAAATTAAAATGTAAATGACAACTTTGCTTAACAACACACGAAAAAGGAAGTAAAATATACAAATTATGGCTTTTACAATTTTCAAATTAGTTTTTGTGTATAACTCTTTTCTAAACTGTGAACACTAGGTTAATTTGCTCTCAAATTTCAATATAACTTTGTCTTTTGTTTTGTACAGATTGCCCATAACTGTTACTGCTCTGTCAAAGGTAGTCTAAAACAGAGGATAATCTAAGAGGACTGCTGCTGTTTATGACACTCTTGAGATGAGAAAGAAGTCTTCATTGTATTATTCAATTTGTGCAAGTAAAGCTACCAATGATAGCTGTATGGATCTAACAGCCACTCAATATCACAGCTTTCCTCACCAAAGAGTATTTACTTGCTTCATTAAACTTGCTGTGCTACCTATTCCACTTTTTTAAATCAGACAGCTTTATCTGATGATTTGTACCAAATCAATACCAATACTTTGCTTTGCAATTAATCTAAATTGACTTATCCAGCTAGAACTTAAGATGTTTTCATTAGTTTCAGATTTTTTACGAGAAATATATCCAAACAAAGGAAATCCAGAAAACACATTATCTTGTAGCTTGTTTTCAACTTTATGGATTTCTCTGACTGAATTTAGATACTTTCATGACTGGAGGACTGCAGAGGCATGACAAAAACCTTGCTTCTCTGTCACAGAACATTGAATTAGGAACTTATTGTAGAATTGTGAATTCTGAACTTAAATATTAATTCAGCCTAAAAAATAAAATAGGTGACTGAACGGTTAACTGTGTCACTGGGTGGATGTATTCTCAAACATCACCAGAGAGAGATGTACTTCCCAAGACATGAAACAAAATTATCTGGTCTGTAAGTTTGTCTAAGCTTTACAGATAAATACCTTAAATATTTGTCTATATACTAAGGCTTCATATCTAACTAAGAATAGTAACATTCAGATCTGCACTGTTGTAACAAACACTAATGGATTGGTACAAGACCAGTGACATGACTGGCTTCATGACTACCATGTTCTGCTACGTCCTACATGTATATAAGTTATCAGGCAAAAGAAATACAAACAAGCTGTTTATAAACTCTTGACTGCCTAGAGCTCTCCTGATACCAGCTACAAAATACAGTTTCTTTGTGACACCCTGAGCCATTAATCGTGTTTGAGTATGATAGTGGGTGTTCCAGAATGTAAAAGACACATTTTTAATAATTATTATGGCTATTGGAAGTCAACCAACAACTATGTAAACAGATGGCACAGTAACATATCATGAGAGACATCAGCAATACAGTTTTCAAAAGATACTGGTGCAAATTTAAATGTAACAAATATTTCTTCACAGGCAATAAAAGTGTTTTTTGGTTGGTTGGTTGGTTGGTTGTTTTCTTTTCCCCTCATTCTCTGTCTCCCTGAAAAACGAATGCCATTTGTTAGTGTTAGTACACCATCTTGTGGATAACTGTTCTAGTTCAGATAGTTCAGAGTGCCGCAGTTACAGCTGGCACAATGCTCAACTGCAGTCACTTCCTATTCATACAATGATTATAGTCACAGCAGTTTTTATAATTATCATGACTCAGTTCCAGATCTGCTTGTGAAGTATAAAATATTTGGATGTAAAATAAGATATATATATATAAGGAGAGATGCTGATGCTTAACTATCAGTTACTGTTACTTTTCTTAGAACACACAGTATTAGGAAGAAAATAAAACTGTGGAGCGCTTAAACAGAGTTATAATCCCAGACATGTCAAACTACACTCCTTACTTGTCTAATCTGCTGTAAATATGCTCTCACTGTCCACTGAAGTTACCGCTGATCCCTTGGGCTCATCTTTGTTGCAGATCATCAATGGAAAGCACTGCTAGCCTTGAGAATGCCCATTGGTCATCAGTAACAAAGAGGCTAACTTGCTACCTTCATAGTCTAGATATTAAATCCAAGTGCCTTTTATGATCTGTAGTTTATTATTATTACAAACTTCAATGTCATTCCAGATCACTGTAAATTAAAAATAAATGTTTTGAAGAAGAAAAACTGGGACAAAATAATATACTGGGAAAGGCAGCAAACTACATAAAGCTGTTTGAGCTGGTTGGCCAAATAGAAATAATGATAAAACTTTCAGATCAACAAGTAAATATTTTTTTCCTGGCAAAAAGTACACAAAAGTTTAGTTGATCCAACTATATTCTTCATTCCAGAATAAATTATTTCTTCCCCATTTGCCATTTCATGAAAGGATAAAACCTTTGACTTCCTTGTTAGGATAAAAATGTTTTTATATTGTGCAGAGAAAGCACATCCCAAAATGAGATCTAAAGCAGTGGGAAAAAAAAATAAAAATAAAAATAATAATAATTAAAAAAAAAAAATCCTAAGAATCCAATATTCCATCTCTTGTTTCAGTTTCTCTGTAAGCATTTTCATCCTGTTATTCCATGTACTCCCATAGGAGGGGAATTACCTGTTCTTGATTTCCTAAGTGTTCCTAAGTGTTTGCATCATCAGTATTCCATCCTTCAAAACTTTATACACTTTGCATTTTCTGAAATTTGTTATTTTTATTATGCTGGCTGTCTTTCTAGGGCTGGCAGCACTGATCTCATGTTCAAATGGTGAAGTGCAATGGAAACAAGCTCATTTTATTAAATCAGGTGCTGGAGCCTGTTCTTATTCTTCTACCAAATAACTGATGTCAACATGACAGTGTGCCATGGGATTTGTTTCCTTCTTTCTTTTAAGACTAGTATATTTTGTAGTATGTATACACAAGAAGATATTAAATAAGTGGTTGCAAAACAAGATTTCAGGAATTAAGAATTTCTCTGCAAAATTTATTTGACCTTACAATGGATTCAGATTTGCTAATTATTATTATTATTATTATTATTAAATATTATTTATATATTATTATTACTATTATTATCTGCAGAACCACTGTTTCTCTAAATATTTCACATCAATAACGTTTTTAGACTGGATTTTGCTATGGAGTCAAGGTGATGTGCAAGCTAGGTTTCATTGATTTCATTTTCCTGTGATGTTAAAAGATGTTAATGAACTAGCAAGGGGCATGCAGAAAAGAAACAGTATTATGACAGCCAATACTGTCCTGGAAAACTGTATCTGTTCCTGTATATTGTTATTAAATCTCCTCCAAAGAAGGGTTCAGATATGATCATTCTTTCTTTTTGTGTCTGAACTACTAGATCTTTTGAAAGAGTGGCTTAAAATATCTCAAAAATCATGTCCAGTCATCTAAAATAGGTCACTAGGAATTACTGTGCACTTTTTGAGCTTTACATGTGGTGATGAAAAATTTGTAAAGTATGTGCCTCTAAAATGCAAATAAATGTCCTTTCAGACTCCTGTGGTTTTTAGACATGTAACTAATGATTGTGAAACAGATATTATAGTCACAATCAATATAGAAAAACCTCAGGAAATTAATTCTTCTTTCTGATGTCTGTTGAATAACAAAGTAAAAATAAATATTAAATAGCTCCTTTTTACATTAGCATTGTTCATCCGGTGTTCTAAAAGAACAGAGATACTGCGAGAGAACAGTATCATAACAAAATAATTAACGCTCATAAGATAAATGAATAGCAGGTAGGAGCATGTATTCTACTTTAACACTGCTGCTTGCTAGCTTCTGACATTTTGACTATGGATCTTGAGTTTCTTAATATACTGGAGAGGGTGAAAGTTGGAAATACTGTTATGAGACAATGAAGTGAGAATTGGAAAAAAAAAAAAAAAAACAGTCTAAAATATGAACTAAATAAGTATGTATCAATACACCCCATTGTGTTGATACCTACATTGATACTTATTGATACCTACATTGTAGATGTAGGAGAATTAAAAATGAATCAGAATGTGATCCTGCTGTTATTTTGATCATATTTAGCATGCAATGATAACTATACAATAAGAAATACAATATATAATGTATATACAATATATTTTCTAAATATACAAAGTATTTCTACATAAACTTATTATTATATGTTATCCTGCTAATTTTGTTACTAAGTATGGCATAGCATAGTTTGCAGAAAACAAACAAACAAACAAAACCTACTGCTTTTACCTATATCATCTAGCACTGTTTTTACCAAGTCAGGATACCTTAGAAGCTGAGTCCAGTGAAAGAGGGGAAGAGCTTGTCTGCTTGCTTTCTTACTGGGCGTTACAGGGCAGAAAATTGGCACCTAAATTGGTTTTGTTATTGAAATTGGACACAGCTATAACATTAAAGAGCTTTGGAGTTTATACAGCATCCAAAACCAAAAGAGACCCAAGAAACTAAATTCTTAAGGGTAACTCATGGTAGTTTTCCAAACTTAAATACTTTCTAGATGTCCTCCCATCATTTCATAGCCATGTTTTTTATATATTTATTAACTACAATGTGCTTTAGAATCGTTAAACTGTCTGCAAGAGAAGCTTGGAAATTTTTGAGCTGCTAGAACTTCACTTACACATCTACATGGCATTTGTGACACATTTAATGTCAGCAATCCCATTTCTGGTAAATGCAACTGCATTGACATCAGATTGACTACTGATTTACACCACAGTAAATCAAAAGAAAATCAAACTCTATTTTTTTTTTTTTTAATCAGCTTCCTCAAAGAAGAAAAATATATTGTAGGGAAAGAACACAAAAATCTAGCAGTTATCTACACAAACGCTCTACCCTGATAGTCACAAACTGGAGATTAGAAAACAGTATTGAGGTTTGAGCAACTACTTTGCCTTCACAGGTGTTAGAATCTCCGTCTATAACATACTGTAAACATAAGCACAGATGATTTATCATAGCATTTCAGAAGCTCTGTGAGGGACTGGAAACTTTATGGAACATTAATCTGCAATGAATGTTATTTATGAGAACATTTCACCTGTTATTTTGAAGGTATTTCTTTTGTAATTGGTGTATGTATTTTGAGTTGGCTTTACCAGACACTCAGTTTAATCTGTTGTTTTATAGAGATAGATGTATGACAGTGTGAAATATGTTAGTGGTCTGGAGGGAATTGTCATTACTTTTCATTTAAGATCATATAGTATTTCTCTTCCCCATAAAATAAAATTTAAAAATCTAAAATTAAATAAAAATTTTAAAGGTCTAATTACTACACCAGGGCAGTTTGTTATATCTGTGGCTTATCAGCAAGGAAGAAAATAAATTTTAAAGGGTTTCTACAAAATGTGAAAAAGTGCAACAGTTTAACAAAAAGCTGAGTGAAAGAGCTTCCATTTGCATTAACTTCAAGTCATTTTTTTTCTTAGATGATTTGTGGACTAAGCTGTGAAATTTCTTCAGAGGTCCATGTGATGTAGCCTGTTACATGGGGAAAAAAAAAAAAAAAAAAAAAAAAAAAAAGAGGAAAATAATCTGCTTTGATAACAATAATTCTAAGAAGGACGTGAAGTGTTACCTGACATATATGTAATGTATCAATATTACCTCAAACCTTTTTCTCAAACAACAATTTGTGATACTTTTACTTTCCACTGCTGTCTGTATATGAGCCATATCTTTCATGGGGACATCTGAAAAGCAAAACAGTCGATTCCTCTTTCAAGTATTCGTAAAAGGAAGAAAGGGTTCACTAGCAAGTCCAAATCTATTCTGCTCAGATATACAAAAGCCATTTCCTAACTGCTACCTAAAATAATTCCTCTATCTTTTCCTTCCCTCTTTTTCAATGTCATAGTACTTCTATTCACCTTTCCTCTCCGTAAGTTCAGGACACAAAAGAAATGGATCAGTTGGGGGCTATGGTAAACTGAGGCGAAAAGAGTAATTTATTTATTTTTAATTTTCATATTTAGGTGTTTTTCTAATCCAATACCTTACCACAACTTTCTCTTTTTCCAGGACTTAATGATCAAGAAATGCCAGAGGGAAACGTATTTCTTACTGTTAAATCATAGTTTCATTATCTACAGGGCCATCTGTTGCAGTAATTTGCCCTTATTTCTGCTTAGTATGTTGCATATATCACGTCTCTTCTGTGCTATCACTTTTATTCCATTCATGTTGCTTACTTTGTTCTTTTCAGGTCTGCTTTCTATTCTGTGTTCATTTGATTGCCTTCCTTTGTGAATCTCCTGAATATAACTGACTGAAAGATGAAGCAAACTCTTCTGAATTTCTTTTTCAATTTCTAGATATTTCAGCTTCTCTTTCAAATCACCTTCCAAGTGACACTGAGAGGAATGACAGTTGTAATAGCAATTATTTTTTTCTTCATTTTCATTTATAAGAACACTTTTCATTGGAGACAAGACATATCAATTTTTGATAAGATTTTTCTGATTTCTTACAAAGAGAAGCACATTTGAACTGAAAATTTTGGAGTACATAAAATGTATAGTGTTTGTTTTTTTAGAAGAAATATGGGAAGAAAAAAAATACACAAACAAATCTCAGCCTAAGCTGAACATGCTTGAGGAAGTGTCAACAACAAAATACAAAGGATAAAATTTGTTATTTTTTTACCATGTCTAAAACCTAAAACAGTCCTTCAACATCATCATCATCACCCTAGAAAGAGTGAATAACAACATCCGGCATAGCTTCCTTAGGATATTAGTCATTTTGTATGTCAGATGACATTTCACCTTTTCAGAATATGCACTAGAAAGAGGCTGGAGCAACTGCTGCTGTAGAGGGATAAAACATTCAAGCAAATGGACAGTTTATACATTTACCCAGTATGAACACTCAGAGTATTCTTCTGAACATACCAAACACAGATGTTTCCCAAAATGTGAACATTCATGAGAGACAATGGCATTACCATTCTGAAGGTCAGGCACAACAGCTGTTTCACTTCCACACTCTTTTGCACATATGTTGAAGTTTAACCTATATTTTGCATATATATTAAAATTTAACATATAAGGGAGCTCAAGCTGCAAATTCAGAGACACTTGAATGGCTGATTTAGGGAAATTATGCACTGGGAACTTAACCATGACAACAGTAAAGCATGTCAAGGCAAAGCAGTGTTGTGAGTAATGTACCGGAGTCAGAAGCTCTGGATTATGCTCACTAACATACTTCATGATCCTATAGCAATTTCTCTGTGTTATTTCACATTTTTAGCCTTTCTGTGTTTTGTCCATTTAGATGAGAAACTCTCTATTGCTGTAACTTTCTTGCAGCAAACTTTCCCTCATGCTAACCTGTAGTCTAGGTAGCAATACATCCTGTCTAGGCAGGCCACCAGAGAAAGAAAGAGAGAGAAATAACATGTAAACCAAAGTAGTTTTAAGCACATCCTGTTTAACAGTGGCAAAACTTTTAGTTTAAATATTTTTTTTAAAACAGGACAATGTTTCAGAAAAAAGAATAACACATTCACATTTCCAGTGTAAGCTATATCTCAGACGAATCTCACAGAGTAAAGCTTCAACTGTAACTTGAGTATTTCTGAAACAGGACACAAAGAATACAGCCTAGCCTCCAAAGAGAATTAATAACATAAATGAAAAGATTCAGAAGATCAAGAAATACCTCCCACAACATCACAGCCCATAATTTTTCATCATACATTACTCCACGCTTGTAAATAACATTTAAAATGTTAAGCTCCATAACAGAAAAATTCTCCAATGGAGGAAAAAGAACAGAGTAGGAGAAAGAATAGGAGAACACAGGAAAGCTAGGAGAAAATTCCTTCATTTGGGCACCTGTGGAATGGTAGGTAAAAATACCCACACACACACACACACACACAAACAAAAAAAAATAAGGGGGGGGGAGGTATGGCAGTATGGTATGGGGAGGGGTAGGGGATGGTCGAGGTAATAAAATTATTTTGTAGTAGAATTTTGTTGGTAATAAATTGTTTACTCCAAATTCTACAGTTATTTTAAATTAATCTTCATTGCAACATACAGAAGATTCAGCAGTCTGTTATGGTAAATTTCACTTACATTATTTATGTACTCTATAGCTAGACTATAGTCATAGTCTAGCCAAATATGTGATTGTTTATTTATTTATTTATTATTACAAAGCCTAAAAAGAAGGTAAACAATTTCCAACACACATACCAATATGTTACCTTCATTTCCCTCTTAAAAATTCTTAATTGTGTGTGCAACTTTCAACATGATTTTAAAGGGACATTAAAGACCATTTCAAAATATCCATGGTGTAAAATGTATGGAAGGTTATATTGCCATATTAAAAAAGATATCTTGTGGGGGAAGATATACAATTCATCACTCCGTACATTAAAAAGAAAAACTCTTCATGTCTGCAATAAAAGCAGAATATCTACTTAGTTTATTAGATACAAAGTGTACCATATCTGAAAGCTGTTGGACTCATTAGATGAAATCGTTCTGTGATGGATGTTTTTTACACACAATCTACCATCCAGCTCTCCTTGAAATGTAGAGCAGGCAATGCCTCATGAATGATGCACATCAGCACTGTCTGCAGCTGAACGTTTCTCTGACATTTCCAAGGCAATGGTGGCTTCTGCCTTCACTGCCCGTAAATTAAAATAAATACATGCATAAATACATACATACATACATAACAAAAATAAATAAATAAATAATAAAAATAAAAACAATTGCTGGTTCAATGGAACCATCAAACTTCAACCTGAAGGTACTGGGATGGAAGTGTCTGCCTATTAGTGAAGATGCAAATGCTGTCATTCTGCCCTATACCTACATGGTAGGAGTGTTATACAGCACCTAAAATGAAGAACTTCATGCTCACTTTTGTGAATCTCTATAGGCTAGTTACAGTTTTGAAAATGAAGTAGGAAACCTTCTTAAATAACTGTAGAATAGATATCATCAATTCATTGCAGTCACAACCCATGCTCCCAGGATGCTTTCATGTTACATAGGTAATGAATACTAATAAACAATATTAATTTCAGAAAAACAGTGAGTAATGCATTCCATTTCTCTTTTAAATGTGAGATCTTTTCTGTCTTTACAGAAAGCCTAACTCTTCCTAATTTTTTTTCTAAAAATATATTCACCATAGGAAAGCACACTTCAGAACACTGTGGTTGTGATATTTTCTTTCCCCTTCTCTCAGTATATAGCATACTGAGTGTTAGATATTTCCTCTTGGCCCATCTCCAGCTCCCTCTTTGCTACCGCAGCAGCTACCGCCAGAGTTTCCATGAGAAAAGGGTATTAATTAAGAATTTTGCTGCAATATATATATACATGTATATATATATATATTTTTTTTTTCAATATGATAGAATAGGTTTTCAACAGCCTGCTTCAGCAAGGGCTCTTCCAGCCACCAGCTGACTTTTAAAACAGCCTGACAGTCCTATCTTTTGTCTCATCATCACTGTCTCATCAACCCATTCAGAAATGGGTTTGGCATTTCTGATCCATCCACTTATCTTAGAAATGTTCTAATTTACCTCTTTTCTTCTTATTGACTGACTT
Organism: Anas platyrhynchos; assembly: GCF_047663525.1. Taxonomy (NCBI): domain Eukaryota; kingdom Metazoa; phylum Chordata; class Aves; order Anseriformes; family Anatidae; genus Anas; species Anas platyrhynchos. Next base: position 66,331,733 of record NC_092621.1, on the reverse strand, counting down.
AAATAAAAATGGTAATGAATAAAAATGCACTTATTTCATGTGCCATTGCAACGTACAGGGCTTGGCTAGTGCTAGCCTTTTTAGAGCCCACGTAGCTGGGCTTAAGTGGCATTGAGAGACCTGAATGAGCTTTTTGCAACAAGGTGAATTGATAAAGAAACCTCGATATTTGTAGAGTCTCATTCAACTCTTTGAGTTGTTTTCTAACAGCTTTCGTGAGACCAGCCTCCTATACAGAAATTGTCTTATTTCTCAAATTCTGACAAGTAATGGTGGCACCCAGCATAGCACTGCACATATCCAGGGAAGGATAGCTAGCTGCTACCTATGAGTGAGGAGAGCAAAGCAGGAGAGAAATGCATGTTCAACAAGCTTTAGTTAAATTGCCCCTAAGAGGGCATGATCCAGGCTTGATTGCAAATACTTGGTTCTTTTTAAATTACTGCTCTGGTTCAGTAAAATATAGTGTAGGAAGATATATAATGAGACCAGCTGGAAAACATTGTGTAAAAGCCTGTGGAAGTAATGAGCAGAACATGGTATAATAAGCTTTAAGTTAACAGTACCCAGGACACCAAAGACATTGGATTTCTTGTAAATGATATATTGCTTTGTTAAAATGTAAACCCAGAGGAAGTATTTTTAAGAAAATCATTCAAATCTTGTCAGCTTCAACCCAGCTGAAAACCTGCTATGGTCAATGCATTATGCAGAATGGCTGGAAACTGGACAGGGTTTTACAACTATGCTTTGCCATCTAATTGATCCATTTTGAAAAATATAGTCTATTATTACACCTATTATTAATATTCTAGGCAGATCTAGCTGTGTATTTTTGCTTTGTTAACACACAATTTAAGATAACAACTATAGCATCATTTCAATTTTCTTTGTGCAACTTGGTATTCAAATCCATTGTCACTAGAGTTTTTAAAATACTTTTAAGTCTGTTCCTCACTAAGAACTTGCACCTCGGATGGATTAACAGATTTAAAGTACTGGGACCAGCTACAGCTTCTCTAACTCCTGGAAACTTCTACAAAGAGGAAGGCTCTGGCAAAGCAAAAGGCACTTGTTCTGTGAAAATTATTAAGCACAACATCTGTGTGCCCAGAATGTGCAAAAAAAAACATCAGTATGAGTGATGGACTATTCTTGTCCTTTCTTCAATGAAATTTAAATCAATATGATTTTCTTTTGTATCAGATAAAGAATAACTGCTGCAATATCTCATATCTGGATTGCCCAGCTTCTCCAAGAAGATGGAGTAGTGAATCTACAATGTGATTTTGTTTAAAAAAATAAAATTAAAAAAAAATCAAGTTCTATAATCTTTGTCTTAAAGTCTAATATTGATTCATAATTCAACCAACTGGCAGAGGCTATTTCATCAGAAGTGATAAAGCATGCAAAATACTGCACAGAAATTTTAAGGGTATATAAGAGCTTATAAATAGTCCACACTTATGGGGAAAATAATAATAATAATAATAATAATAAATTTAAAAAAAAACATATTGTATTAATTGTGAATGTCTATAGAAGCAGAAAATGGAAAAATGGAAAATCTACTGAGTTCAAGCATTTTGTCACATGGGAGTACTGAAGAAGTAAGTCATGGGGCTCTAATATAATAGTTATTTTTGTATAGCCTTGCTAGTTTGCTTCTAAGAGCTCTATCCCAAATCCCTCTGTCTCGGTATTCCCACAGTCTGGCAAATTAAACCAGTTATTCCAGTGTCTAATTACAGCAGCATCTACCTCCATCCATGCATACCCAAACTGGCAGCATACTGCTTTTCAAGAACCCAAGACTGAGATTTTACAAAGGTTAGAGAGACTGATCTATCACTCTGACAACTCCCATGCTACATAATCCTGCGGTCACTAATGACATTGACAGGGATTTGGCTGTGGGGCATACTGAAATTCAGATGGCTTTAGTGGATGATCAGAATCCAGGAGTTGAATATATGCCCAGAATCTGAACACAAGTGCTGTTGCCAGCTCAGGCTGCTCTGACAATGTGATGATACGCCATAAGCAAACAGGTAACAGTGAAATTCACCTCAGAATAAAAGGGGAAGTACATCACTGGATAAAAAGTTGCTGACTTAAGGACACACATGTTTTCCAGAAGCTAGGAGGACAAAGAAAATGGTAACAGGTAGCTATGAAAAAATTTAAATCTTTATAAGAGCCTCAGAACTGGAATAAAAAAGACAGAGAAAGCCTTATCTGTGACAGGGAACAAGAAAGGACAAATCAGTCTGTCAAAATACTTTCAATATAAGTGAAACCAAAAAAGAGAATTATGAGGAATGTAGTCAAAATTCAGGCTCATCTGGCATAATCAGAAGGAAGATAAGCCAAAGAGAACATGACAGCTTCTGCATGGAACTGTGATCGCTTGGAAAGAACTAGTTAAAAGTATAATATTGAAATCAACTGTGGAATCAAGGAGCTTGTGATCATGGAAGGAAACCAAGAAAACAGAAAAGTAAATTTAAGATGGTTTATTTTATTAAGGTAAGAAAATCAGCAAATAGCATTTAATGGAGAGAAAATTTAAATGAATAAAGAATAAGGGAGAAAGAGCAATTCCTTGAAGAAATTGTACAAGATGGCTTTAAGAAATTATACCAAGAAATGAGCCTAGGAGATACAAATGACTCTGACACAGAAGAATAATAGAAAGTTTAAGAGACCAAATAATTATACTTTCATACAAGAGAGAAAATTAAGTTTGAGAAAAGCATATATAAAGAGAGCATATAGGAAAAAAGTCAAAATTCAAGTTCCAACTAGCAACGAACTAGTGTGATTTTATCAAGAGAAAAACTACAGAGAGAGGGAACGAGGGAAACATTTGAGAACTAGAAAAAAAAAAAAAAAAAAAAAAAGACCATTTTATTTATTGAAAATTGTTCATGTCAGACAGTTTTGAGAATCTTTGGTGTTCAGCCTTTCAAACAAACAAACAAACAAAAACCAAACAGGTAGCAATAAAACAATGAGAAAGATCTTTTTCCAAAGAACAAAATGAAAAGTTACATCCCTGCTGCTTAGGCCAAGACTGTGTTCTTGGAAATTTCAATAACAAAAATAGTTTACTGGTAATACAGAAAACCTCATAAGTTCACTATGCTATCACACAAGGAAATAAAAGTAGAATTTGATAATGGTACACTACTGCAATGGCACATTGTCATTTGATTATTACAATACTGAAAAAGCAAGTCTTATAGATTTCTAAAGACTTTTGGAGAAAAATATTATATCAGAAGAGATATAAAAAAACCTATTGTTCACCCCAAAATAGCACAAATATCCATATACAGAAGACCCAGAATGCTCATTTAGTCACTGTTAATGATTCCTTTTGGGAAGGAAAAAAAAAAAAAAAAAAAAAAAAAAAAAGGTCATTATAATAATGACACAACATGATCATTGAGTTATTGAATGAAATAGATTGAACTAATACTACTTTTAAATATGTATCTTATTTGAAAATGAGTTCTGTATTCATTTTCTACATCATGCAGGTATTTACCTTCCTGCAATTTTGGCAGAAAATTGTGGATTCCAGCATTCCAGTAGCCTCAGAAAACTGAAATATTTATCATTGGAAAGATGCTGAACTTTTAGGAAACTTCAGAGAATGCAAAAGAAAAAAAAATCATTGGCTTTTATTGGCAAGATGAAGTAGACTAATTTTTTTTCTCCAATGACTTCAGCATTTGCATGGTCATATACCATATAGAGACACTTCTGTACTGTCTTATATGTAAAATATTTTTAATAAAAAAAATAACATTGCAAAACAGCCATATCACAAACTGCTCTGAAGATCTTCAAGGATGGTGAACCTCTCTGGGCAACTTGTGCCCATGCTCATTCACCCTCACAGTGAAAGTGTTTTCATGTGTTCACATAGAATTTCCCATTCTTTCTCTTTTCATATGATAGCTGTTAGACTGTAAGAGATAAGGAAAGGAAAGGGAAAGGGAAAGGGAAAGGGAAAGGGAAAGGGAAAGGGAAAGGGAAAGGGAAAGGGAAAGGGAAAGGGAAAGGGAAAGGGAAAGGGAAAGGGAAAGGGAAAGGGAAAGGGAAAGGGAAAGGGAAAGGGAAAGGGAAAGGGAAAGGGAAAGGGAAAGGGAAAGGGAAAGGGAAAGGGAAAGGGAAAGGGAAAGGGAAAGGGAAAGGGAAAGGGAAAGGGAAAGGGAAAGGGAAAGGGAAAGGGAAAGGGAAAGGGAAAGGGAAAGGAAAGGGAAAGGAAAGGGAAAGGATTCCCTTCTGATCTGTGTATTAAAACTATTTCCTGTCCTCCAAACATGCAGTATAACTGCTACTAAATCCTAAATGTCTCCCAGTCTCCCATAATCAGGTGTCAAATGAAGCCATTTTATATAATACCAAAATGAAATTATTTCAGAAACAAGTAAAATGTTTTGCAGTTATAGAAACAAACTTGGCTGATTTCTCCCTCGGTTGCTCCTCTGTAATCTATTGATTTTGAGTACCTAGTTTGCATAAACACTTTCTGGCTATTTGTCATTAATTTTACAGAATATGCACCACTACTCTGAACAAAAGAAATATTAGAGTGAAGTGATTTGCATAATCCACAGAAGGGCATACTAATCTTCCTGTTTCAATTGGTTAATAATCTTTTTGGTATATGTTTAAAGACAGAGCACTAAGACTGCTTGCCAGGAGAGAGAAAACATTTTTATATACCACTATTTCATGTTTCATGGTTTCCATGTATTTTGCTGTGTTTTAAAATATGAAAAAAATGTAATTTTCATGAAGACCATCTCCAGTACAAAAATTAGATAGTAAAGAAAACCTCTGTGTAGGTAGTAGTATGAATAAACAAATATAATTACTTAAATTTTATACAAAGACAGCAGCAACATCAACATGGGCTTCGAATTGTTCAAACTGGGGGCATTATTCACAAAATATTCCTCTTTCTCCACTGAAAATCATCAAAACAATTCTACTTCTTTGTAGGCAGGTGTGTATTTAAAACATGAGGAGAGAAAAAAATGAGTGCCTACTGTTCTTATTAAAAACCTTGAATCTTGATAAACTATGGTGAATGATAATCCTTTCATTGATATGTGTCCAAGATTGGATTGAAGATACATAATAAAACAACCAGAAAAAAAGAAAATGATTCATTACCTGAGAAAACAAACTCATGAATGTTACTCTGCAGCTTAATATATAAAGATGATCAATGATAGAGAAAGTGTTAAAAATAAGATATATCTACAGCAAACGTTGTGGGAAATGTATCTATGCTGGTAGAGGAAGTCCCTAGGACAGACAAAATCCAAATGGTCTTCCGATAACTAATTTAATCTTGCAGAAAAACGATTAAAATCTCCAATTTACAGTGTGAACTCCAAATAAGGAAAAATGTCTGTATAAAGAATTTCTTCAGAAAATAAAAATAATAAATGCAATATAACAATGCATCCCTTTTTTGTGATGCATTTAAAATGGGTAACAAAAGGCATTGACTCCAACACCAAATGTATATGAAAAGATTTCTTAAAAAAGGAGTATGTAATCTAAAATAATGTAATCTAAAATCTAAAAGATTATAGGCTATATTAGTCAATTTGATTTCATTTAAAATGACAATACATTAATATCAATAATAATGTATTAATAATGTATTGATATTAATATCAATGTCTTCCTTAGGAATAAAGCATGGTAAAATTACACTCTTCCGATTCTTCTCTTTTCCAGAAAGAAAAAAAAAAAAAAAAAAGAAAGAAAAAAGAATTTATGGATCCTTTATGGATCCTTGCTTTGTATATCACATGAAGTGGTTAGCCACATGGACACACAAGAAGAGAAACAAAAATTTCAAAGGCTGTTGGTTAGAAAGAGAGCATCTGAATAATAATAAAAATAGTAATAGTAATAATAATAACTAATACAAATTTGGAAACGTGAATTTCATAGAAATGAAAGACTTTTAATCACTGTCTCCTTATCAGAGGTGTATGGATCAATAAATACAATTGTATAAATAATGCAAAATATATTTGGGGTTGGGGGAAGGAAAGAAAGATGGATCAAGCTGAACAGATTAAAGGATACATGTACATTAATTGCGCATACATACATACATACACAAGATATTTCATGAATAATATCAACTGAGCTTATTTCTTGATTACAGAACCTACCAAAATGGTGACAATCACTGTAACTCAAAATTTATGAAAAAGTGCCTGAAGAACAGCTTGTCTGAAAGTTAACAGAGCCAGCTTAAAAACAGCAAACCACAAGGAGCACCCATATATGTTTCTCTTTTGCAGTGCAGGAAATATAATTATATGTGTGTGTGTGTGTGTGTGTGTGTGTGTGTGTATTTACATATATATATATAAAGGCCCAAAATAACTACCAGATTTTGGCACGGAAAATTAGGTACCAAAATTCCAAACTTCAGCAGCTACCTCCTATACTACAGGTAGGTAGCTGCTGAATAAAGAGAGGCAATATCCCCCAGTCAGAGTAGCTAGGAAGGCTGCTGATTTAAGCACTAGCACAAAAATACGAAGGTTGGATTTTCATCCTGCTTGGTGTGGGATGGCAGTTCCTTTGCCCAAGAAAATGTTAAGGTGCCATATAGCAGGGCATTGTTAGAGCTGATGATATCTGACATACTTTAAAGGAACATAGGTCCTATAAAAGATGAGCTTCTTAGGCTGAGGCTTGTTTAGCTCTTAGAAAGCAAGGTTACAGCTTCAGGAAAAGGTTTGTGGAACTGGATGGTTTTTTTGTTGTTGTTGTTTTTGTTTTTTCCCAAGGGAAATCCAAAGGAAAATATTTAAGAAAAATGCAGTCCATATTTCTGCAATTCATTGGCTGCTGACTCTTAGGGAGCATTCACTCAGAAGGTCTTGAGAACTCCAGACCTCCCTCTATTTGCAGCCTCTGGATAGTGCTGCTAGAGTAGTCACATTAACACTGTGCCTCCCATTACAATTGGGAGGCCATATAACAGAAAGTTCAGAGTTGCAATGCATGTTTTACCTCCTTTTATGCTTATTCAATTTGTTATTTTGTTTTCACATAAATGATGAACAACATAATTTTTTTGGAAGGAGGTAAGTGGGGAAGTTTAGGATTGTCACATTTGTTTATATCCTTTCACTAGGGTAACTTTACTTGATGGAAGTTCTGTTACCACAGAGTCTCTTGGCTACTTTTAAGACACCTACAATAGTTTTAGGGTCATATTAACCACAGACAATATATCACAGAATCACAGAATTGTAGGGGTTGGAAGGGACCTTAAGAGATCATTGGGTCCAATGATATCTCTCCCCCCATCTACTCAGCTGGTGATGCCACCATAGAAGGCAATGAGGTTGGTCAAGCACAACTTCCCTTTGGTGAATCCATGCTGACTACTCCTCATAACCTTCTTCTCTTCTAGTTGCTTGGAGATGGCATCCAGAACAAGCTGTTCTAACACCTTTGCAGGGACAGAGGTGAGACTGACTGGCCTGTAGTTTCCCAGATCCTCCTTCTTGCCTTTCTTGAAGACTGGAGTGACACTGGCTATTCTCCAGTCTTACAGCACCTCTCCTGTTCTCCAGGATCTTTCAAAGATGATGGAAAGTGGCAGTGATCACCTCTACCAACTCCCTTAGCACACGTGGATGCATCCTGTCAGGGCCCATGGATTTGTGTGCATTGATCCCAGTCAGACACTCACGAACCACTCTCTTGTCAATCAGGGGGCAGCCCTCCATTTCCCAGACCTTTTCTTCTCCCTCCAGGGTTGAGGAGTTCTGGGGGAGAGTCAATAAAACAAAGACTGAAGCAAAGAAAGCATTCAGTATCTCCACCTTCTCAGTGTCTCCCATTACCAGGACACCCTCCACATTCAGAAAGGGACCCACATGATCCCTAGTCTTCCTGTTACTGTTTACATACTTAAAAATAACCTTTTTTATTATCCTTTATCTCCTTTGCAAGCCTCATCTCTAGGTGGGCTTTAGCCTTCCTCATTGTGTCCCTGCAGGCGCTGACAACACTTCTATATTCCTCCCAAAAGGACAGGCCCTTTTTTCACATTTCATAGACCTTCCTCTTTCTTTTGATCTTGTCGATGAGCTCCTTGCTCATCCACGCAGATTTCCTGCCCCCCTTCCCCAATTTCCTACTCTTAGGGATGCACCGATCCTGAGCTTGGAAGAAGTGCTGTTTAAATGTTGCCTAGCTCTCACAAGCACCCTTGCCTTCTAGCAACCTAGCCCATGAGATACTCCCAAGCAGGTCCTGGAAGAGGTCAAAGCTGGCTCTCCAAAAGTCCAGGGTAACAATCCTGCTTTTAGCCTTACTTCTTCCACCAAGTTCCATCTGGAACTCCACCATCTCATGGTCACTGCATCCCAAGCTGCCCCCAACCTTCACATCCCTAACAAGCCCACCCCTGTTGTTAAGGACAAGGTCCAGGAGCACTACCCCACCTCATCGGCTCCTCCACCACCTCTGTCAGAAAATTATCTTCAATGTATTGTAGGAACCTTTTGGACTGCGCATGCCTGGCCGAGTTGCTTACCCAACAGATGTCTGGATAATTGAAGTCCCCCATGAGAACCAGCACCCAGGATCATGAGGCTACTACCAGCTGCTTGTAGAAGGCCTCATCGACCCCCTCCTCCTCATCTGGTGACCTATAGTACACCCCCACAACAGTGTTCCCCATACCAGCCCACCCCTTAATTCTCACCCACAAACTCTCCACTTGTCCATCACCCTCCCCCAGGTGGAGCTGGGTACACTCTAATTGCTCCCTCACATAAAGGGCAACCCCACCCCTTTGCTTCCCCAGCCTGTCTTTCCTAACAACAATATAGCCCTCCATGACAGCGTTCCAGTCGTGTGAGCTGTCGCACCATGTCTCTGTGATCACAACGAGATCATGGCCCTGTGACTGAACACAGATCTCGAGCTCATCCTGGTTATTTCCCATGCTTCGTGCATTGGTATACAGGTAGTTTAGGCAGCAGGCACAGTTACCCCTGGAGGGATGCAAGAAGAAGATTCCGGATGGGGTATCGGGATCATTACCTTCTCTGAGCCCTCAGACAATCCTGTGGGACAACTCAGAGGTTTTTCCCTACTATCTCCAACAGTGACATCAGTGACAACTTCCTCCAGCCCTTCTCTCTCACTTTCAGCTCCCTTCCCTTCCCCCATCAAACCTAGTTTTAAGCCCTGTTAATCAGCCCAGACGACTTTCCCCCCGACACACTTGTGCCCCACTTGTTGAGTTGGAGTTGGTCCACAGCCCACATACCCAGCTTCTCAAAGGACTGCCCAAGATCAAAATACCCAAAGTACACAAAGCCTTGGTCCAGAAAGACAATATATATATATAGGAACACTGAACTTCAGAGCACTGAATAAAAGCGGGATGATATAAGCAAAATTTTAAGCATACCAGTGGAGATTAAACAGGTTCCAGAAAGTTTTCTTTCTGAAAATGCTGAAAAAGATGTCAGTGAGTTTCACAAAGATTGCTGTTAATATTCTCTAATCTTTAATGATTTTTTTTTCTGATATGTTCTACAGATTCTAGCAGTAGTAATGCAAACTGCTACCCTAGCACGAAAACAGGAGACATACGCAATAGCAATACACAAAGAGAAAACATTAATTTTATTTAATCTGTGTTATTTCATTATGCTGAATCCTGAGAGACAATGACATCCCTGTCACCATCATGGCTTTTTTTGGCCACCTGTGAGATACTGCTATTTCATAACAAGATTTAGTAAAGTCATTCCCCACCATGTTTAATTTTTTTTATGAAAACACAGTATCAGCTAAAGTGAAATGAAGTTCTTAGATACGATTTCTTATTAAAGGAAGGGAGTTTGAGAAGTTCAAATTTAGTCAGTAGGAAACATTTGTAAAGATCTCTGCCTAACTGGAAGTGCTGCCAAGACAGGATTAGCATGGTACCACGTGTATCTCTCCTTGTCACACACCAGAGGATACATGGAGTAATAGGAATAAATTAAAATCTAATCTTTCAGATGTCTGTCATTTTTCAGTACTCCCTATGAGATTGTTTATACAGACCTTTAACAGAAGCTGTTTAACTGTGCTGAAGACAAGCCATATATGACTTTCTGTACACTTCCCAGCTATTATTAATTAGTATTTCATTTAGCATTTGAATGAACACTCTTTTACAATTATTTAAGAGAAATCCATGAGATAGATAAACATTCTTAAAAAAACTTACGTAAATCTTTTTACCTCACTGTATGCATTGAAAGAAGGAAGAAAAGAAGGAAGAGAATGGAAGGAAGGGAGAGAGGGAGAGAGGGAGGGAGTGGGAAAGGAGAAAGGGAAGAAAGAAGGGAGGGAGGGAGGAAGGGAGGGAGGGAGGGAGGGAGGGAGGAAGGAAGGAAGGAAGGAAGGAAGGAAGGAAGGAAGGAAGGAAGGAAGGAAGGAAGGAAGGAAGGAAGGAAGGAAGGAAGGAAGGAAGGAAGGAAGGAAGGAAGGAAGGAAGGAAGGAAGGAAGGAAGGAAGGAAGGAAGGAAGGAAGGAAGGAAGGAAGGAAGGAAGGAAGGAAGGAAGGAAGGAAGGAAGGAAGGAAGGAAGGAAGGAAGGAAGGAAGGAAGGAAGGAAGGAAGGAAGGAAGGAAGGAAGGAAGGAAGGAAAGGAAGGAAGGAAGGAAGGAAAGAAAGGATAGCTACATGTTTTCTGAAAGCATTGAATACTAATCAATGCTTTTTTGTATAACAAATTTCTAAGGCACTCTGTATTAGTACAATATATGTTTTCATCCTTAACAGCACAAGCACAACCATTCTAGAGTTTTTGGGTACATTTTCTCTCCCCAGGCTTACTGACCAAACCAGATGATATCTCCTTAAGAGATCACCTAGAATTCCAGCAGTTTATACTGGGTACCATTACATGAGCAGAAAAATAAAAAAAAAAAATCTAACTTCCTCCAGAAACGGCTCTCTGCATGTTTTCATGCTTCCTATGACCAGATATCAAGATACTGGAAACCCTTAATCTGGGCCAAATATAGCCAACGTTAAATGGAAGATTGTTAGTCCATCTAGTCCTTTCTTGATCTTGCCAAAGGGGGAAAAAAATAATAAAAATCTCATCTGTGCATAAAAGAATAGGATGAATATGTTCCTGCCTTAAGCTAACAGGAGTTGGCCCTGGTACACTGTCCTTTAAATAGTGGTAATAGAATACAGTACTACCAATATTACACACACCGTGTGTTTGTTATTCACATGTTATTCAGCAATCAATAAGTTTAAAATATAATTGCAATGTATACCAGATAAAAGAAATATATGCTACAGTGACTAGGGGAATCATTTTATTCTCATTTAGATATGTATCAAGAATAAGTGCAAAATCAATGGAATTAAACTAAAGTAAAAATGGCACAGGACAGGAATTCGGCACATTGTAATATATACCACAGAATCACAGAATTGTCTAGGTTGGAAGAGACCTGAAGAAGATCATCGAGTACAACCTCTGACCTAACACTAACAAGTCCTCCACTAAACCATATCACTAAGCTCTACATCTAAACGTCTTTTAAAGACCTCCAGGGATGGTGACTCTACCACTTTCCTGGGCAGCCCCATTCCAATGCCTCACAACCCTCTCAGTAAAGAAGTTCTTCCTAATATCCAACCTAAAACACCCCTGGTGCAACTTTAGCCCATTCTCCCTTGTCCTGTCGCCAGGCACGTGGGAGAATAGACCAACCCCCACCTCGCTACAGCCTTCTTCAATGTACTTATAAAGAGCGATAAGGTCGCCCTTGAGCCTCCTTTTCTCCAGGCTGAACAAGCCCACCTCCCTCAGCCGCTCCTCGTAGGACTTGTTCTCCAGGCCCTTCACCAGCTTTGTTGCCCTTCTCTGGATTCTTCCACCTCAATGTCCTTCTTGTAGCGAGGGGCCCAAAACTGAACACAGTACTCGAGGTGCGGCCTCACCAGAGCCAAGTACAGGAGGACAATCGCTTCCCTAGACCTGCTGGCCACACTGCTTCTGATACAAGGCAGGATGCTGTTGGCCTTCTTGGCCACCTGAGCACACTTCTGGCTCATATTCGGCCACCTATCAACCAGCTCCCAGGTCCTTCTCCGCCAGGCAGCTTTCCAACTACTCATTCCCCAGCCTGTAGTTCTGCTTGTGGTTATTGCACCCCAGCTGCAGGACCCAGCACTTGGCCTTGTTAAACTTCATACAGTTGGCCTCAGCCCATCGGTACAGCCTATCCAGATCCTCCTACAGAGCCTTTCTACCCTCGAGCAGATTGACACATGCACCTAACTTGGTGTCATCTGCGAACTTACTGAGGGTGCACTCGATCCCCTCATCATCGATAAGGATATTAAAGAGGACTGGCCCCAGTACCGAGCCCTGGGGAACACCACTAGTGACTAGCCTCCAACTGGATTTGATTCCATTCACCACAACTCCTTGGGCCCGGCTATCCAGCCAGTTTTTAACCCAACGAAGCGTGCGGCAGTCCAAGCCATGAGCAGCCAGTTTCTTGAGGAGAATGCTGTGGGAAACAGTGTCAAAAGCCTTGCTGAAGTCAATGTAGACCACATCCACAGCCTTTCCCTCATCCACTAAGCACATCACTTTGTCATAGAAGGAGATCAGGTTTGTCAAGCAGGACCTGCCTTTCATAAACTCATGCTGACTGGGCCTGATCGCCTGCTTGCCCTGCAAGTGCCGCGTGATGACCCTCAAGATAATCTGCTTCATGAGTTTGCTTGGCACTGAGGTCAAACTGACAGGCCTGTAGTTTCCTGGGTCTACCCTCCAGCCCTTCTTGTAGATGGGCGTCACGTTTGCATACAGTAAATCATCTTATGTAATCTATCACATGGTTCTTAGGTTCACCAAAAGCAGAGTACCACACAAACTTGACTGTGCTCGACTGATTGTATTAATGTATTAATGAGAGATGGGTGAGAACAGAATGCATCTATCAGGTACAGGCTACTAAAGCTTCCTCAGTACCCTAGTGACAATAATTCAGTCATGAATCAGTCATAAGTTACACAAAAAGGGCAGCTGATACCAAGATCACATCAGAAAATGGCAATTTAAAAAAAAAAAAAAAAAAAAAAAAAAAACAGCAACAACAACAAAAAACTCGTCATTACTATTCACAGCATTTGATATGGAGAGCTATTTTACAACTGAATAAAAATTATGTAAACAAGTATATGATGAATTGTATACATATGAATTTACATTGAATTGGCACTACAGGACAGTACTGAGGAACATGTTTAAAATTTCAGAAATTTCAGCTACAATGAGCTCATTGATTACAGTCTATACAAAATTCCAATCATGATCAAACCTTTTCTATATGACACATAAGAAGAAGGGAAAAGAAAGTAAAACCAATGCAAGACCTACTAAAGATGAGATTCTAAAACACTTAAATGAGTGAGAAAGGAGAGCAGTAACAACTATGCAACATAGACAATGACATTATCATGCAAACTGAGAATAGGAAACAGCAGATCTAAATATATGACATCTGTTGCCCAAATTAGAAAAGAAGTTGAATATCACCTTGAAGATGCTGACACTGTAATGAAAACAAAAGACTACCTTCAAGTCTAGCATTATTGAACACTGATTAACAGATGGAGTGATCTTCTGCTCCAAATAGCATTTATAGTCCAGTGTAGCAACAATTTGCCGGAGAAGAAATAAAGAATTGCTAAGGCCTGCTAACTGATATTCAGAGCTATAAAAACATAATAAGACTTGCTCTGCAACTGACAGTGCAGTCCATCAGCTAGCAGCAATTAGCTGATATGAAGAGTAAGAGCTTTAAAAACATTTCGCAGATTAACTGTTAAATAAAAACAGTACTATGAACAGAAGGCTGCCTTATTAAAAGTAGGCTGAGGGGCTAGAGAAGTACAGGAGAAATGCTTTTGCTCTGGGTAATGGAGTGTGAAGGCATGATTAGGCCCATTTTGCATGTGCAATTATATTACAACTTCTCTTGCATAGAAGCTGGTTCATTTTTTCCAGAATACCATTTACAAAATTAGAACATCTTGTTCATACAAAGCCAGCTCCATGCTCACTTTAGGTAATCAGGCATATTATCCACCTGCAAGTCTGTCTTTGTGTAACTCAAGCTATTGAGATGTGTGACAAATGACTTCAATGTGACTTCATATTTTGTTGAACACTGAATTAGAGCTGAAAAGCTTATGGTGTTGGGGTGGATGTGTTTGGGTTTTATGGTCTTTGTTTGTTTGTTTGTTTTTTCTTTTATGAAAATGAATTAGCTGCTTTCATTTCCCCCATACTTGGGACAAACTAATAAAAAATGGAATGGGTTGCAAACAGAGGGGAAAGTTGCTGCAGTGCTCAGCAATTACTATCGTGTGTCACAAGTATATGCCAGACTTTCATGGGGAAATTAATTCAGCCTGCCATTAGTGCATTTTTATTTCTCTTTCTTAATTCCTTCATCAAAACATGCTGCAAGGTTTTGTAACTTTCTCTCACAGAAAAAGAGTGGGGCACACCAACAGAAAAAGATTTGTCAGAATGTGTAAGTTGAAAGGCACAACTCCTTGCATGTGCAGTTTTCACTGGTGGGAGAGCACAAGAGAATCTGCCAATTGGTTGTGTGTGGGTTGGGGGGGGGGGGTGTTGTTTGTTTTGTTGTTGTGGTGGTTCTTTGGTTTTGTTGTGATTATTTGGTTTTGTTTTTTCATTTGTTGATTGTGGTGGTGTTTTTCCCCTTTACTACTGTGCAGATTTAATATACTCAACCTGTTTAATATTCATCCACAATCATGAAAGTACCTCAAATCCTGAGTCTGCTTCTTCAGAATTCTCTGCTAGTGGGAGGACAAGGGGCAATTAAGGGAACAAGAAACCAAACGAGTCGCTAAAGTGAGATTACTTTCTTCTGTCTCTGGCAACCAGAGGCTTTTTCACCAACAGATGGGAAAAGCATATTTTCTTGTTTTTCCACTGAGAGGTTTCACATCACAGTCAGTAGGGTCAGACTTCGTTTCATGAGCAATGTGTAGGTATCTAGATACATGTACTTAACAGAAGGTCACAGAATGGGTACAAGTGGGAAGGAAGGGTACAACATACACCCACCCTTTAATGAAAAGTTTTTTTTCTGGGGCTCTTCATTTCTTTTTATAAAGATTATCCTCATTTTATTAAGAAAACTTCTCTGCTAACTAGGCTATTCTAACTAGTTCTGTTGACATGAATGAAACTGAGCCAATTTAGAGCTGAAGGCATGGCCAAATGATTTTCCAAGTTCTATCATTTCATGTGTCAGAGGGAAATGTTAGTGTGTAAACTGTCAGCTCAGATGCCCCTTTGGTGTTTTCCCTACAAATGTGAGTTTAATACTTCGTGATCAGCTCTGTGCAACTATGGCAAACCTGATAATAAAATGGTAAGGTCAAGGTCATTCAAAGACAGAAATGACATTTATGAAAAGTTTCACGTTTGATTAAAGAAGACAAAATAGGAGCTAAAGAGGCATGACTGGAAGCAATAGATGCTAAATTATTCTGTATAAATCTGAGAATCTGAAACATGAATTAGCTGATGCTCAAGGCAATGAACTATTGAAGTTTTAATGTAGAAAGTTCTGCCTATTGCCATTAATAAGAACTGCCCTGACAAATACTTCTCTCTCATGTACCAAATACATACATACAATGATGCCCAGCAGGACATGGATAATAAGTAATTAACTGCAACCTCTTTTGAAATCTACCTTAATACATACCAAGACTTCTCACAATTCTGGTATGTACTTTCAGAAAATTAATAAAATGTGGTGATAAATAGGTCCATGAGGTTCAGATTTAGTATTAAGCTCAGTTTTGAATGCACCATGTGGAGATATGACAAGGGCAAGATCCATCAAAATAGTGCACACATCATAGTGGCAGAGCAACAAGGCACATCATAATCATGAATCTATATTTATGATTACTTCCCCTACATTCTTTCTGTAATGGTGATTAACAGTTTGTTTGGTTTTTTTTTTGTCATAAAATAATAATTCTGTTATGAAGAAAGCAATTACAATATATATTGTTTAAAAACCTTCCTGAGTTTATATTTTTAACAGATGCTGGCATATACCTTCTCAAAATATTATCAGCACTTAAAATTGAAAATAAGGCTTGGATACTTTAAGCAAAAGAGAACAATTAACTAAATGCAGGTTCCGTATTTGAACCTATGTTTTGCTCTTTTTTTTTTTTTTTTGTCTAAAATTATAAACTGTTTTATACAATATTAGGGTTGTCTTTTGAAGATTTGAATAAACAAATTTTGTATACCAGTTATATATTGCAATATGAATTTCAATTAAGATCTCATTTAATTCATTTTACTTCTCAGTAGACCTGCCTCTCTTTGAACTTTTGTTGCAATTTCAAGTACATCAATGCCTAATCCAAAGTAAATACCTATTCTAAAACAGCACAGTCACACAAAAACTACACAGCACCTAATGACATTTCTATGCAATATATTTATTGTTGCTGTTGTTGTTATTGCACTCCCTTACAATCTAGACTTTCTATTTGTAATGGCAAAATTACAGCTGGTTTGAAAGAAGCATTAGAAAATCTCATAAAAAACATAAACAAATATATTTTAAAAATCATTCAAACTCTACTCATAAAAATATATACTTTTTCCATGCTTTTATTAAATACATTAAAATATATTAATTTATGTATTTTCCAAATAATACCTAATTTTTATGTTAGATAAACCATCCTGTAATCTCTTTATTAAAAAAATCCTCATACCTTTAGTTAAGAAATCTCTACTGTTTCTGAAAACTGCATTTTCCACATATGTAATTTTAAAGCTTTTTTTTGTATCTGTCAAAACAGCATATGGACGTGAAAATAATATAATAATGTCCTCAGAGAAAAACAGTTCCATTCACTTTTTTGGTATCACAAATCTAAAATGATTTGAAGCTGCAGTAAAATGTTAAGAAAGGTGTCATTATTATTAAAAGAAAGCTACTATTCCATGCGAGGTAGAAAACTATACGTAGTGTTTACATTTCCTATTTGTTCTCTGGACATTAATTAGCTCTTTTATTTTGTTGTACAGTATCTCACTGATATTGTTCGTTTTTTCATTACTTGAAAAAATGGTGGTTAGTTTCATCTGTGCCCTGGCAGCCAGATAATCATCGCTGGGGTGCATCAGGGACAGCACTGCTAGTTGGTTGAGGGAAGGGATCGTCCTGCTCTGCTCTGCACTGGTGCGGCACTGTGTGCAGTTTGGGGCATCGTAGTATATAAAGGATATAAAACTATTACGGAGTGTTCAGAGGAGGGCTATGAAGATGGTAAAGGGCCTAAAGGGTAAGAGGAATGAGGAGCAGCTGAGGTCCCTTGGTTTGTTCAGCCCAGAGCAGAGCAGGCTGAGGGGAGGCCTCATGGCGGCCTGCAGCTCCCTCAGGAGGGGAGCGGAGGGGCAGGCGCTGAGCTCTGCTCTCTGGGGACAGCGACAGGACCCGAGGGGACGGCATGGAGCTGGGACAGGGGAGGGTCAGGCTGGGTGACAGGGAAAGGTTCTGCACCCAGAGGGTGATCGGGCACCGGGACAGGCTGCCCAGAGAAGCTGTGGATGTCCCATCCCTGGACATGATCAAGGCCAGGCTGGATTGGGCTTTGAGCAACCTGGTCTGGTTGTAGGTGTCCCTGCACATGTCAGGGGGGTTGGCACTGGATTGTCCTTAAGGTCCCTTCCAACCTAAACCATTCTGTGGGTCTGTGATTCTCTGATTACTCAATTACTCTTTCACATGTATGAAATTACATATACATGAAGCTTTACTATTACTCTGGTCCTCATTTCTACCACTCTTCTCTGCCATAACAGAAATGTTCTATAACATTTTCCTTGAAAATTTGACATCAGAAAATATAGAATCATAGAATCATAGAATATCCTGAGTTGGAAGGGACCCTTAAGGATCATCAAGTCCAACTCTTGACACCGCACAGGTCTACCCAAAAGTTCAGACCATGTGACTAAGTGCACAGTCCAATCTCTTCTTAAATTCAGTTCTTCCTTAATAGTCGTTTCACATTTTTACAGGTCATTGATTGTAGTAATTTCAATAAAGTTCAGATTTATTTATTTATTTTTGTTATTGTTAAATTTGTCCTATGTCATTTGTAACACCTTAATATTCTCCACCATGTTTATAATGAATCCAAAATAAATTTGTGTAGCATCATCTACCACTTATATCCTTGCAAACATATCATTACTTAGTGTACACAACAGTGGAAGATACTTTTAAAAACAGACAAACTGAGCAGTTCAAAATCCAATTTTAGGTGTCAGTTGATAGATTGGAGTACCTAATGGTTAAGATGAATTTATTAATTTTAGGAAAAAAAAATAGAAGGATTTAATTCTTTTCTTTCCTGAGAATACGAAATAAAGCTGAGAGCAGAATGCCTAACAAAATATATTCCCCCCTGCTAGGCTGTGATTAAAGGTGAGAATTCTTGCAAAAATGCCCGATCCCAGAGCAAAAATGGAATCAGTAAATATTTTTTTTATTCAGTGCTGAGTACTCATGTCCTAATTCATTAATTTACAAACCAATCCTTGATTTTATCACCAACATTTGAGCTGTTTGAGATTCTATTTCAGCTAATTGCTTCCTTCTCTGCTGAAATTGGTTATATGGAGTTTGACAGTGTGATCGGAGACCCAGTGATTTGTCATGCAGAAATACAGCATTGGGCTGCATAAGCCCCAACGGGGATGTTAGACACAGCTTGGCAGCTCTCCATATTGAGCATTACAAGGTTTAAAGGACTGTATGCAAGTGTAAAGAAAAGTATGTTTCTGAGAGCCAGCCTATAGCACATTCCCTGTTTTAGTTGTTCACTCCATTCAGGCGCTCCTCTCAATGTTTCTGCAGCGTGAAACGATGTGTTGACAGCTGTATCCATCTTTCAAAGCCATAAAAGGGTAGAATAACCACCATGAATTCAGTATCAGGTGGGATAAAGGCTGGGGTGCAAGAAGAATGGTAAAATTTAATGTAAAATTGATTCTAAGATTTTGAGTGGAGATAGAAGGTGGTAACCACTGAAAAACCTGCAGTTACAGCAGAGCACTAAGTATTTAATTTATTGATAATATAAAGCCTCTCCAGCCAGCCAGCCACTGAAACAGTGTTTGAATCACACGTATGAGTCTGAAGCAGATTATTTAAAACTGTATCTGTAATTTTAAGCCCTGATCAATTTACTGTTTTTTAGTTTTGTTTTGTTTTGTTTTGTTTTCAGTATTATATTGCTTCTATACCTTTCTTCTACAGAAGCTGGTACTTGAGATGACAGAGCAGGTACCCTGGGAGAACTTCCAGACCAAGTGCTGCACTGGAGGGCAGCTCAACTACAGCTCAGTCATGTTCAGATCCACAGGTTCCAGCAGTCCTGTTACAGATCTGAACTTATAACTCAATACATCATTATATTATAATTATGAAACCTACAGCACTTCACCATTAAATGTGAATCTTTCAAGTAAGAATCTTTCAAGTAAATCTTTCAAGGTCTACTTCTATTCTTTCTAATTTTCTCATTTTTGGATTTGTGATGTTATTATGACTAATTTTTGAGTAGCACAGTTTCACTACCTTCAGTGACATTAAATTTGACTTACAGGGGTGGAGTTACATTAAACTTAAACCAATGATTTTGACATGCTCATTGTCAATGTTAGTTTCATTGTACAAAAATCAGATTTTCTTCCCCATCTGCTGTCACTATAACAAGATCCGATGACTTGCTATGAAAGTATGGGCAGAGGGTGGGAGCTGTGAAAAAAAAAATGGAGTCATAACAACATTCATCTTGGCAACAAATTAAATCTGAAGTAGAGTCATATTACTATATTCTCTCCACAGATCTATCTTTCCCATGTTATCTTTCCACCAGATTGTTAAAAATTCCTGGTTGCTATTTCTAAGCTGTACAATGCATAAAAAGTTTTTTGCTTCGGCACTTTTAAGGTTGGAGAGTGCTGATGCAGAGTTCTCAGGCTAATAAATTCAGGATTTAGCATTTACCTTGGCTCTTTAAGGCAATATTTTACTACTTCTTGTAATTACAGGAAAGCCCTGAGGGGACCTTGGGTGATGTATATAGTATAAATATGAATTGATTCAGTCAGTCGATCAGCCAGGCATTATTTTATATGGTATATCTACCTTTGAGTGTTCATCTTTGGTCACTGTAGATAAGTAATGAAAAAGGAATTACAACCATAAATAAAGCTTCTGCTCAGGAAGCATAGTTCTGACAGAAGATGTAGTATATAATAAATATGCACAAGAGTAACTTATTAATAAAATAACTAGTATTCAAGCTGCTGTAGCAGCACTCTCAATCGTGCCATGAACCAGATGCCAACCACACTCCCTAGAGGCCAGCTATTAATTCCTTGACTAAGCAGCAATATAAGCAACATTACTTTAAACAAGGGCTGTTTCTCCTCCACTCTTTTACTATCCCTCAGTGCTGAAATTGTAATGAAAAGAGATATGGAGCTCAGCCAGACAGTTATTTCCAATCCAATCAAGTGGATCTAACTGCACAGTGACAGGTTTTCCTTTAATGTTTTTTATCAAATTGAGGTTAAATACACCTGGTTTCTTAAAATTCTTCCTTTCATTCCTGTAAGTAGATGTACTGAATGATCTTCAAAGTGACCTTTAATTTGTAGATCCACAGATTAGATTCACATGGTGTATGGTGCTAGTTCAGCAAAAGATTAAAATAAATTCTTAACTATATGAACATGAGTAATCCCCTCTGAGTCAAATGTTAAACCTGAGCTTATTTTAAAGAGTGTTAGCTAAATGACTGACGTGAAATGTATGTATAAGTCTGCTTCTAGATAAGTTATGAATTTTTATATTTCATTGAATTCTCTGACAAATAACTCATACTAAGATTTTATTTAAAAAAAAAAGGAATTGTACTGTAGCTCTAAAATCTGGTAAGTTCTGAATGCTACAGTAAGTGTTGTTTATTGAGAATAGAAATTTACTGTTTTTTCAGCTATGAAATTAGTATTCATATTTAAAACAAAATGTGTGTCGGATTGACCAAATTAGTCCATGTTGCCCTTAAGTGAGAAAAACTCCTGGGTAAAGGTAAAGATAATTTAAAAAGCAAAGAAAACAGAAAGAATCAAAGAAAAGAAAAAAAAAAGTCAATTGTTCACCACCCTCCACAATAACCTGACGCCTAGCCAGTCCCCAGGTGACAGTGCTACCCACCCAAAACCCTTGTTATTGCTGAGCATGGTCAGTAATGTCCCTTTGGTCAGCTGGGGTCAGCTGTCCCAGCTGTGTCCCCTCCCAGCCTCTTGTTAACCCCCAGTGAGAGACAGAGAAGTCCTTGAGGATGTGCAGGCACTGCTCAGCAGTAGCCTAAACATGGTATGTTATCAGCACTGTTTTGGTCAGAAATCCGAATTGCAACACCAGAGAGGCTGCTATGAAGAGATTTAACTTAAATTAATTTTAATTTAACTTAAGATAGAGAACAATCAAGGATGAGAAAAAGGTCAATTCAACTTGAACTTAGCGATATGGTTTACTGGAGGACTTGTTAGTGTTAGGTCAGAGGTTGGACTCGATGATCTTGAGGTCTCTTCCAACCTAGGCAATTCTGTGATTCTGTGATAATATATTGAATTAAATAGCATTTATAAAGCAGATTGTGATTGTCTATGCATCAAAGCATAACTTTGCAAGTAAAATTAAGCCTGTCCCATAAAAGAAAGAAAGAAAGAAAGAAAGAAAGAAAGAAAGAAAGAAAGAAAGAAAGAAAGAAAGAAAGAAAGAAAGAAAGAAAGAAAGAAAGAAAGAAAGAAAGAAAGAAAGAAAGAAAGAAAGAAAGAAAGAAAGAAAGAAAGAAAGAAAGAAAGAAAGAAAGAAAGAAAGAAAGAAAGAAAGAAAGAAAGTGTAAAGACAAGCCCACACAACAACCTAGAGTCTAATGTCTAATATCATTCCACGGACTAACACTGATGATCCAGCAGATTCTTTCAGGTCTTGCTTCCCATTAACAGTACCTATTCCACATATTTTAGTGGAAGTCCTTGTAACACTTTCTTATAATAATTAATAATTTCTTATAAAAATTAAGGCTGCAGAGTTCCTACATCGGATTCAACCTGAGATCCAAAACCAGTTTTGAGAAATGATTTTTAGATCTGTGCCACAGTCTAGCATGAACCATTACCAGCATACAGCTCAGTGAGTGGTCTAAGTTATTCAGATCCTATCAAAGTTATTACATATAAACAGACCGTATAGTACCTCTTCCAATTTACACCTGAAGAAGTCTTATAACACAACAGTGTCTTGTCACTTCCAATTTCCACCCTATTCAACTCATAAACAATGTTCTTTGTCAGTATTGCTGATTTATAACCTCTTGGCAATATTTAACTCTTTCAAATAAATGTGAAATAATGCCTGGTCATTTCGTTGTTAATCTGTTTGGTAAATCTTTATGATATTCTTAAATAACAACTGAATGAATGATGGAGCTCATCTAGAAAAATCATTTGCTAAATTATTTCAAAATGTCATTTACCAGGATGGTATTAATGAAAGAGTATTGCATGACTTTTTCCTTGACAGTAAACCAAGCTATAAAATACTCTTTGGAGAGGTCAATACCAATTCACTTTGTTCAGTGAATTGATTCAATTTCTGATTTGACAGTTGCTCTACACACCTTAACAACCAGATCTATCCGACTCTATCTGCCTGTTTAAAAGCAGGCAGGCTTTTAAAGAGGCAGTCTAAGGAACAGAATGTAAATGTCTTCATATTTTACATTCAAACACACACAAATTTACAAGTACACAACTTCTCAGATGCTAGGATATTCCAAGGGACTTGTAACAGGGTTCCATTACTAAAATTAATCTGAATTCTTGTCAATGTATATTACAATTTATATAATTTATAACTTCTATAACCTTTCATAACATAGGAAAATAATTCTGGGGACATTCCTGTTTAGTGCCAGAATGGGCCATCATGTTACTGTTTTCAAAATGCTCAGAGTATCCATGTGCAGTCTCTGGCTTTCTCAAAAACACTACAGTCCCTGTAAACGCTAGCTGCTTTAACTTTCTTTGCTTTTGAAAACAGTCAGATGTATAAAAAATGAGCATCATTATTAGCATCATAACTCTGTTAGGATGATGGAACACTGAATAATGTAGAAATATCATGAACTTATTTAAGTCTCCATTTATCAGGCCCGACTGCTCGAGAACCATTTGCAAGAACTGTATAAAACATTTCCTGTCTTTTACAAGTCTCTCTTTACTCATACAATTTGGGGGTGGGGGGAATGGGGGGAGGAGGGGGAGGGGGTTATGTCAACATTCCTCATAGCCATTTAAAAGAACAATGGAGTGAAAACACAAACAAAAACAAGCCACCATTCTGGTGAGAAGGGGCACCAAAGACCCTTGTCAGCCTCCTGGTTGCCCATTTTGACACTACAGTTTCCTCACTTCTTCCACCTCTTCTTCCTCTACACCTCAGCAAGGGCCACCACCTCCTTCTGAGGAGAGGCAGCAGACCGTCCCTGAACCACACAACCTGGACAGCAATATCCTTTTTCCAGACTTCCAGTCATGCCAACAATTCTGTTGTGCCAGTACAGATCTCCAGCTGATGCTGGGATCACCCTGGTGCACCCACCACTGCATTGCTGCAGAGCCTCAAGCAATCCTACACTGTCCAAAGCAGCGCTTCTAGGCCCCTTTTAAGTCCATCATCAGTGCCAAAGTCCTTCAGCCAGGATAATGAAAGCCTGGCACCTGCCTGCCCAGCACACAGAACAAAGCCTTCAGTGGGACCAAAGCTGGGACAGGTCTACACCAGGGCCTACAGGTCAGGAGAGAAGCATGCAGTGTACTTTGAAGGCAAGCAGCCTTCTGCAGCCACTGACAACCTCCATGGCAATTAGGCAGACCTAGGCTGAAAGCCTCTTCCAGGATGGTCATTCTCATGCTGACTGCAACACTGTGCTTCCTTGCTAGCAACTCTGCCCCTACATAGAGAGGGGCTGCTGTCCTGCACCTGTCCTGGTGCCCACCTCACTGTGCAGGCAGTGCTGGCCCTGCTCTTTCCACGCCTCCAACTGCCCAGGCTCTCCCTCAGGAGGACTCTACCCACCCATTCTGATATTTTCTCCCTCTCTTTTTTCCTGGCTATCCACCGCACCAGCTCCATAGTTGAGCTGGGTTCATGGTGAGTAGATTCAACTAGCTATTCCAGCATATTCCTTTCTCATCAGGCGATTTTATTGCTTACTTAATGAAGGAGGGAATGGGAAGCTGTTACTGATATCAGAAGGAAAATGGCAGTGGTGATAACAAAATGAGGATTGTCTGGGGTCGTTCTATTTGTTTCATGGCATTACACTTAGGAGTTTTCTGTATTCTCTGCTATCCCAAAAGCATTGGTATTTTTCAACTGAGACACAGCAAAAACTTTATTAATTTGTTATTAAACCTTAAATGTCTGCTGTGGGAACAGTGTGCATGAAGTATGGAGAGTTAAATTTGTGCCCCTTTCTCCTTGCTTATGGTCACAAACTAATTGCTGTACTCCACACAGAAAAACTGAGTCAATACCAAGAATCTCGGAGGCTCATTTAGGAATACATATCCTGGAGCACTCTTCTACAAGACATTGTTGATGCTTTTTTGTAACTGATACATAAGAACAAGTCACAATGGAACTTGAATTGTTGTAAATTTAATAGAGATTATATGCGTATGAACAGATGAACAAAACAGGCTGATGTACTCTTTACTGGTGAAATCCTTGCTTTAAAAAAAAAATGTGCTTAACAACTTTGTATGCAATGTTTATGCACTAGTAACTATTTAGCCATAGTGATTTACGATGAGAATCATCTGTTAACTGTCTTCAACTACTATCAGAAACAATAGATTAAGTTGGCTTGATGTAATATAATACTAACTGTATAAATACAAAATTCAAGAGTGCTAGAGATTGTAAGGATGTACAAATCACATTTATCATACCTTTCATACTTGCAGTGTTTACAAAAAACAGTCACCATGATTTTAGTTGTCACACACCACTTGTAAAACATACGAGTTGCCCTGACATAGAGGAGTCCCATCATAGTTGGAAAAAGAAAACCTTTCAAAAATAAAACACAGTTTATAGTATGATGGGCTTTTATAAGGGAATGTGCATTCCCAGAAAATGCTGGAATAAAGCACTGCATTCATTCCAGGGATCATACTTGTAACTATCTCAGTGAAGTATCATACCCATTATTGTAATAATCACAACAACCTAAAATCTAAACATTATCTCAGTAACTAAAAGCTTTACCATCATTTCCATGTGTAAATGAAATCTATACATGAAGATGCACTGTTTTCAAGATGAGAGCAGACAAACTTATCTAATTTCTACAGAAATTTAAATGTGCTCCTTCCACATGATACATACAAGAAATAACGAATTTTGGTCCTGGATATTCCTTTGTTTTTGTATTCTAACTTAATGATATTAATTTTAAAGATAAAGCTTAAATGTGGTCTATTTTGAAAAGGAAATCTTTAAAGATTGCTTTGTTATGTTTCTCTAACTGCAAACTAATATTTCATTCTTCCTAACCAACAGCAATAATACAGCCTCTTTGAGATGCATTTTAAGGTACCATCGATTTTCTGTGTGTCAGTTACCATTCTGCAACCGAAACTCGATCCATACCTAAGATGAGATACAAACTTGAGTTGCTTGTCTACAACACTCTGGACCACTTTTCTATACTTTAAAGTATATATTTTTAGCAAACATTAAGAGAAAATAGATATTTCTGCAATTAAAGACAAAGCTTGGAACACATGCAGATAACAATAATAACAATACAAATTGTTTTACTGAGACTTAATTTAGAAATGAAGTATTCTGAAGTCTGCCTAAAATTAATTGTTCATATGTAAAGTTTCATTCAGTTATACAATCACAATTTGTTATTTCAGTCAGGTATTTTCATCAGAGAATGCACTGCAATGTCTAATGGTATTTACAAAACTATGACAGCTGAAGGAATATAAGGCTTTGAGGACAAGCATAAAATGTGTGAACACTATGAATAATAGTGTTGAAGCATCACTGTGTTGAAGCATCACATAGTGTTGAAGCAACACTATGAAGCATCATTAAAAAACAACAATAATATAAATTTATCAGTCCATATTTCAGTTTAAACAGCTTTTAATCCCCACTTCAATTTGTGATAAACATCTAAACTCTGTCAAAATAATGATCTACATATTTCAGATCAGTAAAGCAAACACAATCCTAAAATCACACCTGAATTTCAAATCTCATGGTGTCAGAGGCCAGGGCAAGGCACTCTGCAGCCTCTCCCAAGGGGTTGTGCTGAGAGCCAGCCTGTGTGTGTTGGATCCCCATGGGCTTGGAGCAGCCTGCTGGGAGACAGCTGGGGGAAAAAAATGGGAGAAACCTCCCTGGGGCCTGCTTGACTTTGCTCAGAGGGTGAACTTCAGGAGGTCAGGCCCTCCTCTGCCTGACCTACATGAGACCTTCTACCTTGCTGGCCCCCTTGCACCTTGCTGGCTTGGTGTGTGGCTGCCTGCCCCATGCCTGGGGGTGGTGGCCACGGGGCCCTTAGCAGCTCCTGGTCACTGTGCCGGCCCCACACCACACTTCTCAGGGTGCTGCTGGCCTCACTGCCACCCTCGGCTCCTGGCTCTGTGTCCTTCTGGAACAAAGTGCTCTATAGCACTTTCAAACTTAACTACAACTTTAATTCAAGAAATGTTTGTCTCCAGCTAGATTAGTCTAAAACTGAAAATTCAACGAAGTGTCAAATAATAATGACTCAGAGTTAATGCATATATTTCATGTGCTTGACTTCAGTTCATGTTCTTACCTGTGGATCTTGGCTTCCTCCAATGGTTAAGTAACGATTTTCAGAATAGTGGTGTCACAATTTTCAGAATAGTGGTGTCACAAGTAGGTCAGGGTTCAAGGTTTCAGAAGAAGAAACCAAAACCCCAAAACCCATAGCTTGTAGGAAGAAAACTCCACGAATGTAATAAAGGTCAAATAATGCAAATTTCATGAATATCAATCATAACTTCACAAAGATTTAATTGACCATTGTGGCACAAAATATTACTACACTGTCACCCAATAAAATTCCTGTGACTGATTGGAAAGGAAGCTCATTTTTATCTCCTGTCATGGATTATTAAAGCATTATGATAAGCCATGTAAGTAGTAAAATGACTGTTCAGCTTTATCAATTTTGACAGCTAACCCCAGAATACATTTTCTTCTATGATAACTAGGTGTTCTCATTACTTTGTTTTTTATGCATTTTTTTTACCTTAATCAGCTGTCCTTGAGCTCTCCTTATGAAGGTCCCACCTCTGCAAAATATCAAATATATTACAGTATATACTGCCAGTACATAGCAAATGTTTGCAGTGTTATGCCTCATTTAAACAGAAAGTTTTAATATCCTTCAGTACCCACTAGAGCTTTTTTATAGAGCTCCTTAACTACAATCTTTTTGCTCTGTCCCATCCCATATTCAGTCTGCTGTTGTTTGCTTTTAAGTTCCTCAAAATTCAGGACTTTTGTGTTTCTCTTACTAAATGTTGGTCTTCTATAACAATTGCATTGCCACTTGTCTAGGTTATAAATGCCTTTGCTTGTCTGTTTAGAAAGTCATGGTCAAAATCATCGTTCACTCTTACAAATCATAACGTTTTTATTTTGCTATCTGTTTTTGGCTAATTATCTCTTGTGGTACAATTTTTGACTTCTCAGAAGCCTCCACCATCCACCTTAATTTTTTTCCTTCTTTGCTTTTCCTCAATAACCTCACTATTTTACCAATTATCCACTGTATCATTTTTTTGTTGTTTTCCCCTTCATGTTTTAAAACACATGGCTCCAACACCAGTCCTAGTACATGGAAAATTGCCACTTCAGACAAATAGGTGTAACAGTACATATATGATCTGTAATCATCATTGCATGACAACTGGCCATGAAAACCATTCTGAACATTTGAAATGTGCAAACCTGTGCTTCAAAAACCTAGAATAGCCACCCTGTTCTCCTGTGCTTTGGAAACTGACTGCACATTCTCATGTTCCTCATTGCTGTTCGAGGCTATGGAGCTATTTCTGTGCCCTGTTTAAATTGTAAATTCCTTGCATTGAGAAATGCACACTTTTCTCATACTGATAAAACACAGCATCATTTATAGAAGCTCTACATAGATATGGGGTTTAGGATTATTCAACACTCACTATAACTTCCTTTTCTGGCTTTAATCATCATTTTGTTCTGGGCTAGACTACAGATATTCAAGGATTAAGGTGTTTTCAGACCTACTTTTTCTAGCTGAAGCTTGGCAACTACTGCTTGGCTTGAAACAGTACAGTTTCACAAAATTTGGATTTGTCCTCTAGTGTTTTGCATAATCTTTTATTTAGGGTGAATAATAGGCAGTTGCAAAAGTTATTCTGACTTATTATTTCCTATTTGATATTTTTGCCATGACTCATTCTTTCTTATCTTCTACAGTTACGTCATAGTCCACCAGCCAAAAGGATTAATATTTTATCTCCAAAATATGTACTTATCTTTTTTTCAAAATACATTAATCTAATATGTATGCGCATTTACTGACATTTATGCTACTCTATTTCACTTTATTTCCTTTATTACCTGTGCTTTATTACCCCTGAAGACAGTATGGTTTAGTCATGTCTTTCTTCTGGGGAAAATTAGATTTAATAGTGCAACTATTTTATTTTTTTTTTTACTATCCCCTTCAATTTAATTTATTTTTCTCCTTGAATTGTTAATAACTTCTTCCATTTACTCATTTGCAATTAAATAAAGGCACAAAAATTCATTGGCAATGTGATATAATTTTTTTGATTTCTATCTTGTTTTCTTTTTTTATACTTTTCTCTACTTCACTTGTTTTACTTATTTATTTATTTATTTTACTTTGAAGCTGTTTGATAATATTTTTGAAAGCTCTGTTTAGCTGGCAGTTCCTTGATTCAGGTACAACGCCAACACAGAGAGTTTATGTTTAAGAATCTGTTTTCCCATTAGCTACCATTCTTCCCTTTCATTATTTCCTATCAAAGTGAGGAAGCACTTTTTTTAATGCAAAACAATATTTGATAGTGTTTTTGTTATTTCAGTCAGCTTTTCCTGACTAGATTGCCAATATTTGTTATGGAATACCCTTTTGGCCAGTTAGGCTCAGATGTCCTAGCTGTGTTGCCTCCCAGCTTTTTTTTGCAACCACAGCCTCCTCACTGGCAGGGCTGTGCAAGCCCTTCTCAGCAATAACTAAAACATTAGAGTGAAGCCAGGATGGCTCTGACAGCATTCTTGATGATCCAGCACAATGGACTGCTCTTGCAAGATCAGGTTCATTTCTTCTGAACCAGTTTGCATTTTGGAGGCTCCCATTTCCTCAAAAATCTCCAAATTCTAACAAAATGCATCATTCATGCTTCTGTCAAGTCCACACAGATTTATTCTGTTTTATTATGGACAGCAAGCTTAGGGAGATTGAATCTATACCTTAGTAATAGTCTTTACAGCCACAAGGGAAGATGGAGCTCAGAGACACTGAGCTGAGGAAACAGTTTTATCCCACGTGCAAGAATCAGTTTTGTTCTTTCAGAGCTAGCTTACTGTTTTTGTGAAGACTTCATTTCTTCCGCTTCTCCTACTTTAGACAAATTACTGAAAAATTACTTTAGAAAAATTACTGGGAAAGCAATTAGTACTTAATGCTATAATACATTAACCATTCCAAATCCAACAAATGTGATTTTCTCAGACATTGAGAAATAACATAAAGAAAAGCAAGGTAGTATGAACAGTAGTTTGCATTGCGATGGTTATTATTACCATTACCATGGTTACTGTATGTCAAAAATAAAATAAAATAAAAAAGATGAGATACATTTACTGTTAAGATTTTATTATATTTTTTAAACTTGCTAAAATGCACTTCAGGTGCAATGCAATGTCAATTTTCTGTTATTCTATTTGAATGATGGCTTTTCCACCCTCAAAAATAAAAATTGTTATTATGGAACATGTGGTCAAGAAATGTGACAAAAAAGGCCAAGGGCTCGTATTAGAACTAGACTGGCCATCAGGACTAAACAAGTGATGCTGCCCATGGGGGACTCATGCAGGAACAGTTTGCTCCTGGGGGATGGATGGACCCCGTGGTAGGAAGCCGTATAGGAGCAGTTCTTGAGGAGCTGCTGCCTGTGGGCAGCTCATATGCTGTTAATATTTCCTTTTCAGTTGGGGTGTAATTGGCTTCTGATCCTTGATAGCCCCGGCTCCAGAACCCCAGAGGTCGACCTCGAGTTTCTCCTGGGGTCTTCTGCCAGAGGCTGCAGGTGAGCCCATGCTCCCCAGCTGCAGTGTAAAGTGTGTTTTGCACAGCTGGCCCAGTACGGACAGGCCCAAGGGCTTATGCACAAGCTATTTGTTTTTTGACTTGTTCAAAGGCCTCTTGTTGCTAAGGGCCTCACTCGAAAGCGTTCCCGTCCAAGTCACTTGATATAGAGGACTCACAAGTTGACTATAGCCTGGCACACGCATTCTCCAAATTCTCACAAGACCTAGGAAAGCTTGCGTTTCTTTTTTCCTAGCTGGCGGAGACATTGCCATTATGTGGTTGATCAGATCCATCAGAATGTGCCGAAGTCCATTCTGCCATTTTACCCCCAAGATCTGTAAAGCAGCAGCCAAGCTCCACCACAAGCACTCTCTCACTCCCCGTCTCCTCAAAGAGGAAAATGGGGGAGAAACTACAGCACAAAGAGCTTGAGGTTATCAGCATCTCTACAAACAGCAGGGGGAAACACTTAAGTCCGACCACTTCACCTAAACCTTGCCACAAATTTGGTATCCAATACATCACACTCACGTCATGGGTGCTACAAATCACCCAGGGGAGATGGTAATGACTTGGGTGTTCTGGTGTCCCACAGACCTTGCTGAAGCTATTTGAAAATCATTGAAAAAGTAAGGTAGGAATTCA
Organism: Anas platyrhynchos; assembly: GCF_047663525.1. Lineage (NCBI taxonomy): Eukaryota > Metazoa > Chordata > Aves > Anseriformes > Anatidae > Anas > Anas platyrhynchos. The sequence continues at coordinate 66,300,429 of NC_092621.1, read as the reverse complement.
AATTATTTCACTTCTTGCGAACACAGAGGAGTGGCTTTTAAAATGGGAAGGTGAGAAAAGAGAAACTACAGCACAAAGAGCTCGAGGTTGGAGATGAGAATGGTTTAATGAAAGGGAAGGGGAATGGGGAGAAAAAGAAACCTAAGAAACAATAAGGCCGCGCGGAAGCACAGAGAGAAGGAAAAAGAAAAATTCTCTACTTCCCATCAACGAGCCATGTTCGGCCACGTCCTGGGAAGCAGGGCCTCCAAAAGTTTGTTCAGCGGTTGTTCAGGAGGACAGCCCCTTCCCCACGGGAGCCCCCCTTTTTATTGCTGAGTGTGGCATCAGGTGCTTTGGAATGTCCCTTTGGTTGGTTTAGGTCAGCTGCCCTGGCGATGGCCCCTCCCCATCACTTGCCCACCCCCATTGATTTCCTTTCATGAAGTGGCCAACCACCTGGTTGCCCAAGGGAAGCCAGCCGATGGCACCCGTTTGGATTTCAGCACGGCTTCAATACTGTTTCTCACGGTCTCCTTCTGGACAAATCGGGCAGCACACAGCTAGAGCAATGCACAATGCGATGGGTGAACAAGGGGCTGACGGGTCGGGCTCCAAGCGTTCTTGTAAATGGGGTTGCATCGGGCTGCTGGCCGATGGGGTCACTAGGGGCTTCCGCAGGCCTCCGTTTTAGGGCCCTTTAGTTCTCTTCAGGGTTGTCCTGACTGACTCGCATGTAGGACTTGAGGGCAGATGGAGTCCCTTTAGGCATGATGCTGAACAGGAAGGAGTGGCTGACTCCATCAAGGGCAGGAAGGCTTGGCAGAGAGATCTTGACAAATCAGAGAGCTGGGCAATCCCCAACCAGATGAGGTTTAGCAAGAGCGAGTGAGGCATTCCACGCCTGGCAAGGGGCAACCCTGGCGGTAGGGACAGTCGGGGGGACGAGAGGCTGGAGCGCAGCCCTGCGGAGAGCGATCTGGGGGTTTGGGTCGATGGCAAGTTGAACGTGATTCAAGCACGGGCCCTGGCAGCCAGGAGGGGCAACCGCATCCTGGGCTGCCTCCAGCACAGCAGCACCAGCCGGGCGGGGGCAGGGATTGCTGTGCTCTGCTCTGCGCTCTTTCCGCATCGCCTCGAGTCCTGTGCACTTTTGGGCAGCACACTAACAGAAGGACAGCAAGTTAGTGGAGAGTGTCCAAAGGAGGGCTTCGAAGTGGTGAAGGCTCTGGAGAGTAAGATGGATGAGGAGCACATGAGGTCCCCGTGTTTGTTCAGCTCTGCTCTCTGGGGACACTGACAAAACTCGAGGGAATGGCAAGGGGATGGGCCACTGGAGGGTCTGGCTGGAGGTGAGGAAAAGCTTTTTCACCAACACGGGGCTTGGCCACTGAAACAGGCCTCCCAGGGAAGTGCTCATGGCAGCAAACGTGCTGGAGTTCACAAACTGTCTGGGAAGTGCTTTCAGACACGTGCTTTGGTTTTGGGGTTCACCCAGAGCGCTGGGCTCTGAGCTCAGGCAGCGATGGGCTATGAGGTCACCCGGCAACGGGCTGTGACCTCACGGCCCTCGCCGCTTATCTTGGGGCGCCGGCAGAGCCTGGCCCAGCCTGGCTCGTGCCTGGACTCCCGCTGAGCGTGTGTGCGAGGCTTGGAGTGCCGAGCAAGGATCTCCTGAGAGGAGTTGTTGGAGCTGTGCTGTGGGGCTGTTGGCAGCTGCTCTCAGTGCCCATCCCCACAGCCAGTGCCTGCGTTTCCCCGGCCCTGCCTGGCTCAGGCAGCCGGGGCTGTGCGGGGAGTGCTCGCAGCAGTGCAGGTGAGCTGTGCGGGGACACGTGCCCCGGGGCTGGGCTTGGGGTTTTGTCCTGCTGAGGGGCCGGGGCACTGCCGCTGCCCGCTCCGGCACAGCCACTGACCCTGGCCTCTCTCCTTCTTGCAGCACACAGCACCTGTGGCAGCGGCGCCAGCCAGGGGAAGCAGCTCCCCATCTGCAGCTCTCCCCAGCCCGCTGCAGCGAGCCGACACCATGGCCAGTGAGGCCCAGGACGTCACCTGCCCTGTGTGCCAGGGGGCCCCCAAGGAGCCCAGCTACACCCTCCCCTGTCTGCACCGCTTCTGCTTCGGGTGCATCATGCGCTGGGCCAAGAGAAGCAGCACCTGCCCCCTCTGCAGGCAGCGCATCACCTCCATCCGCTACTCCATCTGGGCGGAAGACGACTTCCTGGAGGTGCAGCTTGCCCCCGACGCAGAGGCCGAAGACGACAGCCAGCAGGACGAGCAGGGGGCTGCAGAGCCGGTGCCCCAGCCTGCCCTGAGAGGCCTCCTGCCCGAGGAATGGGCGGCCCTCTTCAGGGAGCACCTGGAAGTCCTCGGTCCGCTGCGCTCCTGGGTGCGACAGCAAGCCAGGGAGCTGTTTGACGCTGCCTGGTGGGACCAGGACATGCTGGAGGCCACCGTCATCGCTTGGCTGTGCCGCTGCGGGCTGGATGAGCAGGCCTTGGTGCGGGAGCTGCAACCGTTGCTGCAGGGCCACACGCTGAGCTTTGTGCAGCGCCTCATTTCCATCATGCTGCAGACGTGCAGCGAGGAGTACCTGGAGGACCTGGGATTCCTGGAACCGCGTCCTGCCAGCCAGCTCTACAACGGCCCTGAGGTGGACCACGAGGGCTCCCAAGACACCTGGGAGCCAGAGCTCGAGGGCTCCCAAGACACCTGGGAGCCAAACATCGAGGGCTCCGAAGACACCTGGGAGCCAGAAGAGAGCCCCGAGGCCACCCCCAGCCCTGCTGCCTCCCCCCGGGACACTCCTGTCACCATGCTGCTGTCCTCCAGCAGCCCGGAGGCTTCTGACCTCGACGAGCTGCCCAGCACCTCCGGTGCCGCCCTGCGTGGGGGTCCTGGCCACCCGCCCACCGCACCCATCCCCGCGGAGCAGGAGGAGCCCTTCTCAGAGCCGCGACAGGCGGCAGAAGAAGATGCCGTGGTGCCGGGCTGCAGCCACGAGCCCTCTCCTCCTGGCCAGGGCAGGGACAACTCACGCGGGGGGCCCCGGCGGAGGAGGAAGAGGAGGGCCGACAGCAACGCGGACTCTCCCCAGCCCTGCAAGAGGCCCCCGCGCCTCTAGCAGGGCACACGTGGTTGTCATCCAAATAAAGAGTTGTCACCCTGCCACAGACAGCGTCTTGGTCTTCTTCGTCGAATCACACAGTCCTACGGGCACAGAAATATCGAGTGGCTCAGCTTGGAAGGGACCTTAAGGATCACCTAGTTCCACTCCCCCTGCCATGGCCAGGGATGCCACTGTCATCTATGGCATACGAATTCGTGTCAAGAAGATGGTTGATATTCATGAAGAAGGGGGAGATGTGGGAGTGTGGCCATGGGGGTCAGCAAGCCCCATGCTTGGTGGCAACATCCGACTCTGAACGATGAGGCCATCAGGAATGAAAGAGAGGTTAGAGGGAATAGAGAAGGGTGATTCAGGAGACTCCATGCAGTCTCGGCTTGCTTGTTCTCCAGCCATTAAGGCATAGGTGTTGCTGGGTGTTTGCCGGTGTTGTTAGATGCCAAGTTGTTTGACCAATGAAAAGCTGTTTTGGAAAAGGACTGCTGCGGGGAGAAGGGTATAAGAGGGGAGCCTGTCCTCAAGATGAAAAAGGCAACCCGATGAAGTTATGGCATCAATAGAGAAGTAGCAAGAAGGAATGAACAGGAACAGGCTAGCGGGACGCAGATCAGGATGGGAACAGGCACACTGATCGCCTCAGAAAGATGGGCTCGGCCAAACTCAGCAAACAGCTCCGAGAAGCTCGTCCAGAAAGTCGCTGGAAATGGGCGCACCGGAGCTGGGAAGAAGCTCCAGCTGAGAGAAGCGGAGCCGCGCACACAACTGCCCCTCGCTGGTCAGCAGTTGCGCGTTAGCGGGAATCGCACGTCCTTAGGAACAAAGACTGTCCTGGCAAGCTTACAGCTTATTCTCCTTCTTAACATTCAGACAGTTTATGAGCCTGAACTAGGGGACCAAATTGAGGTCAAGGTGTGGGCTTCTGCAACTAAAAACGACAAGGTTGCAGCGGGATTGCTCGGCACCTGGCGAGCAGCCTCGGAGGCCTTAAAGAGCCATGTGGGCCCACAGTCAGACACGTGCGGTTTGCCAGACAGTGAGGGAGCTGCGCGCTCCTTTACTGATCCCACTGCTACGCCATCGGCCCCAGAAAGAGCGTGCAGCCTCATCCATGGCAGGGCTTGGAGATGGCACGGGACAAAGCCCTCAGACACTGCGTCTGACTCTGCTTTGAGCAGGAGCTTCAAGCAGAAACCTCTGCAGTCGCTTCCAACCCAACTATCGTATCCTCCTGCGGATTCACCAGCTCATTGGCTAGAAGCCAATGCCTTGCAAAAGGCACAAACCGCTTTCTTTTTAGGGGGGAAAGCTCTTTGGAGACAAAGATCTCATCAGCTGTCTGTCTGGGAAATTGCCTGAGCTCCAAGAGCTTGCTTTTCTCAGAGATATCAGCATCTCTACAAACAGCAGGGGGAAACACTTAAGTCCGACCACTTCACCTAAACCTTGCCACAAATTTGGTATCCAATACATCACACTCACGTCATGGGTGCTACAAATCACCCAGGGGAGATGGTAATGACTTGGGTGTTCTGGTGTCCCACAGACCTTGCTGAAGCTATTTGAAAATCATTGAAAAAGTAAGGTAGGAATTCAAATTATTTCACTTCTTGCGAACACAGAGGAGTGGCTTTTAAAATGGGAAGGTGAGAAAAGAGAAACTACAGCACAAAGAGCTCGAGGTTGGAGATGAGAATGGTTTAATGAAAGGGAAGGGGAATGGAGAGAAAAAGAAACCAAAGAAACAATAAGGCCGCGCGGAAGCACAGAGAGAAGGAAAAAGAAAAATTCTCTACTTCCCATCAACGAGCCATGTTCGGCCACGTCCTGGGAAGCAGGGCCTCCAAAAGTTTGTTCAGCGGTTGTTCAGGAGGACAGCCCCTTCCCCACGGGAGCCCCCCTTTTTATTGCTGAGTGTGGCATCAGGTGCTTTGGAATGTCCCTTTGGTTGGTTTAGGTCAGCTGCCCTGGCGATGGCCCCTCCCCATCACTTGCCCACCCCCATTGATTTCCTTTCATGAAGTGGCCAACCACCTGGTTGCCCAAGGGAAGCCAGCCGATGGCACCCGTTTGGATTTCAGCACGGCTTCAATACTGTTTCTCACGGTCTCCTTCTGGACAAATCGGGCAGCACACAGCTAGAGCAATGCACAATGCGATGGGTGAACAAGGGGCTGACGGGTCGGGCTCCGAGCGTTCTTGTAAATGGGGTTGCATCGGGCTGCCGGCCAGTCACTAGGGGCTTCCGCAGGCCTCCGTTTTAGGGCCCTTTAGTTCTCTTCAGGGTTGTCCTGACTGACTCGCATGTAGGACTTGAGGGCAGATGGAGTCCCTTTAGGCATGATGCTGAACAGGAAGGAGTGGCTGACTCCATCAAGGGCAGGAAGGCTTGGCAGAGAGATCTTGACAAATCAGAGAGCTGGGCAATCCCCAACCAGATGAGGTTTAGCAAGAGCGAGTGAGGCATTCCACGCCTGGCAAGGGGCAACCCTGGCGGTAGGGACAGTCGGGGGGACGAGAGGCTGGAGCGCAGCCCTGCGGAGAGCGATCTGGGGGTTTGGGTCGATGGCAAGTTGAACGTGATTCAAGCACGGGCCCTGGCAGCCAGGAGGGGCAACCGCATCCTGGGCTGCCTCCAGCACAGCAGCACCAGCCGGGCGGGGGCAGGGATTGCTGTGCTCTGCTCTGCGCTCTTTCAGCAGCGCCTCGAGTCCTGTGCACTTTTGGGCAGCACACTAACAGAAGGACAGCAAGTTAGTGGAGAGTGTCCAAAGGAGGGCTTCGAAGTGGTGAAGGCTCTGGAGAGTAAGATGGATGAGGAGCACATGAGGTCCCCGTGTTTGTTCAGCTCTGCTCTCTGGGGACACTGACAAAACTCGAGGGAATGGCAAGGAGATGGGCCACTGGAGGGTCTGGCTGGAGGTGAGGAAAAGCTTTTTCACCAACACGGGGCTTGGCCACTGAAACAGGCCTCCCAGGGAAGTGCTCATGGCAGCAAACGTGCTGGAGTTCACAAACTGTCTGGGAAGTGCTTTCAGACACGTGCTTTGGTTTTGGGGTTCACCCAGAGCGCTGGGCTCTGAGCTCAGGCAGCGATGGGCTATGAGGTCACCCGGCAACGGGCTGTGACCTCACGGCCCTCGCCGCTTATCTTGGGGCGCCGGCAGAGCCTGGCCCAGCCTGGCTCGTGCCTGGACTCCCGCTGAGCGTGTGTGCGAGGCTTGGAGTGCCGAGCAAGGATCTCCTGAGAGGAGTTGTTGGAGCTGTGCTGTGGGGCTGTTGGCAGCTGCTCTCAGTGCCCATCCCCACAGCCAGTGCCTGCGTTTCCCCGGCCCTGCCTGGCTCAGGCAGCCGGGGCTGTGCGGGGAGTGCTCGCAGCAGTGCAGGTGAGCTGTGCGGGGACACGTGCCCCGGGGCTGGGCTTGGGGTTTTGTCCTGCTGAGGGGCCGGGGCACTGCCGCTGCCCGCTCCGGCACAGCCACTGACCCTGGCCTCTCTCCTTCTTGCAGCACACAGCACCTGTGGCAGCGGCGCCAGCCAGGGGAAGCAGCTCCCCATCTGCAGCTCTCCCCAGCCCGCTGCAGCGAGCCGACGCCATGGCCAGTGAGGCCAAGGATGTCACCTGCCCCGTGTGCCAGGGGGCCCCCAAGGAGCCCAGCTACACCCTCCCCTGTCTGCACCGCTTCTGCTTCGGGTGCATCATGCGCTGGGCCAAGAGAAGCAGCACCTGCCCCCTCTGCAGGCAGCGCATCACCTCCATCCGCTACTCCATCTGGGCGGAAGACGACTTCCTGGAGGTGCAGCTTGCCCCCGACGCAGAGGCCGAAGACGACAGCCAGCAGGACGAGCAGGGGGCTGCAGAGCCGGTGCCCCAGCCTGCCCTGAGAGGCCTCCTGCCCGAGGAATGGGCGGCCCTCTTCAGGGAGCACCTGGAAGTCCTCGGTCCGCTGCGCTCCTGGGTGCGACAGCAAGCCAGGGAGCTGTTTGACGCTGCCTGGTGGGACCAGGACATGCTGGAGGCCACCGTCATCGCTTGGCTGTGCCGCTGCGGGCTGGATGAGCAGGCCTTGGTGCGGGAGCTGCAACCGTTGCTGCAGGGCCACACGCTGAGCTTTGTGCAGCGCCTCATTTCCATCATGCTGCAGACGTGCAGCGAGGAGTACCTGGAGGACCTGGGATTCCTGGAACCGCGTCCTGCCAGCCAGCTCTACAACGGCCCTGAGGTGGACCTCGAGGGCTCCCAAGACACCTGGGAGCCAAACATCGAGGGCTCCCAAGACACCTGGGAGCCAGAAGAGAGCCCCGAGGCCACCCCCAGCCCTGCTGCCTCCCCCCGGGACACTCCTGTCACCATGCTGCTGTCCTCCAGCAGCCCGGAGGCTTCTGACCTCGACGAGCTGCCCAGCACCTCCGGTGCCGCCCTGCGTGGGGGTCCTGGCCACCCGCCCACCGCACCCATCCCCGCGGAGCAGGAGGAGCCCTTCTCAGAGCCGCGACAGGCGGCAGAAGAAGATGCCGTGGTGCCGGGCTGCAGCCACGAGCCCTCTCCTCCTGGCCAGGGCAGGGACAACTCACGCGGGGGGCCCCGGCGGAGGAGGAAGAGGAGGGCCGACAGCAACGCGGACTCTCCCCAGCCCTGCAAGAGGCCCCCGCGCCTCTAGCAGGGCACACGTGGTTGTCATCCAAATAAAGAGTTGTCACCCTGCCACAGACAGTGTCTTGGTCTTCTTCGTCGAATCACACAGTCCTACGGGCATAGAAATATCGAGTGGCTCAGCTTGGAAGGGACCTTAAGGATCACCTAGTTCCACTCCCCCTGCCATGGCCAGGGATGCCACTGTCATCTATGGCATACGAATTCGTGTCAAGAAGATGGTTGATATTCATGAAGAAGGGGGAGATGTGGGAGTGTGGCCATGGGGGTCAGCAAGCCCCATGCTTGGTGGCAACATCTGACTCTGAACGATGAGGCCATCAGGAATGAAAGAGAGGTTAGAGGGAATAGAGAAGGGTGATTCAGGAGACTCCATGCAGTCTCGGCTTGCTTGTTCTCCAGCCATTAAGGCATAGGTGTTGCTGAGTGCTTGCCGGTGTTGTTAGATGCCAAGTTGTTTGACCAATGAAAAGCTGTTTTGGAAAAGGACTGCTGCGGGGAGAAGGGTATAAGAGGGGAGCCTGTCCTCAAGATGAAAAAGGCAACCCGATGAAGTTATGGCATCAATAGAGAAGTAGCAAGAAGGAATGAACAGGAACAGGCTAGCGGGACGCAGATCAGGATGGGAACAGGCACACTGATCGCCTCAGAAAGATGGGCTCGGCCAAACTCAGCAAACAGCTCCGAGAAGCTCGTCCAGAAAGTCGCTGGAAATGGGCGCACCGGAGCTGGGAAGAAGCTCCAGCTGAGAGAAGCGGAGCCGCGCACACAACTGCCCCTCGCTGGTCAGCAGTTGCGCGTTAGGGGGAATCGTACGTCCTTAGGAACAAAGACTGTCCTGGCAAGCTTACAGCTTATTCTCCTTCTTAACAGTCAGACAGTTTATGAGCCTGAACTAGGGGACCAAATTGAGGTCAAGGTGTGGGCTTCTGCAACTAAAAACGACAAGGTTGCAGCGGGATTGCTCGGCACCTGGCGAGCAGCCTCGGAGGCCTTAAAGAGCCATGTGGGCCCACAGTCAGACACGTGCGGTTTGCCAGACAGTGAGGGAGCTGCGCGCTCCTTTACTGATCCCACTGCTACGCCATCGGCCCCAGAAAGAGCGTGCAGCCTCATCCATGGCAGGGCTTGGAGATGGCACGGGACAAAGCCCTCAGACACTGCGTCTGACTCTGCTTTGAGCAGGAGCTTCAAGCAGAAACCTCTGCAGTCGCTTCCAACCCAACTATCGTATCCTCCTGCGGATTCACCAGCTCATTGGCTAGAAGCCAATGCCTTGCAAAAGGCACAAACCGCTTTCTTTTTAGGGGGGAAAGCTCTTTGGAGACAAAGATCTCATCAGCTGTCTGTCTGGGAAATTGCCTGAGCTCCAAGAGCTTGCTTTTCTCAGAGATATCAGCATCTCTACAAACAGCAGGGGGAAACACTTAAGTCCGACCACTTCACCTAAACCTTGCCACAAATTTGGTATCCAATACATCACACTCACGTCATGGGTGCTACAAATCACCCAGGGGAGATGGTAATGACTTGGGTGTTCTGGTGTCCCACAGACCTTGCTGAAGCTATTTGAAAATCATTGAAAAAGTAAGGTAGGAATTCAAATTATTTCACTTCTTGCGAACACAGAGGAGTGGCTTTTAAAATGGGAAGGTGAGAAAAGAGAAACTACAGCACAAAGAGCTCGAGGTTGGAGATGAGAATGGTTTAATGAAAGGGAAGGGGAATGGGGAGAAAAAGAAACCAAAGAAACAATAAGGCCGCGCGGAAGCACAGAGAGAAGGAAAAAGAAAAATTCTCTACTTCCCATCAACGAGCCATGTTCGGCCACGTCCTGGGAAGCAGGGCCTCCAAAAGTTTGTTCAGCGGTTGTTCAGGAGGACAGCCCCTTCCCCACGGGAGCCCCCCTTTTTATTGCTGAGTGTGGCATCAGGTGCTTTGGAATGTCCCTTTGGTTGGTTTAGGTCAGCTGCCCTGGCGATGGCCCCTCCCCATCACTTGCCCACCCCCATTGATTTCCTTTCATGAAGTGGCCAACCACCTGGTTGCCCAAGGGAAGCCAGCCGATGGCACCCGTTTGGATTTCAGCACGGCTTCAATACTGTTTCTCACGGTCTCCTTCTGGACAAATCGGGCAGCACACAGCTAGAGCAATGCACAATGCGATGGGTGAACAAGGGGCTGACGGGTCGGGCTCCAAGCGTTCTTGTAAATGGGGTTGCATCGGGCTGCTGGCCGATGGGGTCACTAGGGGCTTCCGCAGGCCTCCGTTTTAGGGCCCTTTAGTTCTCTTCAGGGTTGTCCTGACTGACTCGCATGTAGGACTTGAGGGCAGATGGAGTCCCTTTAGGCATGATGCTGAACAGGAAGGAGTGGCTGACTCCATCAAGGGCAGGAAGGCTTTGCAGAGAGATCTTGACAAATCAGAGAGCTGGGCAATCCCCAACCAGATGAGGTTTAGCAAGAGCGAGTGAGGCATTCCACGCCTGGCAAGGGGCAACCCTGGCGGTAGGGACAGTCGGGGGGACGAGAGGCTGGAGCGCAGCCCTGCGGAGAGCGATCTGGGGGTTTGGGTCGATGGCAAGTTGAACGTGATTCAAGCACGGGCCCTGGCAGCCAGGAGGGGCAACCGCATCCTGGGCTGCCTCCAGCACAGCAGCACCAGCCGGGCGGGGGCAGGGATTGCTGTGCTCTGCTCTGCGCTCTTTCAGCAGCGCCTCGAGTCCTGTGCACTTTTGGGCAGCACACTAACAGAAGGACAGCAAGTTAGTGGAGAGTGTCCAAAGGAGGGCTTCGAAGTGGTGAAGGCTCTGGAGAGTAAGATGGATGAGGAGCACATGAGGTCCCCGTGTTTGTTCAGCTCTGCTCTCTGGGGACACTGACAAAACTCGAGGGAATGGCAAGGAGATGGGCCACTGGAGGGTCTGGCTGGAGGTGAGGAAAAGCTTTTTCACCAACACGGGGCTTGGCCACTGAAACAGGCCTCCCAGGGAAGTGCTCATGGCAGCAAACGTGCTGGAGTTCACAAACTGTCTGGGAAGTGCTTTCAGACACGTGCTTTGGTTTTGGGGTTCACCCAGAGCGCTGGGCTCTGAGCTCAGGCAGCGATGGGCTATGAGGTCACCCGGCAACGGGCTGTGACCTCACGGCCCTCGCCGCTTATCTTGGGGCGCCGGCAGAGCCTGGCCCAGCCTGGCTCGTGCCTGGACTCCCGCTGAGCGTGTGTGCGAGGCTTGGAGTGCCGAGCAAGGATCTCCGGAGAGGAGTTGTTGGAGCTGTGCTGTGGGGCTGTTGGCAGCTGCTCTCAGTGCCCATCCCCACAGCCAGTGCCTGCGTTTCCCCGGCCCTGCCTGGCTCAGGCAGCCGGGGCTGTGCGGGGAGTGCTCGCAGCAGTGCAGGTGAGCTGTGCGGGGACACGTGCCCCGGGGCTGGGCTTGGGGTTTTGTCCTGCTGAGGGGCCGGGGCACTGCCGCTGCCCGCTCCGGCACAGCCACTGACCCTGGCCTCTCTCCTTCTTGCAGCACACAGCACCTGTGGCAGCGGCGCCAGCCAGGGGAAGCAGCTCCCCATCTGCAGCTCTCCCCAGCCCGCTGCAGCGAGCCGACGCCATGGCCAGTGAGGCCAAGGATGTCACCTGCCCCGTGTGCCAGGGGGCCCCCAAGGAGCCCAGCTACACCCTCCCCTGTCTGCACCGCTTCTGCTTCGGGTGCATCATGCGCTGGGCCAAGAGAAGCAGCACCTGCCCCCTCTGCAGGCAGCGCATCACCTCCATCCGCTACTCCATCTGGGCGGAAGACGACTTCCTGGAGGTGCAGCTTGCCCCCGACGCAGAGGCCGAAGACGACAGCCAGCAGGACGAGCAGGGGGCTGCAGAGCCGGTGCCCCAGCCTGCCCTGAGAGGCCTCCTGCCCGAGGAATGGGCGGCCCTCTTCAGGGAGCACCTGGAAGTCCTCGGTCCGCTGCGCTCCTGGGTGCGACAGCAAGCCAGGGAGCTGTTTGACGCTGCCTGGTGGGACCAGGACATGCTGGAGGCCACCGTCATCGCTTGGCTGTGCCGCTGCGGGCTGGATGAGCAGGCCTTGGTGCGGGAGCTGCAACCGTTGCTGCAGGGCCACACGCTGAGCTTTGTGCAGCGCCTCATTTCCATCATGCTGCAGACGTGCAGCGAGGAGTACCTGGAGGACCTGGGATTCCTGGAACCGCGTCCTGCCAGCCAGCTCTACAACGGCCCTGAGGTGGACCTCGAGGGCTCCCAAGACACCTGGGAGCCAAACATCGAGGGCTCCCAAGACACCTGGGAGCCAGAAGAGAGCCCCGAGGCCACCCCCAGCCCTGCTGCCTCCCCCCGGGACACTCCTGTCACCATGCTGCTGTCCTCCAGCAGCCCGGAGGCTTCTGACCTCGACGAGCTGCCCAGCACCTCCGGTGCCGCCCTGCGTGGGGGTCCTGGCCACCCGCCCACCGCACCCATCCCCGCGGAGCAGGAGGAGCCCTTCTCAGAGCCGCGACAGGCGGCAGAAGAAGATGCCGTGGTGCCGGGCTGCAGCCACGAGCCCTCTCCTCCTGGCCAGGGCAGGGACAACTCACGCGGGGGGCCCCGGCGGAGGAGGAAGAGGAGGGCCGACAGCAACGCGGACTCTCCCCAGCCCTGCAAGAGGCCCCCGCGCCTCTAGCAGGGCACACGTGGTTGTCATCCAAATAAAGAGTTGTCACCCTGCCACAGACAGTGTCTTGGTCTTCTTCGTCGAATCACACAGTCCTACGGGCATAGAAATATCGAGTGGCTCAGCTTGGAAGGGACCTTAAGGATCACCTAGTTCCACTCCCCCTGCCATGGCCAGGGATGCCACTGTCATCTATGGCATACGAATTCGTGTCAAGAAGATGGTTGATATTCATGAAGAAGGGGGAGATGTGGGAGTGTGGCCATGGGGGTCAGCAAGCCCCATGCTTGGTGGCAACATCTGACTCTGAACGATGAGGCCATCAGGAATGAAAGAGAGGTTAGAGGGAATAGAGAAGGGTGATTCAGGAGACTCCATGCAGTCTCGGCTTGCTTGTTCTCCAGCCATTAAGGCATAGGTGTTGCTGAGTGCTTGCCGGTGTTGTTAGATGCCAAGTTGTTTGACCAATGAAAAGCTGTTTTGGAAAAGGACTGCTGCGGGGAGAAGGGTATAAGAGGGGAGCCTGTCCTCAAGATGAAAAAGGCAACCCGATGAAGTTATGGCATCAATAGAGAAGTAGCAAGAAGGAATGAACAGGAACAGGCTAGCGGGACGCAGATCAGGATGGGAACAGGCACACTGATCGCCTCAGAAAGATGGGCTCGGCCAAACTCAGCAAACAGCTCCGAGAAGCTCGTCCAGAAAGTCGCTGGAAATGGGCGCACCGGAGCTGGGAAGAAGCTCCAGCTGAGAGAAGCGGAGCCGCGCACACAACTGCCCCTCGCTGGTCAGCAGTTGCGCGTTAGGGGGAATCGTACGTCCTTAGGAACAAAGACTGTCCTGGCAAGCTTACAGCTTATTCTCCTTCTTAACAGTCAGACAGTTTATGAGCCTGAACTAGGGGACCAAATTGAGGTCAAGGTGTGGGCTTCTGCAACTAAAAACGACAAGGTTGCAGCGGGATTGCTCGGCACCTGGCGAGCAGCCTCGGAGGCCTTAAAGAGCCATGTGGGCCCACAGTCAGACACGTGCGGTTTGCCAGACAGTGAGGGAGCTGCGCGCTCCTTTACTGATCCCACTGCTACGCCATCGGCCCCAGAAAGAGCGTGCAGCCTCATCCATGGCAGGGCTTGGAGATGGCACGGGACAAAGCCCTCAGACACTGCGTCTGACTCTGCTTTGAGCAGGAGCTTCAAGCAGAAACCTCTGCAGTCGCTTCCAACCCAACTATCGTATCCTCCTGCGGATTCACCAGCTCATTGGCTAGAAGCCAATGCCTTGCAAAAGGCACAAACCGCTTTCTTTTTAGGGGGAAAAGCTCTTTGGAGACAAAGATCTCATCAGCTGTCTGTCTGGGAAATTGCCTGAGCTCCAAGAGCTTGCTTTTCTCAGAGATATCAGCATCTCTACAAACAGCAGGGGGAAACACTTAAGTCCGACCACTTCACCTAAACCTTGCCACAAATTTGGTATCCAATACATCACACTCACGTCATGGGTGCTACAAATCACCCAGGGGAGATGGTAATGACTTGGGTGTTCTGGTGTCCCACAGACCTTGCTGAAGCTATTTGAAAATCATTGAAAAAGTAAGGTAGGAATTCAAATTATTTCACTTCTTGCGAACACAGAGGAGTGGCTTTTAAAATGGGAAGGTGAGAAAAGAGAAACTACAGCACAAAGAGCTCGAGGTTGGAGATGAGAATGGTTTAATGAAAGGGAAGGGGAATGGGGAGAAAAAGAAACCAAAGAAACAATAAGGCCGCGCGGAAGCACAGAGAGAAGGAAAAAGAAAAATTCTCTACTTCCCATCAACGAGCCATGTTCGGCCACGTCCTGGGAAGCAGGGCCTCCAAAAGTTTGTTCAGCGGTTGTTCAGGAGGACAGCCCCTTCCCCACGGGAGCCCCCCTTTTTATTGCTGAGTGTGGCATCAGGTGCTTTGGAATGTCCCTTTGGTTGGTTTAGGTCAGCTGCCCTGGCGATGGCCCCTCCCCATCACTTGCCCACCCCCATTGATTTCCTTTCATGAAGTGGCCAACCACCTGGTTGCCCAAGGGAAGCCAGCCGATGGCACCCGTTTGGATTTCAGCACGGCTTCAATACTGTTTCTCACGGTCTCCTTCTGGACAAATCGGGCAGCACACAGCTAGAGCAATGCACAATGCGATGGGTGAACAAGGGGCTGACGGGTCGGGCTCCGAGCGTTCTTGTAAGGCCTTCTGAGAGGCCTCCTGCCCGAGGAATGGGCGGCCCTCTTCAGGGAGCACCTGGAAGTCCGCGCCTCGCTGCCCCTCGAGTTCTCAGCGGAGTATGCGGTCATCAATGCCAAGCTACTGTGCGCCCTGGGGTTGGCTACGGTGCTGCTGGCCATGGAGTTTGGGGGTTTCTTTATGGGGGTGTCCATGTTCCACCGCAGGCAGGGGCTGTTCTCGCTGGGGATCCATGCGGCAGCCTCCATCACCCTGGGCCTGGCCCTGATGGACGGCTGGGACCTGGGGGGCTTCTGGCTGCTCCTGGGGCTCTGCAGTGCCTTCCCTGCCATCACAGTGCTGCTGCTGCTCCCGGCCGCGCTGGGCCGCAGGGGGAAGCTGTGTTTTTTTTTCTGGCCATTTGCCGAGGCGGTCGGCTCCGGGGCAGACGCGTTCTGCAGCGGAGCGGGGGATCGGGCCGGGCAGGGCTAACTTTCCGGCATGGCGCCGACTTCAGGGAGCCGCCAGGACCCGGCAGCCCTCGTGAGGGAGGCTGACGAGGCGAAGGCGGAGCCAGCAGCGCCCCCTCCCCGGCCGTTCAAAAGCAGCCCCTAGGGAGCGCGGCGAACAGGGCGGGCAAACAGGGAGTGGCGCGGCAGAGGGGAGTGGCGCGGCAGTTAGCGCGGCAGTGCAAGCAGGCAGGGCGAGCAGGCAGGGCGGAGAGCAACCCCCTCCCATACGAACGCCTGTTAACGACGGTCTTTAGCTAGGCGATAATGGTCTCCACCAGGCACGGAGCGCTCTGCAGGAGGTCGGTACACACCCAGACCGACTGCCCGTTAAAGAATGCAGCGGTTCAGGTCACCGCATGCAGGGAGTGTCAGAGCCTGCTGCTGCCGTCGGCGGGAGGCAGAGACGCTGCGTGCGTGAGGTGCGAGCAGGTGGATGACCTGGTCCGCATGGTTGATATAGTATAAACTCACTTTAGAATAAAACTGGTGGTTAAAAGTTAGCAAGGACAAAGTAAACAACATCTTGTTATCTGTAGACCTTTTGTTATGTTTAAGCATCTTGTTATTTGAAAACATCCCAGTATCTGTTAACCGTTAGTCAGGCTGAGACTTGAGATAACTTGAGTCAATTGTCTTGTCTTGTTAACTGAGACTTCCTGTTATCTGCCAACCCTCAGTTAAATTGAAAGCCAACTCAGCATTTTTACAGCTTGGAAAACAACTGATTAAGCAAAGGTGAAAAGTGCATTACGAGGAAGACCTACGGCCTTCCTCCCAACGACCACTGCCCACATCCTGAAGACCCCGGCCCACAATTCTTGGAAGGCTTTGCGCAAGCGCAAGGACTGATAAGCTAATTAGCATACGAAGCGAGGGTAGGCGGGGTTAGGTGATGAATATGTATGCATGCTAATTGAATATTCATTGTTTTGCTGTATAAATATGAGATATTTTGTCACTTCGGACATGCACGATAGGCGGAAGGATCCCCCGTGCATCCAGCGCTGCAATAAAGAATATACCACTTAAGGAAATTTCGGCTTTGATCTTTAAATCATGGTGGCGGAGCTCAAGGAGGAGGTGGAGAGGCTGAGGGCCATCAGGGAGTGTGAGCGGGAGATTGACTTATGGAGCAACTCCCTGCAGGGCCTCAAGGAGAGGTACCAGGGTGAGACACCCCAAATGGGGGTGGACCCCCTGCCCTGTCGCCGTTGGGCAGAGGGAGGGGATCTGGGAGCTGAGGAGGAATGGAGACAGGTCCCTGCTCGACATGGCAGGCGATGCCCTCCCCTTCTGGCCCCACCTTCCCAGGTGCCCTTACGAAACAGGTTTGAGGCCCTGGAGATTGAGAGACCAGCAACTGAGGAAGAGGTAGAAAGTGTTCCCAGGAGGATGCCTAGGGCGAGGAGGTCAACTCCACGCATCAGGACTGCCTCCACCAAGAAAGACAGGAGGGTGATTGTTGTGGGTGACTCTGTCCTTAGGGGAACAGAGGGCCCTATTTGTCGGCCTGACCCTACCCGTAGGGAAGTCTGCTGCCTCCCTGGGGCCAGGGTCAGGGACATTGGCAAGAAAGTCAAGCGCCTGGTACGGCCCACTGACTACTACCCGCTACTGGTCTTTCAGGCTGGTAGCGATGAAGTAGCAAAGAGAAGTCCGAAGGCGATCAAAAGAGACTTTAGGGATTTGGGGCGACAACTTAGAGGTTCAGGCGCGCAGGTAGTGTTTGCCTCTGTCCTTCCGATAGGGGGGATCGAAGCAGAAAGGTGTGCTGTTCACATAAACTCGTGGCTTCGAGACTGCTGTGACCGGCAGAACTTTGGGTTCTTTGATCACGGGAAGGTCTATGCTACACCGGGCCTGATGGCACAGAATGGGATGGGCCTCTCTCGGAGAGGGGTAAGGATTTTTGGTCAGGAGTTGGCAGGGCTGATAGATAGGGCTTTAAACTAGAGTCAAAGGGGGAAGGGGCTAAAACCAGGCACGCCGGTGAAGACCTAAGGGATGGTACGCTAGAATCAGAGGGGCTGTGTGCCAGTGAGGTCCTTCGGTTAGATCCACAAGGTGCTGAGTGTAAGGAGACGCACCTGAAATGCTTCTACACAAACGCACGCAGTATGAGGAATAAAATGGATGAGCTAGAAGTCCTGGCCCAGTCCCGCAACTACGACATCATCGGCATAAGCGAAACCTGGTGGGATGAGTCCTGTGACTGGGGTGTTGCGATAGATGGTTACAGGCTCTTCAGGAGGGACAGGCAGGGTAGGCGAGGTGGTGGGGTGGCGATGTTTGTGAAGCAGGGGCTGGACTGTGTGGAACTTCAGGTCGGCGATGGCAAAGTTGAGAGCCTCTGGGTAAGGATCAAGGGACGAACGAATAAAGGGGATGTCGTTGTGGGAGTCTATTACAGACCGCCTGGTCAGGACGATAGCACCGATAAATTATTCTTTACAGAACTAAGAGAGGCCTCGAGATTAACTCCCCTTGTCCTTATGGGGGACTTCAACTTGCCAGACGTTAACTGGGAGTGCCACACGGCTGACACGAGCAAGTCCAGGAGGTTCATGAAGCACCTAGATGATAGCTTCTTGATGCAGGTGCTAACGGAGCCAACTAGGAAAGGTGCCCTCCTAGACCTGTTGCTAGAAAACAGAGAGGGTCTGGTGGGAGATGTGGTGATTGGTGGCCGCCTCGGTCATAGCGACCATGAAGTGGTTGAGTTCAAAATTTACGGTGACAGAAGGAAAAGTGCCACCAAAACCTCATCCCTAGATATGGGGAAGGCGGACTTCAGGCTGCTCGGGGAACTAGTCAGCAAGGTCCCCTGGGAAGCTGCTCTTGAAGGCCTCGATGTCCACCAGTGCTGGTCATTCTTTAAGCGATGCCTCCTAGAAGCACAAGAACAGGCAGTTCCTAAATATTGCAAGTCAGGCAGGCGCGGCAGGAGGCCGGCGTGGCTGACCAGGAACATTCTTACGGAGATTAGGCGGAAACAGAGAGTGTTTCGCTACTGGAAGGAGGGCCAGGTGACATGGAAAGAATACAGGGATGCTGTTCGTGTTTGTAGGAAGAAAATTCGTGTGGCTAAAGCACACCTAGAGTTGAAGCTGGCTGTGTCTGTGAGAGAAAATAAAAAGGGTTTTTTTAGATATGTGAATGGAAAAAGGAGAACTAAAGAATACATAGGGCCGCTCCTTGATAGGGAAGGTCTCCTCACAGACAATGACATAGGCAAAGCAGAGACGCTTAACGCCTTCTTTGCCTCTGTCTTCAATGCCGATGATGGGCTTCGGGACCCAGGGTGCCCTGAGCTGGAGGACCGGGACGGTGGGGATGACAAACTCCCAACCAACCCTGAACGTGTGCGGGATTTGCTACTCCGCCTGGATCCCTACAAGTCCATGGGTCCGGATGGGATTCATCCCCGGGTGCTGAAAGAGCTGGTGGACGTCATCGCGGAACCTCTCTCAATTATTTTTCAACGATCCTGGGAGTCTGGAGAGGTCCCGGTAGACTGGAAGCTGGCAAATGTTGTGCCGATTTTCAAGAAGGGTCAGAAAGAAGACCCTAGCAATTACAGGCCTGTCAGTGTCACGTCAGTGCCTGGTAAAATCATGGAGAAGATGGTTCTCGAACGTATTGAGGCGCACCTGGGGGACAAAGCAGTCATTGGTCCCAGCCAGCATGGGTTTGTGAAGGGTGGGTCCTGCCTAACTAACCTGATTTCCTTTTATGATAAGATCACCTGTATGGTGGACCAAGGGAAACCAGCTGATGTGATTTTTTTGGACTTCAGCAAGGCTTTTGACACGGTTTCCCATAGGATCCTACTGGACAAAATGTCCACCATACAGCTAAATAAAAACATCATACGATGGGTGAGCAATTGGCTAACGGGCAGGGCCCAAAGGGTTATGGTGAATGGGGCTGCGTCAGGCTGGCAGGCGGTCACAAGTGGGGTCCCTCAAGGCTCCATTTTAGGGCCGGTCCTTTTCAATATTTTTATAAACGATCTGGATGTAGGAATAGAAGGTATTTTGAGCAAGTTTGCTGATGACACCAAACTTGGAGGAGTTGTGGACTCCAATGAGGGTGGAAAGGCCTTGCAGAGGGATCTGGATAGGTTGGAGAGCTGGGCGATCGCCAGCCACATGAAGTTCAATAAGAGCAAGTGCCGGGTCCTGCACCTGGGATGGGGAAACCCTGGCTGCACGTACAGACTGGGCGATGAGACGCTGGAGAGCAGCCTAGAAGAGAGGGATCTGGGGGTCGTGGTAGACAACAAGTTGAATATGAGCCGGCAGTGTGCCCTGGCAGCCAGGAGGGCCAACCGTGTCCTGGGGTGCATCAAGCACGGCATCGCTAGTAGGTCGAGGGAGGTGATTGTCCCGCTCTACTCTGCGCTGGTGCGGCCTCACCTCGAGTACTGTGTGCAGTTCTGGGCACCACAGTATAAAAAGGACATGAAACTGTTGGAGAGTGTCCAGAGGAGGGCTACGAAGATGGTGAAAGGCCTGGAGGGGAAGACGTACGAGGCACGGCTGAGGGCACTGGGCCTGTTCAGCCTGGAGAAGAGGAGGCTGAGGGGAGACCTCATCGCAGTCTACAACTTCCTTGTAAGGGGGTGTCGAGAGGCAGGAGACCTTTTCTCCATTAACACCAGCGACAGGACCCGCGGGAATGGGGTTAAGCTGAGGCAGGGGAAGTTTAGGCTTGACATCAGGAGGGGGTTCTTCACAGAGAGAGTGGTTGCACACTGGAACAGGCTCCCCAGGGAAGTGGTCACTGCACCGAGCCTGCCTGAATTTAAGAAGAGATTGGACTGTGCACTTAGTCACATGGTCTGAACTTTTGGGTAGACCTGTGCGGTGTCAAGAGTTGGACTTGATGATCCTTAAGGGTCCCTTTCAACTCAGGATATTCTATGATTCTATGATTCTACTGCCCATCATATGCTTTGCCATGAGCCATATTGTCAACGACCATTTGTAATGACAGCTTTTTATAGAAGGCTGGTACAATAATCATCTTGGTATCAATACAGTGAATCAACCGCAGTATTATTGTTCCTGTAACTCTGTTCCTCATATTTCTGTTAATGTCTAGAGATAGCAGATTTCAGCTGGTTTTCTCATATTAACCTGAATGACAGTAGCTTGTAGGTGGCAGGAACCATTTTATGTATTTAAGAAAATTCAAAGTTCTAACTGCGATACATTTTACATAGAGAGAGGGGAATATTAAAGTAACCTTTAGACAAAGCTTGGTGTACTTTTTAGTAGAAAGTTTTATACGCTAGCATAGGATTTAAGGCTGTACACACAAAAATGATTTCCAGCAATATACTAAGCTACGAGGTCTTGATAAATGAAAGTCTTTGCACCCACTATCCATAAAAATTGTGAACTGCATCCTTAACATCAAGATATTATCTAAGCATTACATCATTTATATATATTATACATTTGTATTACATATACTTATACTTGCATATATGTATATTATATGTAAATATATATTCTAAATAAACCAAAACTTACTTAAATTTTGGAAGAACAGATAAACTTGTCATACCAGAGAGCATATATGGGTTAATTTTAAAAACAGTAAAAACAGTGCAACCAATTTCTCATAGCTTCAAATAACAAAATAACAACAAGGACTTTGTAACTTGATTCATCTTTCAAAAAAAATATTGGTAGATTTTTAATTTAGTCAGACATTTTCTAGGTCTCAGATATCGAATAAAGATAAGAGAAAACAACTCCAGAGAATCTAAACCAGGTTATGATATACAACATATTGGAGCATTTGTTGTCTTGAAAGTGGGAACTGTTACGACCTGAACATGTTCGCATCTCGCCTTCACTGTCAAGATTCCACTTGAAGATTTAAAAATAAATAATTCTCTTAAACAGTGTGAACTTTCAGAGAAATAGTGTGAACTTTTAGAAAGCTGTCCCTTCAGCGCTGCTGATTAACTCCAGCAATATTTTTAACTTGCTTCGTTATAAATAAAGAATAAAAGGATTTCAGCATTAGCATATCAGAAGACAGGGCACACATAAACGCATGAAAGACTCCTTAAATCAGTGAATACTCCCTTCCCAAAGCTGTCTCTAAGTTTTTGTGGTAGAAGACAGGCTATTATTTTGTTAGTGGGCAAAATTTGTAAGACCAGCTGTCTTACAAATCTTAATCATGTAATACATGATTAGATTTGACTCTTGAGTGATGTCCGAAGGCATTGCTTGGTGATATTAAAAACTGGAAAATTTATCTTTCTCTGTCTCTTTCTGTATAATTGGTAGTTGAATAACATACCAGTATCAACTTTAAATTTTTACGCTTCTTGTAAAAGAAAGAAAACATTTACTGTTCTGATAAATGTAGTATGCCCCATGACCTGTACCATATGGCTAACTATTTTCACAGGCTGCGATTGCTATGGTGTAGAATTACCAAACTACACACATGTGACATAAGACCTGCTTACAGTACTCAATGAGTACTTTCATGGATTTCTATTCATAAAGCAGGTGGAATTTGGACAATATTACTTTGAAATTATAAACTGCTTTCTCTCTGCTGACTCAAGCAGACTGAAAATCCATTTGATCAATGTATCACTACAAATACACCACAAAATGCATGTGAACATGCATATAATTGAATTTTGGTGTTTTCTAGACCTCCTACTGATAATAGCCAATAACAAACTCTGTAGGATTTCTTCATTTAGACGGATTATAGTAATTGCAAATCAGGCTTTTGAGTCATATAAAAGAAGATTTTGCAAGATTCTTTCATTTTTTTAAGTTTTCAAAACATGACAGAAAGCACTAACTACTGTTGCCAGTACAATCACTCCTCAATTAAAGAAATGTTTATTGTCTTTTGCCATTGAACTAATGAATGTAATAATGAACAAGGTTTAGTTACATAAGCTCTAAATGATATGCTGCAGGGAGTGGCAAATGTTAATAAATTAATTGCTGGGGAAAAAAAAAAAAAAAAACAAAAAACTATAGGCAACTCAAAACTAACAAAAATTTTGGGATAAACTGATAAACTGGATTAGAAACTGGAACTCAGAAACCAAAGAGGAAGATATTGTATGCTTTACTCAAAGACCAGGGGGTGGGCTTAGTTCTATTTCATTCTTCACCACAGGTACCAGAACAACTATTCCTTATGAAAGTATTCAAAACTCATGTTAGAGTATATGCCAAGATGGATTTTTTTCTTTTTGAAATTGTTCTATTAATGTGTTTATTGGGATGGAGAGACAGAGAGCATGAGGAGGACTCTAGAACCCATTGCTTAAGCAATACAACAGAGAGAATAGCAAAACCTTGATTCTAGAGAGAAAACTGCAGAAAATATCTAAATTTTGATAAAATCAGAAAATAAGAATTTATCACTCAGTAGTGATAATGTTACAAGAGTAAGCTACTACAGATTACTCAAATCAGGGACATCAGGCGGAGCATGCATTTTATTAGTCAATAACAGAATCATCCAAAATACCATACATGACAGCAACAGTGGATTTTCAGCCATTTAGCTAGCCTTTGTGAAAGCAATATGGCAAAACAAACATTGTTCAGCAACTTCTTTGAATATACTGGTGGTAGTTTATTGATAGTAATTCAATAAATTGAAAGACTAAGAAAGGTATAGAAAGCAAAAATTTGTTTTTCTTGATGCCCTTTTAAATGCTGTTCTACAATACAAAAGATGTGTTTTAAACAGCAAGTGGAAAAAATGTGTAAATGACCACTATTTTAAAATAAAAAATAGGTCATTTTGAACTTTTTTTGTCTTCAGGTTTCCTGGTTTGCCACTAGGTCACAAAAATCAATTACTCTCACAGCATTTTTAAGGGTATGCATGCAAGGTAAATTTGCTTATTCTTCTTGCTGTACTTGCATAGTCCATGGAGGCTCGTTAATTATTTTAATGACTACATAATCATTTAAAAAGCAGTGTAGAAATCGGCTTTTGGACTTTTTCACTTGTTCCTCATATCAACGATATCGTAAGCGAACTCAGTACTTCTAAAATAAATACCTTCTGGAGAAAGTAAGTAACAAAATCCCTATCAGTAAGATCATTAGAACAGGACTAACCTTCTGCCCCTCCCCTAAGTCCTCCCTCCAGACTCTAATCTTACTTAGTGAGCTTTAACAAGAGACTTCGAATTAAGTTGTATGAAACAGCCCTGCCTAAATGGATTGATCACTTCCATGAGCTGGAGCCAAACTTTTTATTTGTAAAGCCTACACACAGAGGTCCTTATGCACTGCACCAACTTCAGCCTAGATTTTCATGTTCCCAGTTGAGCTATGCTCAGCAATGCATTTTTGCCAGTTTTGAACTTCTACCAGACCTGCAACTGGCTTATTTGATCCTCACATAAATTAAAGCATCTGGATAGCATGCTGCCAATAAGTGCAGAGAACAATGAAGTAGCTGAGGTCTGTCCTTGACTGTCTTTTCCCCAGGAGCTTCCATATCAAGATGAGGCATACAATCAGAATCCAGAAGAATTCTTCCCCCATCCACTAAGCACCCTTCTCTCTACGAAGTTACACAGAGAAGTCCCAAGTATGCTGAGCTATCAAATTTCTATCTGCTTTCCAAAACTATTGCAATGCAAGATAGTCATGCAGACTCAGGCCTTTGACCTATAAATAAACGAATTAGGAACCAGAGGAAGAAGTAACATAATCTTCCACTGGAAAACAATGCTTTTGCATTGATTAAATGTCACTAGTGCAGCACATAGGCCATGAAGGTGAAAAACAGAAATCAAATTTATTTCTCTGGATTGATCACAAACTGTGCAAGAACTTTGGGCAAGCCACTTAGGACCTCAGTAAGTTCAGTTCTTAAATGCTGAGCAGTCTGAAAAGACCTTCTCTTAGCAGTCCTTCTCTCTAAAATTATCCAAAAGGTGGTTATACATTATTGGACAGCAAGAAATGAGAGGATATGAAGTCATTTCACAGGATTTCTTATTCATATATTCATCTGAAAATTGCTCTTGAAATATGTGCCATTTTGATTGGAACAAACTGAATATAGTTGTTCATTCTTCAGGCATGACTGCCATGAAGGAAAGAATTACAATCAGGTATTAATCAAGCTATTATTACAGGCTGCAGGGATTTTGTACCTGCATAGGCAGAGAGGCAGACAAGATCACTATGTGCATGCATTTCTTCAGAAAATAACTGTTATTTGTACAGTACCTGTCATCTTCACCTTATATCACCATAACTGCCATTCAGTTATGAATATTCACTTTCAATGACAATTTTCAGGAAAACTCATATGTATATTTACTTACTGTAAGCCAATCATTCCTTTCCAAAACTAATAAAATGCCAACAGCCTATAGCAGGTCTCAGAATATTGTGACTGCATAATTTCTTGCCACTGTTGTCAAAGCTTTGAGGAGTTTCCAAGGATAAACTAAGGGCAGCAGAAGCAACGGGGAGTCCGAGAAATTCACTTAGCTCCCTTCCTATTTTATTTGCTTCAAAAGAAACATGTACAGAGCTGCAGTAACTCAGTGCTGCTGCACCAGCCTTATGCTGATGACCTTGTAAATGGATTCCTGTAAGATTTTATCAGTAGTACAAGAGACTTTTCTATTTATTCTCTCATGCAGTATCAAAATGATGGCACACATATGCACACACATACCCAGAGAAGTCAAATAGTTATAAAAAAGCCACACCAATGTATGATAACTTATTAGCAGGCTTAAAAACTTTGCTAATACTAAAAAAAAGCAAGAAGAAAAATCAAATCAGAAATTAGAATATTCTTCACACAGTTATTATGGATTAAAATACAGAGGTTGATAGAATTGCTGGAGTGCTAACTGAAAACTTCAATGCATCTGAAAGACAAAATGAAAGGGAAAAAAATGCTTGTACATTCAGATTCACAGCTTATTGTATCCATGACAGGATGAAAAATTATTGCAGAAAAGAAAGGTAGACTAAGTTTGAACCAAGAACAAACAGATAAAAATTTAGGAGATTTGAAAAAAGACAGTAAGAAAAATCAGGAAACCACTGACAATCACCAGACAGAGCCTTTACTCAGTGTACTCTTCAAAGGCTGAGACTAATTTGGAAAACATAAAGCACATCATGGAAGATGCCTATTTATGCAGTGATACAGTCCGTGAGTCTTGAATATTTTAGCATATTCTTCCACTCACTACAGAAAGTCTACCTTCTTAGAAAATTACATGAGAAAAAATAATAAATAGGAATGAATCCTTATTTGTCCAAACCGTTCATGTCTGTTAACTAATTTTTGTTTATTATTCTAACAGGAAGTCAGATGACCAAAGTGCTAGAATCTACTACAGATGTGTTCCCCAAAGACATGACATTAAGTTTAAGAACAAACAAATAATACAGAGTTATAACTTGCACCATAAACACTGATCAGTTAGGAATTGCATGGGCCCTCTACAGACACAAACAGCAGGATCAAGTGCACCCTCAACAAGTTTGCAGATGACACCGAGCTGAGTGGTGCAGTCAGTACACCAGAAGGAAGGGATGCCATCCAAAGGGACCTGGACAACCTAAACAAGTGTGAACCGCATGAGGTTCAATGAGTCCAAGTGCAAGGTGCTGCACCTGGGTCGGGGCAATCCCAGACATAAACACATAAGTCTGTAAGAAAAACTCCCTGAGAGCAGAGCTGTCAAGAAGGACTTGGGGGTCTGGTGAACAAAAAGCTCAACATGAGCCAGCAGGGTGTGCCAGCAGTGTGTCCGGGCCTGCATCTCAGGAGGTGTGACCAACAGATGGAGGAAGAGGATTGTCCCCCTCTTTTGCCCTCATGGAACTGGATGGTCTTTAAAGTCCCTTCCAACCTAAGCTGTTCTACGATTCTGTGATTCTTTTCATCATTTACCAATGCTCTGTGTAATAGCAGAAAAGTAAACACACAAAACTTACATACACTGTGGGGTTTGTTATTATTATCTAAAGTAAAAACAAAACCACAAAACAACTTAATCTGTGTGCCTGCCTGTTTGCACTTTTTTTACTTCTTACTTAGATTCTCCTATTCTAAGACAGAAGTTGTAAGACTTTTTATAGACTGTAGTAACAGGACAGACATCAGGATATTTTAAATTAGCAGAAAGCCCCTTCTTTTTCTCTGCAATTCTGAAGTTTAAATCTCTTTCATCTTTATAAGCCTTCCCTTCCTTCTTTAGACTACAAATTTAGACTACAAATCATTACAAAATATAATCTTAGATTCAGATATGGACTCTACAGATTTTGTAAACATTAGAAACTGAAGAATGAAGTAATGTTTATCCAAACATTTCTTCATTTTCCTTTTAGAAATAGTTTTTAAATATCAGGTTTGTGCAGCTGGTAAACTGTTACATATCAAAAATCACATCTGATTGGAAAAATCTATTAAAAGGAACCCAGAATGTCCAGTGACCATTTTATATGGGAAAGAAGGAGCTAAACCTAGCAAACAGTGAGAATTATATAGAGAACAGAGCCCAAAACTATGAAAACAATATCCACTGCCTACCTCAGGGGTCGCTTCAGTATGTTCAGAATCCATGCTCCATTGGTTATGTACGCCAATCCAATTTTCTCTTTGTGATATTAAAAAAAAAAAAAAAAAAATGTACTCTTTTCACAAATTGGAAATTACTTAAAGATTACTTTTAAAACCGCTCTGTAACTTTTGGATTCTGCTGGTAATACTAAAAAGTCAATTAAATTTTTAGTGAGATTGTTAATGTGTGATTGTACTTGTGCTAGATTGTCAAAACCAACCAATTGCCAAATAAATGTATAATGAAAAGGCTTAATTATCTCACAAATTAGAAGTACTCAGTGCAACAGATTAAGAAGTACAAGATGTTTACTACTGGAAATTTCATATATAAATTGCCACAAGGAATTCTTCTTTTCTCTCAGTGAAAACAAACCAAAAGTGAAACATAAAGTCAGCAACATAAATTTTCTGGAAGCTAAAAAATAAGAATTATCTGTGTCTGTAGCATAAATATTATGGCACTGATTCCCTTATCAGCACTTCTATGCCAAAAACACATCTCTTCAAACTGAATACAGCAACTGGAATGTAACCACTGATGTTTCTTTGAAAACAGAGAAAAGAAGATGTATTTGAAGTTAAAAGTAATACATTCTAAGCCCTCAGAATCCAGGAAATTATGTCCAGTTTTTACTGGTTTCACAACAAATATTCAGCAATTGCTTTGGCATTGGAAATACACCAGATTTTTTCCATCATGTTGTGGCTTGGAAGCTCTGTAAGTTCGATCTTTGCCAGAGGATCACATGTTACATAAATTCAGGCTGTATCACATAATGTACACTTCTGCAACAAAACAGAGTGCTTTTAAATGACACCATTTTTGCTGGTTGTACAACCTTATAGAGTAAGAATTAATTTTTTATCTGTATTTTTCATATCCTTTTCTAAAAGCCTTAAAACACAGTTCTGTTAACACTGAAGAAGTTACATATTCATCAGGCAGAATTTCCACTACAAGCTATTCCTCAAAAAGCTACATCATAAAAATGTATTTAGGGATGAACATCAGATTGCTTTCTGAGATTATCATAAACTATTTTTAAGCCAGTACCATATAAAACAGTTTTAAAAACATGAAGTCAAAAAAAAAAGCAGCGTGCTTCACAAACCACATTCTGCAGAGATGTTATCCTAAACATAGTTTTAATCTTTTTCTCATTTTAATTAGAGAAATGGTACATACAAATGAGTATCTACTGTATGGATTCTTACGTGTTTGCAGATAGAACTTACTTCCCTTGAGTTGCTACAATCTGTTCGATGCATTTTTTAATTGACCAGGAATGTCCTTTGCTATTCTGTAACAGATAGACAAATAAAGACACATAAAAGCAGTTTCTGAAATATGTATGGTAACTTAAAACACAGAAGGCAGCTAATACAGCAATTTTTACTCATGTTCTATGTTACCCCACAGAAAAGTTATAGAACCTGCTTTAGTTTTGGAAGTTCTTATGCTTATGAGACCACATACACTCCAGCAGCTGCTTCTATGAAGCCAGGAGAACCAGGATAGAAAATGTGATAATTCCAAGGAACTGCTGAGAATAACTAATTGCTCTAGGAAGACTTACAGTGCATTGTTGACTTCTGTTTGCATGTTGTTGATTCTTCGGGGGAAAAAAAATAATAATAAAAGATATTTTTTTCTAATGTAAATTCAGTTTACATTAAGGATGAGAAAACAATCCCTTTAAGGAGCATAGGTAAAGTGCTGCAATCCTCTTCACATTCTGGTAAAAACACATGTTAATTAGCAGACTGGAAGAAATTCAGAGAATTTTTACCCTTACAAATTTGTTTTTGTATGTCAGTTATCTTTCCTGATATATCAAAACTATCAGAAATACCAAATGGGATTCTTATAAACTCACCACCTAACAATATTGTGCAGGTTCCAAAGCTGTAACGAAATAAGACATCACTGAAAATGTATACAGGCCTGGCAGAAAACTTTAGGTCAGCTTCTGGTCTCTGGAGTTTGAGAAATTCCTTTGAATCAGTTCCTCCTAAGGACAAATCCTGAATGAATTCTGCTAGAATTCTCCTCTCCAGAGGCTTAACTCCTAGATCAGTTTTAAAGGGGAAAGAAAAGAGAGAGAGGACAAGTGCTTCATTAATTAGATGTCCCTTGGAATAGACTATGAGTTCTCAATTCCCCAGCTGCTTTTGTACATGAATTTGATAAAGAGTGACACTGACTCAAACACTGCCTTTTAATTAGCACTGGAAGCACTCAAGAAACATTTCATGACAACTGGAGTAAATCACATCCACTTAACGATTTCAGACTTAGGTAGACACTAAATACCAACTACACTCCTCCCATTTTTTGAGCTTTTCTTCACATCTATGATACCCATGCCAAGATTCACCCTACCTAAAAAGTAAACTTCAGCTCAGGACTTTAGGTTAAGAATCCACTCACGCTCAAATTCTGTTACTCTCAGCAGCAAGACCTTAGCTGAGCTTAGCTGGAAGTATCCCTCTGCATCTCCCTGAAGGGAATGGAAGGGACAACTAATGCTGATTTGACTTCTGACTAAATATCCTCTTTAAATGCACAACGTGCGATGTGATGTTCTTTGACCTTTCGCCTTTTTTAATACAGAAAATTTATGTTTACAAAATTAAAATTCTGGAACAAAACAATTTCTTAATTCTAAGAGTACAATAAGTCACGATGCTTTGTTTTATATATTCACATAAGTAACTAACATTATCCTGTGCATGTTAAATTCTCCTCTGTTTTAGTTTTCTCATTCACTCATATTCACACCTCTCCATTAGTGCTGATAAAGCCATGTTATGCCATTATTTATCCATTTCCGTTTTCCACTCATTCTCTTCAGCTTTTTCTTTACAGTACAGCTGGCAGACAGTACCACTAACCCTATCAGTCACTCCAAATATTGTCCTATCCTCTTTCTTTCTCCTTCCATCTCTAAGCTCCAATACCTACTTCCAAATCTCCTTCCAGGGTTTCAATATTAGGACTTACCCTATTTATTTTTCTCCCTAGGTGCCATATACGTTCTAAGCAAGAGTCATACCCACTTCTCCATTCTCAGCTTTCCCAACACGTTGTTTGTGTGGCATGACAACGAGCCAACGTTAAGACTGTTAATCTTGCTACCGTTTTCTCATGCAGCTTCTGCTCATCAGATCTCTTTAGTGTGCATTTGCAACTGACTTTTTGAGTGATCCTCCTGCAAGAGATTGGAGGGAGCTCAGTTCTCTGCCCTTTTCTCAACCTGCATCTTATTTTCTTATCATTATTTCTCTGTAAGTGATTTTGTTGGACCCCTTGTAACCAGTATAAGTAATTCAATCATATTAATTCACATCAAAAATCCAGTGAACATGCCCTTTTGAGAAAGACCAGTTAAAAGATGCAACTGATCTTATTTTAAAAACCTTAGCAAGATGTATACATTGCAAATTAGGTTAATAATTTGTTTATAGTATTGAAATGTGAATTCTCATATACATAAGAAAAAGATTGAAAAACTTATTTAAAAACTTCCGTGGTAACATCTAAAAATGTTTAATGACTTGAGTTATTTTGACTTTTTAGGGCAGAATACAAAAGTAGACGATGGCTCTTGTTATTGCAGACTTGTTTTTCATATTCTGCTTTTAACTTCTAAAACTTTTGGGGTCTTCATACATATTTAACAGCTACCACACTGTTGTGTATGCACCTAGAACTCTTTAGTGAAATTCAATGTATTTCAATTCTAAGTGATCACATCCCTGCATTTTTAAAGGAACAGAACTAACTTTGAGACTGCTTCTTCCCAAGAACCTAATAAACAACCAGCCACACTCTGATAATTTAAATTTCAAAAAATATTTCTGAATATAAATAATACTTTAATTTATATGAAAAACAAAGCCTACAAGGATGATTTTGTGCTGAACTCAGATCTGGGACATTAAGTTTAAATGTTTAATGCATATTGGTTTTTGTTGGTTTTGTTTGTTTGTTTTCTGCAATCCATCATCAATTACTTAACAATTTATGTTTGTGACATTTTCCTTTCATAAGCAGCAGTTTTAGTAGTTCATACCTGGATATTTCCGTTGCTTATTGTGTGATGCTGAGGTTTTCTCTTACTACACATACATAGAGCTGAGAGGAAAAAAAAAAAAATTATAATCTGAGGTAGACAGGTAGACCCTTAGACCATTTAAGTTTTACTGTGACTCAATTTTCAATGAAAAAAAGGGAGCAAGTCCAGAACAGACGCTTTGGTATCAGTAATAAGAAACTCTTCTAGGGAAAAAATAAATAAATAAATAAACAACCATAGGTCATGAGCTACATACAATGCAGGGAACTACAAATACCTTCTGACTTTGCGGACCTCAGTGTCTGGTTAACTTCATCAGCTTTCATTCTGTGAAACTTTTTTGACTTGGTTCACAAACAATGAACAGAAAATTTATTGAAACTACTAAAATTTATTTTTTTTCAATATAAAATTCACAATATACATTTCAGCACATCTGTACTGTTCATATGACCAAAAGTGTCTCTAATAATCACAAAATTCAGTAAGTGTTCCAAAACTATGATCTGAAAGCATGACCTCTGTGATCATGGCCAAATGTAGCTGTAAGGTGATCACATCACGTAAGCCTGAGCCATGCTCAGAAAAAGGGAGGGAAATGGACCCAACCACAAACCCCTTTTGCCTTAAATATCTTACTGCTTCTATTCCCCTGTGGTGTGGTGTTCCGCAACATACTGTGTCCTGCTGACACCCTGCCACATGCACATGAATGCAGCTGTTCTCAAAGTAGAGATGATGGTTCAGAGGAATGTGTTCAAACGCTAACAAAACTTGCCGACAATTCTGAGTGAAATCCTGAGATGAAAGGAAGGTCAGAACAAAGCATCACGGCGTGGAAGTATTATACGGGACAATGCCTCAAAGCATCCTGACTGTGACAAGCTGACAAGAAAATCTCAACTTAGAATGAATTTAAGTCAAAGAATAGTATGAGAAAGAGCCAAAAAAACAGCTGTGAGGCACAATGATTCCAAACTCTGGAAGGACTCTGAAGTTTAAAAGATGAAAGCAAAAGCAAGCAAAACACATATTTTCACCAGTGACTGAGTGAATAATGAGAAAACAAAACTGTTGGATGAAGAAGGGCCAGAAGCATGTCATCAGGGTCTGCAAGACACTTCCAAAGCAACTTATTTCAGTGTCCAGAGGAAATGGAAAGGAAAATTGAGGTAACGATCCAGTGGGTTACAGAGTCAGGGAACAATTCTAATTCATGTGAGGCCAGGCAGACAGTGGTTACAGCCAGAGAACCGTAGCTGGCTCTATGGTGCCCTTTTGTCTTTCTCTTTGGTAAGGTGCACAAAGGAAATTAAGAATGGCATATTTAGGAATTTTGCATGAAATATAATGACAAAGGGAAGTACCCTTCGTTTGCCTTGGCAGATCTTTCCAAACTGAGTTTCTGATTCTAATTTTACATTCTGCACACAAACCTAACCTAGATACGCGATTATGTCCCTTGATTTTTAAAAACGTACTGACCGTACAGAGCGCATTTCATCCACAACTGTTTATACGCAGCCATATGATCGCATGCGTCTAGTTCCCAGCACGGCTACTGCCTTCAGCGGTACCAAACACCGAAGAATGCCTCTGCTGCACTATGAGCGAACGCGCTCAAAGTACTTTTGGTTTACTTTTTTTTTTGGGGGGGGGGTTTGCTTTACTTTGTGTGCCCACAGGAGATGCCCGGACACCGGCCAAAAATGTCCCCCTCTCCTCCACGCCACACCAAGCAGCACAGCCCCCAGGCTCAACACCACCATCCAGGGGCCAGCACCCGGGCTGCTGACGAGCACCCCCGAGGCTGGAAGAGGCGGGGGGGGGGGGGAAGAAGGGGCCGTTACGACCGTTACGACCGTTACGACCGTTACTGGGGGGGGGGGGGGGGAGTGAGGGGAAGCCGCGGCTGAGGCGGGGCGGGGCGGGAGGACCGGGACCATAGAGACGCGGCATAGAGCGGCCCTCCAACCACCGAGTTTCCGGCCCGGCGCGGCGCGGCGCATGCGCGGGGTTTCGCTTGGCGGCGGCGTGCGCGGGGGGCCGGCGCCATGGGCCCGGTGCTGAACCTCAACAACGAGGTGAGGGGGGGGCGGGGGGGGAAAGCGACGGTTTAACGGCCGCGGGCGGTTTAACGCTTCTCGGTAACATCAATTGATACCGTTCGTAATATTAATTGACTTTTATTGCAATTACTTCCTGTTGTGTGTTCGATACGTAACCTAGACATGGTAACTGGAGGCACTCGTAGTCACCCGTGTGCAAAATGTTGTTACACGGTGGCTGCAGTGCGCCTATAAACCGTGCGGGCACGGGTAGGAGCTGTGTGCTAGTTCTGTGCTAATAAGATGTATTTATTCGGTTTGTTTCTGGATGAGAGAAGTAAATACCTTAGTGTCTGAGCAGGTTCAGTGTAATTCAGTGGCAGGGGATCAGGTGTTACTGTGCTGGTGGAAACAAACAAAAAAAACCTTGCACTGTTAATGAAAAGTTCAAACTTCAGGTGCCAGTGTTGTCGTGAAGTGTGCAAGTATTTTGTCACAAATGGAAAGCAGGCATTTAACTGGGTGATTATTCCACCTCTTCTCAACAGAGAAACGTGAAAGTTAAGATTTTATTAATATAATGCAAGTCTTATTCTCCAAGGAAATTAAACAAGTAAAAGGCTGTGACATGTCTCCTTTCTGACAGCTTGAGTTCATTTGATAATTTCAGAAAATCTGTAAAGTTGTAGAGACCTCAAGCCTTTTAAAAGGTGTAATTTAGATAGAAAATAGTAACTCCATCAAGCAGCAAGCTCCCAGTTGTTCTGATCTAACAGAAATAAAAATGTGATACTATTTGGTCACTGTGTGAACAGATTGCAAGTTTTTGTAGAGTGGTGAGGATTCTGGGTAAAAATGAGATGGACTGCGGTCATTGTGATAAGGTGCATTAAGACAAGGTTATGAAAATGCAGTTTATTTAGCTATCCACGGAATAATGCATTTAGACATTCTGCTTGTCCTTTGTTTTATTTTTTCATGGACAGTTGTTGATATCAGCGTAACACCTCCAGAAACTGTCACAGTGTTTCCAGGGCAACAAATAGATACTCTGCCAAAAGTGTATAAATGCTCTTTTTTTTTTTTTCTAATTGCATGTATACCTAGATAATTACAGAAAACAGCAAGATCTGAATACAAGGAGCAAGATCTGCTATTTTAAGAAGCTATCAGCTTGCTGCCATCAGATAACATGATACAATTTCAGTGCTATATTGTGACTGTAAAGTTAGGATTTTCTTTTTTTAATTTATTTTATTTTTTTTCAATTCAGACATTCAGTCATTCAATTTCTGTGCCCAAGGTAGAGTAAGTGGCAGGGAGAAGTAATGGCTGCAGAAAGAGGAAAGTGAAGTTTAGAGTTTTTTAGAAGGAAGCGGAAAATACAATATTTCTTAGGAGATATGACTTTTTTTTGCACATAGTTAAAATATAACATGCATTTTTTTGTCTATAGTAAGCTATATTTCTATTCTTATCTCATGTTTAACCTTAAAAGGCATACAGGCTGAAGGAATCTTTAAAAAATACTTCTGTGCTATATGTGTTTCCTATTTTATAAAGCTTTCAAAACAAGTTGATGTATCTTGTCACAAAATATCTTGCAATATTAAAAAAAAAAAAAAGCACCATATAAACTAAACTTTTCTGGAAGAATTTGCTAGATGGCAGCACATAATCATCAACTGCCATGGACAAGGGTAAGTTTAAAGGGAAAGACCACGTGTTTAGTGTGAAAAATTATTTTTGTTGATCAGCAATATACAACAGCATGGAACAGAAGCTTGTGAATGGAAACCAAGTCAGACTTGCCTTTTCTTTTCTCTTTCTTTTTTTTCAGAATTCATGCTTCTCTAATAGTGTGTTTTTCTGTCATGTAGAGGCAGTCTCTCTCTCTACCCCCCTTTTTTGTCTTCTTGGAATTCGCTTGGTTACAACTACCTCAAGGAATTAAGCTGCAGAAAGCCCATGAAGCCAATGCAAATGATCTTTGCATGAATACTTCTAAAAATGCATAGTTCTAATATGTACCTAAGTTGGTGCTGTAAGGGCCTAAGTTTGAGTGTTAGTGAGGCATTGTATTTTGGAAAGCAAGCTTAAGCCTTTGCAGAGCTGAGAGTTGTTTCTCTGGGACATATGAACTGAATTTGCCAAGTTTGGTTATGGAAACTTTGTATTAGTTGCATTTTTCTCTTAAATTTGTATTTAATAATTAGGTACATGCTCTAAAATAATTTCTGCCATTAATGATGTTGTGGACTTCTTACTGATTCAGTATAAAGTTTAGCTTTATTTATAAAGCTGTGCTTTTTAGATGATATTTGTCCTTCTCAGTGCAAAGGTTTCCTTTTTTACTCCGAGGTAAAGTCAAGATAAAAGTCTGTCTTTGGAGTAATATATATGCACACAAACTTTTAAGGCTCCTAATAGAAATGTAGAATTCCTTTAATCTGCACAAGGAAATTCGTAATCAGGCTCCAGTTTTGGTAGATTCCATTCAGCAGTTTTCTGGGTCACAAACCCTTGTGCTGTGATGTTCAGCACGACAGTTCTCAGGCCCTTTTACATTTTCAGTTTAGGGCTGTCATCCTGACTTGGCTGCAGTGTGGATGAATGACATGGTCAGAAACCAATCTGGACATGTGGTTAAGTGTTTAAACTGGTGTACAGCAGAGTCAATGATGGATAGTGTGAATGATGAGGAAAAAAATCACACACAAATCCATGGGAGGGAGCTTTAACTTGTGGAGAATGACTGGCATATGGTCTGAAACTGTGGTTTGTTATATCCTTAATTGTGTGAAACTTGCATCTTTTATCACAGCACAACAAGAAGGAAATGTAAATTTGTAGATGTTTATATATGGTTTGCCTCGCGTAGCCTAGGCTGGTTTTGCATTTGGCAGTCATAGCTCAGGTAACAGACATCAATGGAAAATCGGTTACCACGCTTGCCCTTAGGCATGCCTTCACTCATTCATTGTTGTGCATCAGCCTGTAACAGTAAGGCCAAATGTATTCTTTTAACTTTCAGTGATAAAACTTTGTGTAATAGTGGAAGCCAGAAGTTGTATTCTCAGCAGGATATCAGGTGGAATTATTAAAGAAGAATAGGGAGGGGGATGTTTGAGGGGCACACACATTCCTCCTGAAGCTGAATTGACTTGTACAGTTCAGAAATGCATTTATCATTTTGGTAAGTGTATTAAATGTAGAATACTAGCACAGCATCCTGGCTAGCCCTTAGCACATTGTGTATTTCAGTTACTGATGCAGTAGGCCCAGCATGTTTTTTATAAATTTCAATTTAAAACTTACCTCAAATGAAATTAATTTGAAGTTCTCTGTTCATTGAATAGTCCCCATTTTTGCAGAGAGACATTCCAGATAAAATGTAGTTCAGGACTGCTCCCTGGTACTTATTTGCCATTGCTTAAGTGCTTCCTTATTTCCAGTCTTCAGTATTTTGACTGCCACATAACTCAGATGCGATACACATCTATGTGTTTTCATTGACGTTTGATGACAATTTACACAAGTAATTCAGTATCTTTCTGGTTATTTTTTTCCCCCACATTTCAGACTGCAGAAACTGGGCCATCTTTTAGCATTGAAGGGTCTTCACTTTCAGAAGTGCTTTGCTGTTCAGTGTAGCATCGTGGTCACATGTGACGTGCCACAGCCGTATCTTTCTCAGGCCGTGATTTCATGGGCCTCACTGCATCAGGTGCTGGAGTTTCTCACTCTTCTTGCTCCTCACCCACTGCAGCCACAAGACCATGCGTCCTTTTTTTCTGAGCAGAATAAACTTTTTGCTGAGGTGGTTTTCTGCTTCTGCATAGACAGAAGGTCTGGGAAAGCGTTCAGCCAACAAACCTAAATAGCCAGGGTGATTGTATGGTGTACAGTTCTGTTGTCTAGGTGTTCCTTTTGTGGAAGTCAACTAGTGATCAAGGTTATAGGGACAGGAAAACTAAAGGGTTCAAAGAGAAGGCCAAAGGAGTCCTTAGATCTTGCTAATCTTGCAGAATGAGTTTGTTGGAGAGTAGTTATTAACCCTTACGTAAGAAGAATCATGTCATTTCGCTATTACACTTTCAAAAGTTTATCTTTGGAAAATGTGAACAAGAGTATCTGAAGGGGAAAAAAATACCTGTTCTCTTACCTGAAAAAGAGCTCTTAGACCAAGTTGCAGCCCGGTAATGAGTAAAGTCAAAATGTAATTTTCAGGAGTTCTATTTCCCACAGCCTTCTTTCAAGATTATTTTTTTAAAAATCTCTTGTCACTTTTGAGCACAAACTGGATGGGAGCGTTAAGTTTTTTTTAGTGTATTATATCCAAATAGCTAGTGTTACCTAAAGAATGTTATGATGTTTTTAAGTGCATTCCTGGACCTTCTTTACCAGTGATAAAAAAGAATCCTAGACTGAAACGTTCAAAATAACAATGACTGAGTGCTGTTAGGCATTGTGGTATTTAAAGCAGGCTGAAATACTGGGCAGCCAGCCCAATGCGGTTATGCAGGCTTCTCTTTGAAATATAGTAGCTGCCCCCAAAGATCCATTTTGTGTGCTATCCTCTGGGCTGTGGTGAATCTAGGAGCCCCTTTAATAATCCTCTACTCTGACCTTTTAGCTGTCTAAAGGGGGAGTGGGGTATGAGGTGGGGTGCCTGACCAGTTACCTGGTATTGCACTGAGCTACGAGGTGTCTGATTGCTCGTATTTCAAAATACCACTCTCCCTTTCAAGGCATGTGTCTCCCTGCTGAGGAAAACGCTGCATTTTAGTGTCGTGGCTTTGTTAGAAAAGGTTATAGTATCTGTCTGAGATGAGTTCAATCCTGCGATCTCAATCACCAGCAGAGAGCACTAATCACAAGTTTTAACAAATAGCAATAATAGGCTACTGTCAAGGAAAGAAGGTAGACTCGACGTGGTGAGGGGAGCCTCATCGTATAGTTAACCAGTGGGAGAATTTCCTTAGGAAAAGTTCTTGGCTGTGCTCCAAAGGCTGCTTATCCACCAATTAACATAAAATACATGAGCTCCCTCAAAGGAAATACTGGAACTCAGAACTATTTACCCTGAAGAAATTCCTCTTGCAGGTCTACAGATGACTTCTCTTTTAATGTTTTGTCTCTGGCTTGTGATTCTTGTTTGTTCCAGTACCATGTTACAGTAGCATGTTGGCCAAGACACTCTCTTTAAGCAGAAGCAGCTATCTTAAACTCCCTCTCATTGAACTCATTTTGTAATCTTAACCTTTTCAATTCTGGCAAGTGCTACAAAATCCAGACTCTTTGCTGGTGGTGGACACCCATCCTGGTACCCTAAGCTATCTGCTGTATCTGATATCTCTTAGGCAACTTAGGTCAACTTTAGGCTCATCTGTGACCACTTCAGAATTAATCTTGATATCAAGTGTTTGCACTTAGATACTTTTGAAAAAAATACAGGTGTCTGGGGATGTTCTGTGGTAGAAATTGAAGCTGTGGGCTGAATTGTGGCATTGCCAAGATCTGTGCATGGTCTTAAATACTTCATTGGAGCTGGTCACACAGTCTCTTACATGTCACTGAAATCAGACTAAACTTCATTGGAAAGGTATAAGAAAATACAGGAGTTTAACCCCTCCCCCCCCCCCTTTTTTTTAATCTATAAAACCTACACAATTCAAAAACAGATAGCTAATCTATTCCTTTTTTTTTTTTTTTTTTTTCTCAATATATTGGGAAATTGCTACTTTTTGCTGTAAATTACAAGTCTGCAAAGTTAGAAAGCTAGCAGTGCTTTCTCTTTAAACTCTGGAATACTTGGCAGCAGTCATTTTAGCTCTGTGGAAATGCATGTAAAAATTCTTGCATTACTTGTGTTACTAATAAATAATTCTAAGCACAACAGTTTCTTGCAGGAGAAAAAAACTGTGCTACATTGGGCTTGAATTCTGTTTAAAACAGTTCAAGTGTTAAATTACTGACATTCTTTTACAGACCATGTAAATGTCCTAAGGAAAAGGTCTTTTGAAAGCTTATGAAATTTCCAAACTTATACTCTGTGAGATAGAATTCTGAGGAATTGTGGCTTTTTTTTTTTTTTTTTCTAGGAACTGTTCCAGCAGCTGTTTCTAAAGTTTCTAGAGTTGCCACATCATCAGTTATACGAGTATTAACAGCAAATTCTGATCAGCCATTCACACAGATTTTCTTTCATCAGATTACTGAATCAATTAAACATGGTAAACTGTGCCTTTTTTTTTTTTTTCCTTCTTCTGGCAGTATTGTATACAGCCCTTATCAAACTACTGTACTTCGGGACAGAAATGAAAACTTTTCCTTAACTCAAGTGGTTTATATAAAGTGTGTGTGGTAGGCCACGTAGGCTAGCAAGATGCTCTCATAAAACAAAACATCTGTGGTTCCTTGGTGTGGTAGTGTACAATAATGAAAAAAACATGCAAACAGTCATGGGAAGCTTTGCAACTTGTTTTTTTAAAGGAACTGTGAGATACTTGCAATACACACTCTAGACTTTTATCGGATGTAATTTATAGGTGTATATGCATGCTTAAAATATATATATTCTTATAGAAATCCTTTTTATTGTAGTAAATGTGCTGAATTGCCTACTGCTGTTATAGCAGACATCTTTCTACAACCTTTGCATTACTGGGTATGAAGCTTGCTGCCAAATGAAAAAGAAGAAAGGGTGAACTGATTGAAAAGGGGAATATTATGGTGTTGCATTTTTTCCTACTAGATTTTTAGGGTAGAGGAGTGTCCTAGAAGAAGAATAGTAATCAATTGTGAATTTATCATCAACACTTGACGATAAATTCACCAGTGATAAATTTCTTTTAGCTTATTTTATGCTGTGGAGGTTGGTAGTGGAGAGCAATTAATGGAAAAATTTTTCTGTTAGGGTTTTTTACACAGAAGTGATCAGTTACTAAATTCAGTGACTCTTTGATTGCCCTTTAAGTCATCTCAGGGAAAGGGACTTTAAAATCTTGTACTGGTTTTATATAAAAAGTTACAAATACATTATTTCTGATGCAAAGATGGGTTACAACGATGAATTCATATTGCATTTAGTACTAAATGAAATGTGTGTGTATATACAGTCAAAATTTACTTGGAATGCAAATCAATTATCATGTTTTTAGAATTAAAATGTTCTGTTCATCGTCATTCTGTAATGAGTAAACAGGCCAAAATTGAGTCCAGCAAAGTATTTCTGTAAGTCTCTTAGAGAACTTCTATTGAAATCATTAGCAAGCTTAATACTGGCCAGAGATAATTCACTAATTAGAGTGTAAAATCTAGAGATCTGATTGGATCAATTCAGTTGTGATGGAAGCTGGTTTCTCATACATTAGTAGACTTGTTTAAATGTTTTATTTATGCAAACATTGGATATAAAGCATCTCTCACAAGTTGAATCGGACATCTGTCAGCTTAAGATATGATTGTCTAGCAGCTTGGCAAGATAAGAAATCAGATTAGAAAGTCTTTGAAATTAAAACACTATGGAAGAATGCAATTTCAAACATGTCTTGTCCTTTTTGGCAGCAGAAGTGAGGAGTACCACCCCAGTAGGAGCAGGAGCTCAGGGTGAGAAGTAAAATGTTAGGGACTTCATGTGTCCCATTCTTAGGGCGTGTGTGTGTTAAGGTAAGCTGAGCAGTGAACCTGGAATGGCTCTTTGTTTGGAAACTATTTAAGAAAAAGAGTGCCATCTTCTGATTTGGCTTACTCTTTTTCCAAATACCTAAAACGACAATAAGCCAGTTTCAAATAAAGGCCTCCAAACATGTTTTTAAAATGGCTATAAAATTATGTTTGTCTTCATTATTTCTCTTTTCTTTTTGGTCTGCGGTTCAGGAGTTTGTAGGTCATTTCCCTAAATTCTGACCTTGATACTTCCAATGGAAAATGCAAACTAGCCAGCAATGCAAAATGGGCCAATGGAAAACAAAACGTCTTCCAGCAGGTATAACTCTTAAAGTTTTTCAAACTAAAAATATTGAAATTAAATTTATTTTGTCTTGAATTAAAGTATTCAAAGAAAGCCCACCCCTTTCAAAAAATCATTTGAGCAGGACAGAGAAACAAGATTTTATATAAGCAGTACCTACAGTATATCATTGGCATAGAGCTGCCAGTAAGTGCTGGGTGTGAATATCTGAATCCGTAAGCACCTAAGGGAACATTTTCCATTAATTTTTTACATATTACAATTCATTGAGTAGATGGCTTCTTACATTATTTTTTTTCTGTGATAACAAGCTATCTTCATCTTTTTCAGAATTAGCCATTCCTCTTTGCAGTTTTATGAGAATACATCAGGAAAAAGTCTGAGGTCCTGTGTAGATATGCTTATGTGCTGATCGGTAGACTTCTTGCCTGAGAGGCTGGTAAGAACTGTTTTTGAACAGCAGCTGGTTCCTAGGAATGAATAAGGGATTTCATCCAGAGGGAAAGATCACTGGCGGACTGCTGCATAGGAAGGATAGCATAACTAACACTTAATTGCATGATGAGATAGGAATTCCAGAGAAGAGTATAAAGCAACAGGCTGTCAAAGTGATTGCTTGCTGTTGTTAGCAGCTCAGAAATAACAAGTTTGATGGAAAGAAGGGAGGAGGGACAGAACGTCAGGTATTCCATCAGTCAAATATGATCAGTGGGTGATGTCTGTCAGGAGGGAGTGGAATGAGGGACAAGGAGGGACACATTTCGTAAGGGGGAATGTGTATTTTTGGTATGGAAAATCTGGAGATCAATGAAGCAAGCAGCAAGCTTCAGGAGAATGGAATGCCCCCAAAACCCAATGCTAGAAT
Organism: Anas platyrhynchos; assembly: GCF_047663525.1. Taxonomy (NCBI): domain Eukaryota; kingdom Metazoa; phylum Chordata; class Aves; order Anseriformes; family Anatidae; genus Anas; species Anas platyrhynchos. Next base: position 66,258,714 of record NC_092621.1, on the reverse strand, counting down.
CATGGCAAGGTTTGTGTTGGAAGGGGAAGGAAAGACCATTCAGTTCCACCCTCTTCCCGTGGGCAGGGATGTCACCATTAGACCACATTGCCCAAAGCCCCATCCAACCTAGCCTTGAGCATCTCCAGGGATGGGGCATCCACAGCTTCTCTAGGCAACCTGTGCCAGGGCCTCACTACCCTTACAATGAAGAATTTCCTAACTTCTAATCGAAATCTCCTCTCTTTTATTTTAAAATATCTCCTCTTTTATTTTAAAGCCATTCCCTCTTGTTCTGTCATTGTCTGCCTGGGTAAAAAGCCACTCTTCAGGTGGGAAAACTAGGAAAGAAGTTCTAAATGGCTGAACAGTGAATACAACGTATATAAAACAGGTGTGTAGGTGAGAGCAGTTGTCATGTCAGAACAAAGAAGGTTCTGCAGGACCTTCCTGTTAGTAAGTTCTTACTAAGAAGGTTCTGCAGAACTTCCTGTTAGTAAGTTCTTACTAACACTGGCATGGTTACTGTATCTCGTAGATCTGGGATTTTGTCAACTGCACAATGAAGAATTGAAGGTATGTTTGTGAAACAGTGTCAACCAGGTATCTGGAGGGATGTTTTAAACTGTAAATTCTATATTCTTTGTATTTTCTACACTTACGGAAAAGTACATTAAATAAGTTATATGGTAGTGCTGTTAAATATGTAGGACTTCTCTTTCTGTTTTAAGATTTATTTGGCCTAATCTGTAGTTGTTAAACAAAAAAAAAAATGCAGAGACATGCTAGAATAAATGATCTTGATGGAAGAAAAGTGTGTGGGGGGAGGCAGGCATTGTAGGGGAAATGGCATGCTGTGCTTTGTAATCTGACACATGGTTAATGTTGTTTCATGTTTGAAACCAGGACCTCACCCCACTTTTTGGTGCACTAGCAGAATATTCATCCTCTTTGAACAACTCCAAAAAATTGCTTATGCAAACTGAATTGCCTTTTTATCAGTGGTTATCAGTGTGGTCCCTGAGGCCATGGCTTTTTTTTTTGTCACTCATTAGCACGCTCTAGGCCTGAACTGGTGTTATACTCATTTAAGGTGTTGATATATGTGTAATTGATATGCGTGGTAGGTAGCTTTGTGCTAGGGGCTGCATAGGGCACGTGAACAGCCTTAGACTAGGTATACGTTAGTAAAATAAGTTGGAAGTCTTCTTTTGTTAGCACTTATCAATAAAATAAGGAAGAAGACAGTTTTGTGGAAAACTTTAGAAAAGTTCAAAATATTTAGGAAATGGAAAATTACATATGTTTTTCTATTCTTTCACTGGCTTCAGGTTATCTCATGGCTTCCCCTTTCTTTCCTTTGGTTTTCCCTTTATTTCCCTTTCTTTTCTTTGGCTTTCCCTTTCTGGATTTCTTCCTTTGAAATTCTGAATGTTTCATCCTTATTAAATGTTTATTACCACAGCTGTTTTTTCCAGGCATGAAAACAAAGGGCTTATGGTTTGTGGTGTTTTGTTGGTGTTGTTCTGTTGTTTTTTTTTTTTTTTGTTTGTTTGTTTGTTTTGGTCTGGCAAGGGTTGGAGATTGATAACCTTGTTGGACGGGGCACCATTTCTCACTTTCTTTATACTCCCTTGTTCTATGACATACCTCTCTGTTTATCTCCCTCATGATGCAGTACTGTGTTGCTAGGCATATACTTTCTTTCCTGTCTGAATTTTGAAGAATCATACTTCTGCCTTCAGACAAGAAGGTAGAAACTTTCAGGGTTACTGATGAGAGACGAGAGAAAATGTTACGGCTAAAGTACACTTGCATGGCAGAAATTCCTTCAGCTTGCAAGACCTGTGTAGTGCAACGAGTGCTGCTTATTCCTCTGTTTCCATTGTCCACCTGTACTGGTGATATTTACTCGTACGATGAAAATTTGGTTTACCTGCTACAAGGTTTAATATGAGACATGGTTTACTTCTATCCAGAATGAATTTAAACTTAATGGTTTGAGTTTCACTTCACTGGTAGGAGTTAATAGTTGAGGCCTTCCCCTCTTTCTGTTGGGAGTTTTCACATAGTTGAAGAAGCCTTTCTGTCTTTTGATTTTCCAGATTTCCCTTCTTACATGTATGGACTGGGAGATACTTTGCTGAGGAAGAATTTCAAGAAAAATAGTGGATATTTAAAATATATACGTTTGTGGTGGTGTTTGTTTTTTTTGGTAATAATAATGTGAAGTACTTTTATTTTCATTTTTCACAAAAGCACAGTTTGGATGTACTTTATACACAATCTGGAAATTACAAACCATTTCTTATCTTTCATATTTACAGAGAAATGGAAAAGTAGTTTAACCAGTGTTTCTCCGATATTATCATTCCTCAGCTGGTATTAGCATTCAAATAATAATGAAGTTTTGTGTTGTTTTATTAACTTGAAACCATTTTCCTTTTACGATTCCTCTCTGTCTGCATAATAACAACTGTATGGTGACATTGAAGTGGGTGAGTTTGAAGTGTGTGTCTTACTATGAAATGAGTGGCTGTTTTTGAACGACAGCTTCACAAAAATACTTAGTGCCTTCTCTGGTAATATTAAGACAGAGATATTTGCCAGGTGTTGTGCAACTATAATTTTTCGCAGGCATCCCACCCATTCCCTGTTTTCTCTGTATGGGGGACTAGTCTGAGCTGAAGATAATTCAAATCAGTATAAAAATGTCTCATTTTACATGATGTCTCCTGCACAGAAGAACCTCACCTTCATCTGTCCACTTCAGCAAGGTGTCAGGTCCTAATTCCCCTTGGAACTTCGGTCACCAGGTTAAAAGCATCAGCCCAAAGAATGTGTAAGAGTAAAACATACTTAATACATAAGCTGCAGAACCAGTGAAGCCTTACAACTTTGCATCCAGTGTTCATTAAAACCTCATACTGATATCCTCAGTTCTTCCTCTGTCTGTACAGTTTTTTACTTATTGTCCAGGGATTTGCCCTCTGTGAGCACTAAGCAGTAGCTGTAGTTACAGACCATGTTTCCCACCTGTTTGGCTGACCCAGAGATGTGGCTGGTGCTCTGGGGCTGGTTCAGAGCCAGACATGCTGGTGAGTGAGTATGCATGCAAATTGGCAGCCAACATGGAAAAGATACGAATTCTGCTTATGTATCTACCATGCTTGACAAGCTAATTTTAGTTCTTGTGACCTATTCAGCTACCAATTTTCATAAAATGTGCGGGAGCTCTGGCCTGTGGTGATTTGTCAGACCTGGTGTCTGTTTCTTAAGCCTGAAGGTTACTGGGGAGAGATACTGACAGGCAAACAATGTGATGACAAACTTAATTTCCTCAGAAACTAGGTTAACAAATTTAATTCCAGAATACACAAAGTTTTAATGCTCTGCTCCTACAGGATAGCTGAGAAAAGTAGTAATGTGCTGGCTCTCAGGACTCTGAAGTTTTCTATGGTGACTTAAGAGGCCAATACCACCATCTCATCGCAAAAGCAGTCGTTAATTGCAGGAACCCTCTATTCTGAGTTGAGACAGTTGACCTGCAGTTGCTCCTGTGGCATGCTGACTGCTTGGGCATAGGATGTTGGAGGCCCGTGGGTGGGTGATAGATGATGCATGAAAGCCCATGTCATGCAGTTCTTTGAAAGCGACCCGAGGCATGCAAGGAGCAGCTGGTTAACTAGAAGAAGAACGCTGTGAGGATGCTTGAAATCATTTAATTCAGCACAATTTACTGGCCAGTTATTTGGAATATTCAACAGTGAACTGCTGTGTGGAAGTAGAGGAGCAAGTAAGTGAGGGAAATTAAAGAAGATTACAAGAGAAACAGAACACTGTTTACAGTATGTCAGAACTTACTCGCTCTCTTACCATTCTCCTCTGGTAAACATTGCTACTGTGCCCATTTTCGAGTGGCTTATATCCCATTACTGAGATAGAATAAGGGAAAATGACCTGATGTGCTGGTTTGTTCTTTCAGCTGAACTGCCAGCTGGTTGTTCTGCTGCTGCTTTGCTTGCAAGAAGGAATGATGCTTATTCAGATGCTTCAGTTTCAGATTCTGTTGCAAAGGAGTTGGTACATGGTAGATCCCTACTGACTTACATAGCTAGGAGTCCATCATCCACGTGTTCTGTCAGACAAGTCCATTCCTTGATGGTTTGGGGCTCTGACAGCTGGCCTGAATTTCACTCACATTTAAAGCTATTGCTGATCATGTACCGGGCAGTCAGAAGTGAGAGCTGTAGCTCCTCACTGGTGATTAAGGCTAATGCTTTAGTTTGTGAATTGTCGTAACTGAGTGGGCGGCAAGTGCTCAAGCTTGTTTTTAGATAAAAGGATGTTAAGCTTCTAAGCTTTAAAAAACTTTAATATGAATTGTATTTTTTTAATGTAAAATATTCTCTGAAGAGGGTTGTAAGGTTTGTTTTTTGTTTTTTTTAATACAACATGCCACTTACATAGAAAGATGCCTTTCTTTCTCAAAATGGAAGAAGAGGGAGTAGCAACGTCACAATTTAAGACACACTGGGTGGAGATTCAACAAATCAATACCCTCTCCCCATTAATACTGGGAAAGGTGGTGATGTGTTTCTGACTGTTGTATGAACAGGTTCCATACCCAGTTCTGCCAGAGGTGTTTTTGTTTTGTTTTTTTATGGCACCAGTTGAACTCTGCACGCTTGGGTAATGTTCATGATTTGTATGATGACTGCAAAAAGTTACACAGATTGTTTGTTAGTCAAGGTACGATGTTGTGCTTCAGATTATTTAGAATTCGTAATGTTATTGGGAGCAGTGCACTCTTCTTCATCTACTTTTGAAAAGTCCACCTGTCGAAGAGTAAAAGTATAAAAAAAAAAACAACCCTTGCTACTCTCAATATTTATTCATGTGTATTTATTCTGATAATTCTTACATCACTATTGTAGTTTCTATTACTGTCTTTCTGTGAAATCAAAGCATAAGGAGGGATGAAATTCACATGAGGCTTCTAGCTAGGTCAGTGGTCTAATTAAGAAATCTTGAACATACAAATCCACTGATCAGTGTTCGGTTGTGTTGACTGCCTTAATCACATCCCCCTGCAACATTCCTTGGAAATACTTCAGCAGAGTGCTAGTTGTGGGTTTTCGAACATGTGTCCAGCTGATCAATTAAATACAGGGTTACAAAGTCACCTTCTGCTAGTCCTCAGTTTTGGAGGACTTGTGTGTGTGTATATATATATATAAATATACGTATTTATTTATTATTATTATTTTTTCTATCCATGTGGTAACTCATGCTGGTTTGTATAGTGTGGCGTCTGTGGAGTAGTTCTTTGTTTAGTTCTACTCTGTCCTTTTACAGCTACCACTGTTTTTTTAGGGTGCAGAAATATGTCTAGCTAGCTCATGATCCTGGTTTGGACTTCAGAGCTCAAATGCTTTCTGAAGTACTGCATGCAGCCCGACTCTTTACAATGAGACACCGATTTTGCAGCAGTAAATCCATTAAATTTCGGTCTTTGGCAATGAGCAAGTAATTCTAGACTATCCTTACTCCTTCCCAACTATCTGAGATATTTTGAATCGCTTTTCAAAACCTTTAGATGAAAATACTAGCAGTCTGAGTACTCATTGCGGTTTCCATTTGGAGAAATTGTGCTAGAAATGACAACTGTTCTCCATGCAGGAGAAAAATCAGTCCTGTATTTAAAAAAAATATATATACATATATATATATATATATATATATATATATATATTTCAAAATATAATACCAAAAAGCTCATTTCAGTGCTTCAGTTGAGAAGGTATGAGGAAAGCAGCATGGTCAGACAGCATCGGAAGGGTTTGATGGTAATTCACAAGGGGTGCGTGCATTGCTTTGCCAATGAGAAAGGTGGAAACATGCCCAAGAGGGCAGCAAGCTTTTCCCCATTCGTCTTAAGGAGTCTTTGTGGGGAGCCTGATGACATGAGTGCCCAAATCCGGAGAGACTGCGGGTGCTTTGCTCTGCAGGTGCCTCCAGCAGTGCACCTCTGCCCGCTTTGGGCAGCAGGGTGCTGTGTTTTAATCCCGAAAAAAGCTGTCCCATGTTTCATGAACTTGCATACCATTTGCTTTGATGTATTATGGTCCTGCCCAATCCACTTGGTACAAATGTGATTGCGTGTAGCTGAAGATGGAAAAAGCAAGACTAATATTGTAATAAAATAGAAGACCCTAGCTAAAAGAAACAGTGTGTTCCCTAGCTCTTCTTATGATTGGACTTGATCCTTGTATCAAATAAAGGGATAGCTTACTGATTTTAGTCTGGTTTGTGATATCCCATCTCTCCATCTCCATCTGTATGTTCCCACCTTGTTCTTTTGCCCTGGAACTGGCTAGCATTCATGTGGCCATGAGGGGAACCAGCTTGGGAAGCTGATCTGGCTGAAGACTAACCTTGGTTTGTTTTTTGGTAAGGTTAGGATATTTTTTGTGGATGTGTATTTGTGTAAAACTGTCATGGAACTGAACGACTGAGCCCTGATCTTTATATGTCGCTGTGTATATGTATATTGCTGCCTTTCTCTCCCTGCTTACGTATGTTTTTATAATGCAAATACGTGAAGCTATAATAAGTCTAATACTGACTATTTCCAGATATTTTGACATGTATAAAATATATACTGTAATATAGTGACTTTTTAAAAAAAAGTAAATTTGGCGATTACTAACTTTTCCTAAGAATCTAAAAAATCATTAGATATTTCAAGTGACATTCCAGATAATGGAGAGAAATATTTGTAATGAAGTTCCAGAAACATTTTTTCACTGAAATCATTCACTCAAAAGATTATATACTATTGTTAGTTTTGGCTAATAAGTGATCTAGCTGCAGGTGTTTTGAATTTGAAAGCTCTCTGTTGCCAAATAGCACCAAAAATTAACGTCTAGAATACTAGGTTGCCATGGTAATTTCTTGGTTAGCAGACTGCCAAGTAACAAAAATGAAACCAATACTTTTGGTGTGCCCTCTGCTAGGAAAGGAAGGATTGGTGAAAACTGAAACATTACTTAGTTCCATGTTTTTCTTGCTATGTATTTAAGTATTCAATGTCTCTTCAGTACTTTCTTTCCTTTTTTTTTTTTTTTTTTGTCTTTTAAACTGGATTTCTTGTGGAATTTGCGCATAACTTAAGCAATATTTGCAAATGTTTTTGGTGCATTTCTGGTGAATTTTTCCCTTTGTATATAAGCAAGGCTACTTAAACTTTAGGGGGTTCAGGAAAAAATGTGAAATACCATCAACAAGCTGTTGTTTGCCTTTGGGTACATTTAAATATCTTTTTTCTATTTGCCTTGAGCCATTCTACTGTTAATGGAACAGAGTCTTATTGCAGTATGCTGGGATTCTTTTGTCATGACAGGGCTCCTCTAAGGCTGAAATACAGCTAGTAGCTGTTTCATTTATAACAGTTTGTTCATCAGACCCAGCTTTTGCAGTTATGTTAGAATTTGTTGGTAGTGATATGATTGGGTATATTTAAAATAGGCTCTTCTCTGAGATGCAATTTCCAAGGTAGTTTCTTGAATTTTTGTTGTCATCCTACTTTTATATTATGCTCGAACTTTGTGTCAAATAGAACCTGTTGGCCTCAAGTACAGAAGCAAACTCAGAACTACCGTCTTTTTCTTCACATAATATCAAAGGATTCGTGGTTGATACCATGAGAGCATTTCCAGTGCATGTATCTGGTTTTGTTGCAGCTTTTCTTAGGGAAAGACATGAGAGACCTTATGTCTCTCATGGACTCAACTGGACTCAAGCATTTCTATGTAAAATTACAGAGCATTGCTTTGGAGTATCTTCAAACTGTAAATGAAAGTTTCTTCAGTTGTGTCTGGACCCTGAATACCCTTGATACAGTAGGGACCTCACTGTGCCAGGGGAGAGGAGGAAGGTTTTGGTTCATCGACTGCATGTTTGTGTAATTGTATGGATATTTCAGAACACTGTAACCCCTCTTGATGAGTTTATTTCACTTGATTAAGTTCAATGCAGAGGCCTTCAATGATGAGAACAGAATGATTTGTACTTGTACAGGAACTCGAACTAGACTGTGAGCTGACATAAAGCAGAAGTGGATGAAGAAACTCCCATCTGTTGTCCAGTGCTGTTTTTAAGGGTTTAATACTTTGTTTAAGTGCATTATTGGGTCATGATCAAGATTTTCAGCACCCTATGGGCTGAATCCTAAGGAGAACAGTTGCGTGTGCTTCAAACTGTTCAGAGGGAAAAGACGTGACCATCAGTTTGTTGGCTTCCATGAATTTTGGATAACTGGGGCCAGCTGCATAAGTAAGCTTGTATTAACTTTAAGTTAAGAAGAATTTAAGATGTTCTAGGTCTTTCAGGTATATTCATTTATGGAACTAGTTTTTGCACATGATAATATGAAAGAAAAACTTCTAAATTTCGTGTTATAAATCTATACAGATCTTCTAATGTGTCAGTCTTTTAGAGTATATTATATTAAACAAGTTTTAGGCATAAAAATGTTGCTTTTTTTTTTTTTTGCTCTTAATCCACTGGATTATAATTAGTTGAAGATTTTGTGGTGATTTTTTTTTTTTTTGAGGCATAGCTGATGCTATAGTTCAGAATAGACACGTACCTTTCTTGATACATCTACAAATCTTTAGTCACACTTTCCTCTATTTTTTCTAATTGGCTGAACACTAGCTTAGTTTGGAGGCAAGTTGCCTGTACAGACCTCAAAACAAGTTTCAGAATTGGCCAAGCATAACATTTTATTCTCATGTAGTGTTTCGCTGAGAACTTTGCTGCTGTTGTCTTAGAAATGTGAACACAAATACCTTTGACTAGTCATGTAAATTTGAATGTGAAGTGTGCCTGTACTGTCATATTGTCCCCGTTGCTTCATGTGGTTTTGTTGCCATCACAGATCTGAGGACCTTTTTGTAGTGATTCAGGATTTGGAACCAAAAACAAGCTTTTATTTTTGGTTCTTTACAAATTCACTAGGTTTCTCTTCAGGAAATGTGAAAATTTTCATAAGAGTTCTTTTGCAACAATTAATTTGTATGGGAGACTCTTATAATAGATTTATTTACTATTGCAGATATTTTTTTATTCTATACAATGTCTATGCTCTGTTAATTTAAAAGGGGATAATGTATGTGATCAAAAACAACTTCCAGTAACTCCAGCGCTGATTCCGGCATTAATTTAGACCTTTCAAGACCTTTGTTAGTTGAAATTAAGTAACTTGGCAACTATGGTTGAAATATCACTATTCAAAACCAGATGAATTTCTTGCAGAAGATACCAGGAGGAAACTTGGAGATCAAAGATATGGTTAAACAGTCTTCTGTGAGTTTCTGTTCTCCCTCCGTTCCCCCTGTTTGGACACAGTCAGTTGTGAAACTGCTGAGGACTGGGGAAGGCTTTATAGGGCTACCATGTGAGAGGGAAAAGCTCTGGAGGTGGTTTTCACCTGTCAAAGGCAGGAGCAGCTTGCAATAAGAAGTCAGTGGCTGAAGCTGTTAATTTCTCTTTTTCTTAGCTCTAAACGCTGGGTTAAATATAGTTCTTATGATGTCTTTAAGTGGAGACTTGTTAGACTCCGTATTTCCTGGGGATCATCCTCTTTTGATTTGACAGACATCCACTTCACAGAATAGCAGAAACATCTAGGTTGGAAGAGACCTCCAAGATCACAGAGTCCAACCTCTGACCTAACAAGCCAAGTATATACGTCTGAGCAAATTGGGGATTTCTTTTTCTTGCCAAATACTGAATCACAGGATGGTTTGAGGGACCTTAAAGACCATCCATTTCCAAACACCCAGCAATGGACAAGGACATCTTCAACTAGATCGGACTTCTCAAAGCCTGTCTAACTTGGCCTTCAACATCTCCAGGGATGAGGCAGCCACAGCTTCTCTGGGCAACCTGGTCCAGTGCCTCGCCACCCTGATGGTGAAGAATTTCTTCCTTATATCTAATCTAAATCTGCTCTAACAGGTCTCTTTTACAGTGAGGGCCCCACAGCTGGGTGCTACAGGTAGGGTCTCTTGAGAGTGGAGTAGTTGGGTTCAATCCCCTCCCTTGACCTGCTGACCACACTCTTGATGCACCCCAGAATACGATCGTCTTCTGGCCAACACTTCTGCACGTGTTCACTGCTGGCTCATGTCAAGCTTCCCATCCACCAGTACCCCCAAGTCCTTTTCTCCAGAGCAGCTCTCCATCTTCATCTCACAGCCTACATTAATTTTGGGATTGTTCTGGTACAGGTGCAGCACTTGGCGCTGTTCAGCTTCATGAGGTTCATATAGGCCTCCTTCCCAAGCCGTCCTGTCTTGATGGCATCTCTTCCTTCTGTTGTATCAGCTGCACCACTCAGCTTGGTGTCATCCACAAACATTGGCTCCATCAGAGATGGTGACTAGATAGGTCAGGCATGATTTGCCCTTTATGAAGCTGTGCTGGCTGTCTTGAGTCACCTCCCTGCCTTCCATATGCGCTGACAAAGCTGCTAGGAGGATCCGTGATCTCTTCCCTGTCACTGCCATTACTAGCAGTGAGTCCTGGGAGCTCCTGCCTCTGTGGTCAGTATCGTTTTAACATGGGTTGTACTGAAATCAGTAACTCCTGTTATAATCCTTCTCAATAACTTGCACTCCTTGGGCAAAGGTAAACCACAGGAGAGGATTTCTACAATTCTTGTCTGGCCAGTAATTTCCTGGTGATCTTATGTCTCGTCCTGTCTTGAAACAGGAGAAACTACTTTGCGTATGACTCAAAAGGGCTTGCATGAAGCTGGCTGGTGTGCATTGTATTTTGAGGAATGCTTGCTGTAGACTTCAAGCTGTTGGGACTATGGAGCCTTCTTTATGTGTGTGTAGAATAGCTGCAACCTTTGAAGTTTTTGTTTGTTTGTTTGTCTTTTTTGTATTTTATCTTCATTTAGGTTCTGTAGTAATACAAACTGAGATCTGTAGTAGTAGAAATACCTATTTTACTTAAGGTATCTGTGCAAGGCATAGTGTATAATGGATGTAATTTTTAGTGCAGCTTCTACACTACCATTGTAGCTTTTGAAACATGCTAATGTTCTTTCAGGCTAGTATGTTGTCCTGGTTTTGACTGGGATAGAATTAATTTTTTTCCTACTCGCTGGTATGGTTCCGTGTTTTGGATTGAGGATGAGAATGCTGGTAACACACTGATGCTTCAGTTGTTGCAGAGCAGTGCTTGCACAGAGCCAAAGACCTTCATTTCAGTTTCTGGTGCTGCCCTGCCAGCATGAAGTACACCAGGAGCTGGGAGGGGGCACGGCCAGGACAGCTGGCCCAGGAGGGCCAAAGGAACGTCTATGTGGCATCGTGGTCAGCAATAAAAGCTGGGGAAAAGAAGGAGGAAGGGAGGGATATTGTGAGTGATGGTGTTTGTCTGCCCAACATAATGGTGGGCATGATTGTGGTGGTTTTACCCAGCTGGGCAGCCGAGCTCCACCACAACCACTCTCTCACTCCCCCTCCTCAAAGGAGCAGGGAAGAAATATGATGGAACGGGCTCAAGGGTTGAGATAAGGGCAGAGAGATAACATTTATTGTCACAGGGAAAACACTCAGCATAGGGAGATATATGTAATCCAGGTTTCACTACCTGTTATTAGCAGTGAGAAACAAAACAAACAAACAACAACAACAAAAAAAAAACACCTCCTCCCCCTGAGTAGCTCAGGAAAACGGGGAATGGGGGCTGTGGTCAGTCCCTGGCACTTGGTCTCTGCCACTCCTTCACAGTCCCTCTCAGCTCCTGCTCCCCGTGGGTCCCTCCCAGGGATGCCGTCCTTCCCAAACTTTCCCAAACTGAGCCTGTGGGGGTTGCCCACAGGAGTAGCTTAACACCTGCCTGCCGATGGGAAGCCACAAATGAATTCCTTGCTTTGCTTCACTTGTGCACGCAGCTGTTGCTGGACCTAGTGAGCTGTCTTTATCCCAACCCCTGGGTTCTCGCACTTCCACATTTCTGATTCTCTCCCACATCTCACCTGTGAGAGTGAGCGAGCAGCTGAGTGTTGCTCATCTGAACACTGGGTTAAACCACAACATATGTTTCACTGCCTTCACTTGTTGTTAAAAGCGAACTCCTTTCCACTGTGATTTCTTTTAAATTTAAAAATTTATAAATTATTCATAATATATGTATGGAAGGTCAATTTGTCCTGGAAAAAGTGACCAGTTCTTACTTAGTATTTAATAATTCTAGTGCAATTGCTTCTTAGATAATGTTTTTCTAAAGAATAAAAAAATGCCTTCCAAAATGGAAAGCATCCCACGTCCTTTATTGCAAAAAATCCTTGAAGTGGTTATTTCCACTTACAACGGCATGCTTCCTGAATTTCTAGGAATCCTAAGATGTGTTGCTATTGATAGAAGAAGCTGTTTGCTTTGAGTTTTGACTGAGGCTATAATTATTCTTTTGAGTTTACTTTCACATCTAAGTATGTTTAAAAATCCTTGTCACCGTGCACTGAAGCATTGGTAAGTCTAACCCTGTCTTATAGTGCAGCCTTTACAAGTTGCATTGCAAAGACTCCTGTATTGTTGTCTTATCTTTTATATAAAAGAATATCTTACCTATTGTGAATAAATTTTATTATTATTTTGAAAAAAATCACGTCTGTTTTTTGGTTTTGTTACAGTTTTGTTTACCTCAAGTGAAAGTTGTCTGTCTCACTTTTTAACACGAGAGGCTATCAATCCTAGGAGCCACACTGGTGGTCTAAGACCCATTGTTTGAGGCACACTCTAAAGCAAAGACTTTTTGATTTCTGTCCCAAAGAGCAGACTGCTTTCTTGAGAACTTTATGAGTACTTCCAAGAACAGAGTTGATGCATGCTGTCCCGTGTGAAAGAAGTGACTGTGGATTACATAAATTGATATGCCTAGTCTGCCAAGGAGCGAATACCTTCCCTCATTCCTGCTGTCATATGTCTACGGAGCTTTCATTGGCTGGCATCTGGAGAGGCTGGGTCTTGGCTCACTTAAGCCCCAGAAACATGCTGTGTCTGCATTAATATTTCTATAAAAAAAAAAACATTACAAAATATTTTGTAGAGAAAGTTAAATATAGTTAGTATTCGGATATGCAGTAACTACCATGTTAAGTTATTGTATGAATTCTTTGAATTCAAATGTGTTTGTAGCTTGGAGATGGTTTTAATAGTCATTAAACAAAAGAAAAACATCTTCCTTTGAAACATGCATACCCAGTTTTCATCTTTTTGAGTGTGTTTAGTATTTAAGATGTATTCAACCAGAAGGTTCATTTTGTTTCCTCCACTTACAAGATAATGTATTACAGTGAACTGTTGCTCGCTCTATTAAAAATAAAATAAAATAACTTGCGATAATGCTCCTCAATATCATATAAAGAGACATGTTTACATGCCAAGATGGCAAATGGTAATCTTAAGCATTTTTTCCTTAGTGCATGGAAACTTAAACAGTGTAGTTATTTAGCATAGACTTGGCTTGGTGCTTGTGGCTTTTATTATTCACTGAAGTAGAAGTGCTCTGTAGGCCTTCGGATTTTTTTCGCTTGGGTAAAGTACTGACTTCTGATATTCAGATTTTAGAACAGGACACCGATCTTAAATGTCAGTCATTCTTGGCCCAAAACCTTCTTACCCTTTTCACAGAATTCTTAGGGTTAGAAGGGACCATCTAGCTCCAAACCTCTGGCTGTGGACAAGGACATCTTCCAGTAGATCAGGCTGCCCAAAGCCCCATCCAGCCTGGCCTTGGACATTCCCACAGAGGAGGCATCGACAGCGTCACTGGGCAGCCTGTTCCAGAGCCTCACCACCAAGTGAAGACTTCCTTCCTTGTATCTAATCCAAATCTACTCTCTTTTAGTTTAAAACCATTACTCCGTGTCTTTTCACTACATTACCTAGTAATGAGTCTCTTCCCATCTTTCTTACAGGTTGCCTTTACGTGTTAGAAGGCAGCCATAAGGCCTCCACTGAAAACTTCTCCAGGCTAAAGTCTCTCAGCCTGTCTTGGAGAGGTGCTCCGTCTCTCTGATCAGTTTTTCAGGGCTCCCTTTGAACCTTCTTTAACTTATCCATGTCTCTCTTATGGTGGGGACCCCAGAACTGGATCTCCGTAACTTAGAGATGAGGATGTTGTGGGGAACTGTTACCAAAGGCTTTACACGAGTCCAGGCAGATGACAACGGTTGCTTTCCCTTGTCCAATGTCCAACAATGCTGTTGCTCTGTCCTAGAAGGCCACAATTTAGGCATGATTTGCCCTTTGTGAAGTCATCTTGCCTGTCCCCAAACAACACCTTTTCACTTTTCTTTGTGCAAGTGTGAATAACTACCCCAGAATAACTACCCCCTGCTACCTCCTGCTTGCTTGTGCAGGTAACTTAGCTACAAAGGTAATTAGGTGTTCAGAATATGCATTTAAAAAAATAATAATCTTCTCAACTTGTGGTCCTGAACCTCACATCATAGTTTATTACGATATTTTCCTACAGGGACTTTGAAAATTTTTGTTTGCTTTTGGTCTAGCTTGATGAAGGTTTGTAATGCCAATATTCTTGGTGGAACTGGTCTGATGGCAACTGTTAGGTATTTGGGCAGCACACAGTCAGTCTGATGTTGCCTCTGAGAAATTAGAAGTAAAGTATTTCCTCAAGAAAGAGCTGCCAACTTCATAGAGTGGCTTGGATTGTAAAGGGGTTAAAGACCATCCAGTTCCAACCCCCCTTCCTTGGTCAGGGTGGCCAGGGCCTACTCCAGGGACAAGCCATCCACAGCTTCTCTGGGCAACATCTTCCAGTGCCTCACCACCCTCTGAGTGAATTTCCTTCTAACATCCAGTCTAAATCTCCCTTCTTTCAGTTTAAAGCCATCACTCCATGTCCTGTCATTGGCTGCCAAAGGAAAAAGTCACTCTCTGTCTTTTTCATAAGCCCCCTTTAAGTACTGAAAAGCTGCAATAAGGTCATCCCAGAGCCTTCTCCTCTCCAGGATGAATATCCTGAGCTCTCCCAGCTTTTCTTCACATGAGAGGTGCTCCAGCCCTCTGATCATCTTTGTAGCTCTCCTCTGGACCTTCTCCAACAAGTCCACATCTTTCTTGTGCTGGGGCTCCAGACCTGGATGCAGCACTTCAGGTGGAGCCTTATGAGGGCAAAACAGGGGGACAGTTCCCTCCCTCGCCCTCTGTTGATGTAGCCCAGGATCCAGTTGGCCTTCTGGGCTGCAAGCACACCCTGCTGGCTCATGTTGAGCTTTTCATCCACCAGAACCCCCAAATCCTTCTCTGCAGGACTGATCTCAATGAGTTCTTCTCCCAGTCTGTGCTCATGTCTGGGATTGCCCCAACCCTGGTGCAGCACCTTGCACTTGGACTTGTTGAACCTCATTAGGTTCACATGAGCCTGCTAGTCCAGGTCCCTTTGGATGGCATCCCTTCCATCAGGTGTATCAGCTGCACCACTCAGCTTGGTGTCATCTGCAAACTTGCTGAGGGTGCACTCAATCTGAGTTGTAGTAAAGATGGTGTAAGATAACAGTAAGGTAAGATAACAGTACAGGTCCCAGCGCTTGTCACCAGCTTCACCCTAGACAAAGAGCCAGTGACTGCAGCCCTCTGGATGCAGCCATACAGCCAAATTCCTTGTCCACCCTTCAAATCTCTCAGATTTGGAGATGAGGATGTCATCTGGGACTGTGTGAATGGCTTTGCAGAATTTCAAGTTGATGACACTGGTTGATCATCCCTTGTTAACTGAGGCAGTCAGTCTATCATAGAAGGCCACCAGAGTGGTCAGGCATGATTTGCCCTTGGTGAAGCCGTGCTGGCTGTCTCAGATCACCTCCTTGTCTTGCACGTGCCTTGACATTGCTTCCAGGAAGGCCTGTTCCGTGGTCTTGCCAGCCACAGAGTTGATGCTTACTGGTCCACAGTTCCCCATGTCCTCCTTTCTACCCTTCTTTAAAAATTTCTTTTGAACCATATTCATACTGCTTGAATTTAAGACAAATTTAGCTTTTTGTCAGAAACAATGTATTTTTAATGCTTTAATATTTCATATTTTGTAAATCTAAATATGAAATCTTTTTCATATTTAGATAGTGATTCAGTTATATCAAAAGTTTTTTTTCAGCCTTGAGAAGAGAAGACTGAGAGGGGATCTCATCAATGTGTATAAATACCTGAGGTGTGGGAGACAGAGGGATTTAGCCAACCTCTTTTCAGTGGTTTGTGGGGACAGGACAAGGGGCAATGGCCACAAAATGGAGCCCAGGAAGTTCTGCACCAACATGTGAAAGAACTTCTTCACGGTAAGGGTGACGGAGCACTGGGACAGGCTGCCCAGGGAGGTTGTGGGGTCTCCTCTCAAGATATTCAAGGCCGGTCTGGATGCTTACCTGGGCAACCTGCTCTAGGGAACTGCTTCGGCAGGAGGGTTGGACCCGATGGTCACTTGAGGTCCCTTCCAACCCCTACACTTCTGTGATTCTGTGACTTATACTGACTTATGAAAGTGCTTTAAAGTCCCTGTCTCTTCAAAATGTTCATCATTGTGAAGGCAACGTCTCAGCCTAAGGTTTCCCATGATGGAACTTTACAGCAAAAGATTCTAGAGATTTTTCTGTTTGTACCACCTTTTACTAATAATTTCAATTCTGTGCCTCTTATTGTGCGAGAAGCAAGACCAGAACATCTCTATCATTTTTCTTTAATACTGTCTATTTTGAAATACATTTTGGGAAGTAGGCAGTGTAAAGTTGAAAATGAGTGTAGCAAGTTGAAAATCACTTTGTTTTTGTTTTCAACAAAAATCAATTTGAATACATAAAAAAGATTTTTGCATCACAAAATCTGTTCTATAACAGATAATGTTTAACTTGGGAGTCTTTCCTTATATCTTTCAAAATGTTTCATAACAAAATGCTTTTACATAATATTTAACAATGGAAAAGTACTGGTGCTGTTTCACCAGGACAAAAATAAACAAAGTGAAGGCAAAAGGTGAGTCTTTACGAATATGTAGCTCAGTCTAGCTCAAAGAATAATATTAAAGTATGGCTAGTTAGGAATGTCTTGTCTTCTGTTGAGATCTCAGACACATTTTTAGACTGCTGTTTGTTCTTCCTCTGTTTATGGAAGCAGTTGGATTTTTAAATGAAATCTGAATTCACTTGAACTTGGGTTTGGGTAGCAGGGGAATGCACTCTGTTTTCAAGAACTTTTTTTGTTGAACTAATTTCTAAAATTTAAATCAGTGTAATGAACGTATTGTATATGGAAGATGATCAGGGAACACAATCTTTATAATGTCTTCCATCTTTCTGACAGGTTGTGAAGATGAGAAAAGATGTGAAGAAAGTCCGAGTCCTGACTATTCGCAGACTAACCAGACACATTGGGAAACTGAAGCTGAAAAAGTCAGTTTTAAATATCAGTGTTCTTGTTTGTGTATTTATAAATGAGTCAGTATCTGAAATGTCTTCCAAAATAACAGGGAGAAACATTTATTACATAGAAAACTGAAGGCACTCTGATGTATATGTTTTATTAGTCTTACTTTTTCTTTATTTTAGATACAATCAAAATACCAACTAAAAAGTAGTTTTGTAAAGTAGAATTGGGATAAAATTTATTAAACGGATTTAGCGTATTGGAAGTTAATCCCAACACAACTTTTTATGGTGCTTTTGAAAGCATCAAACCTGATTTTTGAGGTTATTCTACTATTGCACGTAAGTTGTCCAATATTTTCTCACTGCAGTTGTCTACAATATTTTATATAAAGAAATATTTAGTATGTATTCTTATATAAATAATACTTATTTTGTAATAATTTATATTAATTAAGATAATTAAAACGATATTTGTAGATTGGCCCAAAGTGACTGGTGATGTTTCTCACTGGAGACAACATAAGATAACTCTGTTACTGTGTTCAAAGTGTAAATTGAACATACTGTTTTCCCATAAACCTAGCAAATCATGAAAAATAAGAAACAGGCCCACCCAATGAATGTTTATATTTAAGTACTACAGATCTTAAAATGTAATGATATTTGAGATAACATTGTCTCCTACTTATTACTGTTTGGAATTGTAATTACCATCTCCTAGTAAATAACATTTGTCTTTCTGATTATTTTGCTAAATTTTGTGTGTTTTCCTCTGTTCTGAACAGTAGGAACATTATATTATGTTCAACTCTGCTAAAATTTATATTTAACAGCAAGGGAATGTGAATTATGCTCATTCTTGTGATACTTTTAGTTTGCTACTTAGTATCACCATATTGGAAGAAAAAAGTGAAGAAAAGACAGATTTTTTTAATAAAGACAGACTTCATTTACAGGGGTTCAGAAGACCTCAAATTAAAGAACCAAAAACGAGTTGAGAGATTAATAGAAGAAATCCATGCTATGAAGGTAATACCATAATTAGATATTTAAATATTAAAATGAATTAATTTTAACAATTAAAAGCTTTGTTTTCTAGGACTGCATTACTGAAACTTAGCTGAAGTATTTCCAAAGTCAGCTTGGCCATTACTGTAACACAGCTGGAAAATTATGAACATTTCCATATTTCTGTGTTTGTTTGGTGCATCTGTCAAGGTGTTAAGACAATTTGGGTCTTAAGCTTGCCAAACAAAACTTGAATCTGTTTAGAAATGAATCGTGCTTTAAGTTTCTACTGTGACAGTTAAAGTGCAGGAATTAAACTTCTCATGCCACTTAGAAGTGCAAATGGTGCTTTATGTGCCTGACCATAGTATCATTGTTGTCAGTTTTCGTAGCTTTAAATGTGATGCCAGTAGCGTACTACTTTCATCTTTAAAGTTCTGTACTAGTTTTTGAAATTGTAGCTGCAAGGGAGTGGTAGTCCTTGATTCGTGCCTTTTTCATCTTCCAGCTTGCTGTCCGTTGCTGTTTTGGTATCTTTTAACTTGACAATGTTCTGTACTACTTATATCTCAATTTTAGCAGGTAATGCTAACAATTTTTTGTTAACAGGAGGTATATATTCTACTCATGAGGTTTGAGCACAAGGTTATAGGCCAAGAAAGCTGTTTTCATATTAAATTACAGAGGTTTTGTTTGATGGTTTGTTTTTGTTTTGTTTTTCCTGGTAACAGTAACAATTGCCCTTACCTATTTATTTATTTTTCATCCTGGTCTTCAAAAAAGCTGACAAATGAAAAGGCTTCATTGACCATTAAGAATTGCTTTATACCAGATTTGTCAGGTGGAATCGCAGAGTTTTTTAGCGTAGTATTTGAAAAAGAGTCTCCACAAATAAATAAAGGGGGAAAGGAAATTGTTATCACTGTACTATAGTGTTAAGCAGTAGTCAAGCAACAGAAGTGTTTCTTTGTCTTCATAGTGCTTTTACTTCCGGGATTGGCTCACACAGACGTCTTGAAGGCTGCCTGTACTTCAGACTGTATTGACCATGTACATTAGAGATGTTTCTGTTGGTGTAAGCTTATTGGTTGTGTCTGCTTTTTTCACCATACACCTGCAGTGAACAACAGCAGTTAGACTTATCCGACCTGATTCTAGGTAGTTTGCAATGTCAGTTAAAAAACCTCAGTGCCTTTTGGTTTCTGTATCATAAATGGTTACAGAAATATCTCCAGAAAGAATCAGATGTGGAATGGACTGAGTTACCTTCCTGGACTGCCTGTCCATTTCCCTGGAAGGGTAACCAGGCTTGTAACCAGAGGTGCCTTGAGAAAAAAGGCTGGTTCTGTTACTAGTACTGTGAAACACTGCTTTGAAAAAGACCTTTCATTGTGAGGTTGTTGTTTGGTCAAGCAGAGAATGAGCCATGTGGAATTAAGGGAGAACCTCAGCTGTCAGTAGTGATTCACTAATGCTACATAAGTTTCCTGAGTGCAGGACTTGTAAGTGCTTGAAGACTGATTGTTGAGGGAGGGTAGATTTGTAATTTGGAGAGCTAAAGGCAAACAAAGCTTGCTTTGAAATAGTTTATGGAGAGGGAGGAGACTTCCAAGTGAGCAGCTGAGAAGGAAGAAAAGTTCTCCCACTTCCCAGGCAAACAGCTATTAAATGATCTCAGTTGCCTGAAATCATGCTGTTAGTGGTCTTTATTGTGTTAAAAGTGCCCATATTATATTGGTAGTATTTTAATAGCAAAAAAGGTTGCTTCTCCTGGATGTCTTTGTTGTTGTTTGGTTTGTTTTTTCATCTTTTAAAAAGAATAAGTAGACACTTATGGCTCTAGAGTACATTTGTTTCTTAGATGAAATAAAGATTTTTGTTCTTTTCTTATGAATCACAGCCTAAAAGGCACTAGTTGTTTACATATTTTTTCACCACTTTTGATTTCTAGACTGAGATCTTTTCAGAGTTGGCATAGAAATTTTCCTCATTCACCATAGTGGAGAAACAAGACAGCTTTCACATAAATCGCTGAAATTCTCTGTCATAGTGGGCGTTTTGTTACCAGTGAAACATCACACCCAGCAACCTTTCTTTTAAGTTACTGATCCTATGATCGATGTTTTCGAAATAACTCTTCACATAACATGATATGGTATTTTCTCATTTTTAGGAAAGAAAGACAGAATAGAAATGGTTAATAAGGAACATTGATTAATAGTCTACCAAGTTTTAACTTAAAGCAGGTTTGTGTTACCCAGACTAGTTCAGCAGTTTTGATGTGTGGATCCCAAGCGCTTGTCAGAGGAGATGCAAATTCTTTTGAAACCGACAGTGTGTCCAGAAAGTAAAAAGTGGTTGTATTCCTTATAATTAACAGAAATAGTCCACAAAATTCTACTCATTCATCATTTTATGTAAGAAAAATCTCTACCTTCTCTCTTACTGAATGTTTATGCTTAAGGAGTATACTGAGCTGTAAATCTAGAGAAAAAGACAACCAAAAAAAAAAAAAACTTACTCTGGCCAAAGCGGCTTGCAGCCAGAAAGCGGATGTTACACCAGAATCTGACAGCATGCGTATATATGGATAAAAGATTATTTGAGATGACTACTTAGAGCATATAGAACTTCTTTAATAGTTGCAAAAGCTATGAAGGGTTTCTGAAGATTGGAAAAAAAATACATCTTTGAAAATCCCAGAGAAGGAAAATAGTATAATTTTTCTTCTGAGTTTTTCACACCGTTGCCAAAGAGAGTACACTTTATACATACACATTTTTCTTTCATCAGTCAAGAAGACATCAGGAACATCTTTCCCCTCCCACATATCCAGGAGGAAAAAAAAAAACCACCAGCTTATAGCACTTTATGGGAACTGCTGGCAAAGACAGTGCGGACAGTGTCATTTGTGAAGGACTTAAGTTATGCTGATGTTCTCAGAAGGAGTAAGAGTAGAGTTCCATTTCAAAAAGAATTTGTTTCCAGCTGTGGGAAGAAAGACTGAAACACTGGGAGCTTGACACATTTGTCTGTGTTGTTAAAGTTTTTAACGCAATAACTTAAATTTTTCTGAGGGAAAAAAAAAAAAGCTGAGGGGTTGAAATACCAGTGAGGGAGAATTCTTTGTCTTTCTAAGAATTATATTTATACATTCCTCTACCATTAAACCAAGAAACCTTTTCACTGACTTGGAGGAGGTGTTATCTTTCATCTGGACTATAACAACAATAACGAGGAAAAAGAAAATTTCCTAATGGCTCTTGTGTTGTTAGCAATTGCGTGTAGCTCAGGAGGACTTCTGAGGGCTACAGTTCTTTTAGAATGATATAAAAGTGAGCTTTCAATTAAAGATCTTAACTTCTCTTTCTAGCTTGGGTCTTTACTAATTACCATCTGATATTACAGGGAGAGGAATATAATTGCTGTCATTTGGTAATTGTTGCCTTACCACTAACTCTTGAGTATGCTTTTTCCTATCTTCAAGTACACCCAGAAAGACACTGATGACATAATTACACTGTAAATACACAGATTCCTAGGGGTGGGACATAATTAGATACTCACTTTTCAGGTTAAATACTGTATCTATTTTTGTGTATACTTTTTAAAAATTCTACATATTCATTCATTGACAGTACTGCATATATTGAAAATGTAAGAAATTTTGGTGCTGGGCTGCATTAAAAAAAAACACTTATATTGTTGTGTTATTGTTAGAATGACATTTAATTTCTAGTTCTGTGTGCTTTGATTGTTAGAACTGGAGATTTAAAAGAACTTAATAGGCAAATACAAGTAATAATGTCTCAGGCACAACAAGATACATACATTGTGGGAAGGGAGAGCAGTTAAAAATTCTAGCTACGTGGTTGCAGGACTGAGTTAATTGTTTGCAGGAGTTCTCAAAGCTATTGGAGTAAAACACTGTTTTTTGAGTTCTTCAGAATTTCTTTTGCCAAAACCATACAAAATATTTATTTAACAATTCATGAAAGATGGGGGGGTTGGGGAGGGAAGAACAGTATGATCTTTCTAGTCTTTCAACTGTGATTTCACTTTTTTGAAAGAGAAAATTGTATGTATGTACAGGATTTTCTTTAATTTTCAGGTTGGATGATACTGCCAGAGTGGGTTTACTATCAATCGTAGAGTATTTCTTACCCTATTTATGAAGCTGTAGTATTTTTTAAGCATCTTTTGCAGAATTATGACTGATGGTCTAGCAAATTATTAGCAGTGGGCAACTTACTTTGAACTGTTTACATTTTTTTTCTGAAATTAGATCTTAATGTAACTTGATGTAGTTGCTTTACTGTGTATTTAGTACTAGCATATACCTCACAGGGAATACTGTTATTATGGCACCTGTTGCTATTGCAATATTCCGTTTGAAGAATTAGTGATACATGGGCAAAAGGTTATTTGATAAGATTGAAAGGAAATTATCTTCCAGTTGTTAGAAGAGAGCAGCAGTTGATTACAACTATTATTAAATTGCTTGT
The DNA here is from genome assembly GCF_047663525.1 of Anas platyrhynchos. Taxonomy (NCBI): domain Eukaryota; kingdom Metazoa; phylum Chordata; class Aves; order Anseriformes; family Anatidae; genus Anas; species Anas platyrhynchos. The sequence continues at coordinate 66,235,761 of NC_092621.1, read as the reverse complement.
AAATAGATGCTTATGCATTTTCTATCCTGAAAATTAGTCCTGAAGAAACAAATAATTTGATATTCACAGAATCGTTAAGGTTGGAAAAGACCTCCAAGATCATATGGTACAACCATCACCCTACCAGTAATAAAACCATGTTCCTAAGCACCACATCCAACCTTTCCTTAAACACCTGCAAGGACGGTGACTCCACCACCTCCCTGGGCAACCTGTTCCAGTGCCTGACTGCTCTTTCTGAGAAGAAATGTCTCCTCATTTCCAACCCGAATCTCCCCTGGCACAACTTGAGGCCATTCCTTCTGGTCCTATCAATGGTTATCTATGAGAAGAGGATGACCCCCAGCTCCCCACACCTTCCTTTCAGGTAGTTGCAGAGAGCAGTAAGGTCTCCCCTGAGCCTTCTCTTCTCCAGACTAAACAGCCCCAGTCCCCTCAGCTGCTCCTCATAGAACTTGTGTTCCCTTCACCAGCTTCTTAGCTCTTCTCTGGACATGCTCCAGGCCCTCGATGTCCTTCTTGTACTGAAGGGCCCAAAAGTGAACACAGCACTCAAGGTGAGGCCTCACCAGAGAAGAGTACAGGGGGATGATCACCTCCCTGCTCCTTCTGGCTGCACTGGTCCTGACACAAGCCATTGTGTCAGGATGCTGTTGGTCTTCATGGCTACCTGGGCACACAGCTGACTCATGTTCAGGTGAGCATCGACCAGATCCTTTTTCTCTGCACATCCTTCCAGCCACTCTGCCCCAAGCCTGTATCACTGCTTGGGGTTGTTGTGGCCAAAGTGCAGGATCTGGCACTTAGCCATGTTGAACCTCATCCCATTGGCCTCTGCACATTAACCCATCTTGTCCAGGTCCCTCCACAGCGTCTTCCTACCCTCTGGCAGGTTGACGCTTCCCCCCAGCTTGGTGTTGTCTGCAGACTTACTGAGGGTGTACTCATTTCCCTCATCCAAATCATCAATACAGATATTAAAGAAGATGAGCCCCAACACCAACCCCTGGGGAACACCACTGGTGACCAGTCACCAGCTGGATTTCACTCCATTCACCACCACTTTCTGGGCCCAGCCGTCCAGTCAGTTTTTACCCCAGCCCAGAGTGTAGCTGTCCAAGCCATGGGCTGCCAGCTGCTCCAGGAGAATACTATGGGAGAGCGTGTCAAAGGCCTCGCTGAAGTCTAGGTAGACTATGTCAACAGCCTTTCCCTCATCCACGAGGTAGGTCACCTGGTCATAGAAAATGAGGTTGGTCAGGCAGGACTTGCCTTTCATGAGTTCATGCTGACTGAGCCTGATGCCCAGGTTGTCCCACATGTGCTGTGTGATTGCACTCAAGAGGACCTGTTTGATAACCTTCTCCAGCACCGGGTTCAGGCTGACAGGCCTGTAGTTCCCCAGGTCCTCCTTACAACGCTTCGTATAGATGGCCATCAATGTTTTGTGTTTTTTCTAGTACACTTAAACCACAATATTTATTGTAAAACAATGAGTTTGTTACAAATGAAATAGGAAAAAATAAGACTTTGTTGTAATTTATTCTTTCTTAAGCTTGTATTTTAACAAAATATGAACAGAAGTATGAACTCCAGTAATAGTCAGGCATTTGAAAGCCAAATTGCTTTTTAAAGGTAGAAGTTCAGTCTGAAGTTTTTATAATCTTTGGCAATGGAGCAAAAATCATCCAGTTTCATGAAAGTAATAGAGATGTGGATGAGAAAGGCTGGCCTGGTCAAAAAGCCTCAGTTATCTAGTCCTGAACAAAAGGCCTACAGAGTGTAATAAATTTTGCTTTTAGTACTGACTTTTTGAATGGAATTTCTGTATCCTGAAATGTCAGGCTTTTTCAAAAAGCCTTTTTTTTTTTTTTTTTTTTTTTTAAACAGTAGTGTTTCCCTATTTAGTTAATATTTTCATCTTATGTAGCCTTGCTCTCAGTTAATATCTCACTGTAATATTGTCTTAGGTAAGAATGAGGACTAGAGTACCTTTTTGCAGTTTTGCTTTTTGTTTTATCTCCCAGCATATGTTTCCAACAAATCTTGCATATTTTATTTCATAATAGATAGCAGACTTTCATATTAGCATTACAAAATCTTTAACCTCTAAAGGTTTCTGAAAGAGTAGTGGGAAACTCTTAAACTCTAATGTATAATCAGTTTAGGAGGGGTCCTTGTTGCTTCTTAAGGAAAAACAGGAGGGTCTCGCTTTCACAATGGCATGGGCCAGATGCCACTTTCAGACCATTGCAGTGAAGGGGGAAAGGGTAGAACTTGAAGTCCTTCAGCTCTGCTTCAGTAGAGTAGTGCGAGTCCATGCTTTGGCAAGTGTCTCACTTGTTAGGAATGCATGATGTGCTTCTCTGCAGTAATACAGGAAATTTGGTGCTTTGAGTGATGGATGGACCCATGTGCACATTACTTAAGGCATACATGTGCAACGTATCAGGCAATTTTAGGAAACACTGAATTATACTCCTAGAGTTCATCACAGCACATTCTACTTTGTCTATAGCATTGCTTTGCTCTTCTGCTTAATGTATGCCCTTATAAGACAGGTTATATTTGCTGTAAAAACTGAGTATTAACTTAACCGATACCTCTAGTTTTGTCATGACTGAAATGGAAAGCTCTTTCAAGTAGAAAACACCTAACATAATGCAGAAGACAGCATGGATGAACAGCAAGCTCATAACTGATCCCAAACACACACACACAAGTCCACCAAAAGTGGAAACAAGGACAGACTGCTTGGGAGAATGTAGATGCACACAGACAGTGTTGATTATTGCTTTCTAACACAGGTGATTGAGAATCTGATGAAAAGAGATTCTCTGCCAGACTGGGTGTATAGAAACAGGAAAGAACTGGTCAGGAATATGAAGGTTAGGGTAGCCTCCTTTGCAGTCACTATGTGATGGTGGAGTTCTGGATTCTGAGAGAAGGGAATAAGGGGGAAAAAAAGCAAGATCCAACCCTAGACTTTAGGAGAACAGAAGATCCAACCCAAGCCATTTTATGATTTTTTACGCACCGTTGGTCAGACACATCAAAGTGCTCAGTTCTGTTCTGGGCTCCCCAGTACACAAAAGATACGGACATCCTGGAGCAAGTTGAGAGGTGGGCCATGAAAATGATTAATGGACCGCAGCACCAAGAAGCAGCTGGGAGAGTTGGGACTGTTCAGCCTGGAGAAGAGAAAGACAAACTGAAATACAAGAAATTTGGTTTAAATTTAGGAGGAAAGTTTTTCTCTGTGAGAACTATCAAGCACTAACTAAACCAGGTTGACCAAAGAGTTTGTAAAATCTCCATCCTTGGAAATACTCAAAACCCATCTGAACGTAGCCCTGAGGAATGTTTTCTGGTTGATTTACTTGAGCAGGAAGACTGGACAGCAGAGGTCCAACCTGTAGTTGGACCAGAGCTCCAGAGTTTCCCTTTCAACATCTACAATTTTGTGATTCTGTGGAGAGGGATGAGTTGGCAACCGGCAATAAGACTGGGTGGAAACCTGTCTGGTCTGTCGTGTTCAAAGTGGTGCAATCAGTGCTGGGACATGCCAGCTGGTTGCTGGTTACAAGTGGTGTCTGCTAAGGAGCTATGCTACTACCGGTACTGGCTAGTGTTATAGTAACATCCTAAATGGTGGTATGAGCTTTACGCTCAGCAGGTTCAAGGATGATGCCAAACTGGGGAGTGTAAATGATATGTATGAAGGCAGGGCTGCTATTTGGGGTGATTTGTACAGGGTAGAGGAATGAGCTCATTGAGAGGAGCTACATGTTCAAGAAAGGCAAAAATGTAGTCTTGTGTTCGGCATGGAATAGCTCCATGCAAAATTAGAGACTGGATACCAGTTGGCTAGAAAGCAGCTTTGTGGAGAAGGACCTCGGCACCCTGGTGGACAAGAAATTGAACATGACATGCAAAAGTGCCTCTGTGGCAAGGAACATTAACTGCATTGTGAGCTGCATTAGGAAGAGTGTATAGCTGGCAGGTACAAGGAGAGAACTGTGTTCACTCTTCAGGGAAAAAAAAGCTAAGGGGAAGCCTTATTGCTGTCTGCAACTACCTACTATAGCCTAGGAGGTAAGCCAGGCTTTTCTTAGAGGTATCCAGTAGGAGAATGGTGAGCAATAGGCTTGAGTCACAACCTGAATGTGGGATCTTAGCCACTGGAGGTGTTCAGAATTCAAGGGCTCTGAGCAGTCATCTTCTCTGGAGCTGGTTTGGGAAGAAGGTTGGACTAGATCTGGAGGTCTCTTCCAATCTACATAATCATATCATTATGCAGTCCTAAGCAGGAGGGATTTTAAAGATAAGAGCGGTAAAAATGTAAATGTACAGTGAAATATTTTAGCTTTTGTTGGGTGTGAAAGCTATGTCATCCTGTCAGCTGTTCTTTTTCCACATTAAACATATCTTTAGGAATAAGTCAATAGAGTTGCATGCTTATGTGCACAAATAACCATACAATATCATACATTTACCTTGCAAAGAGTGTGTAGAAGAGCATCATAATCAATATTGAATACAAGCAGGTAGACAAAGTGCTTGAAAATATACAGTGTGCAGTACTACTGTACCTGCACCTGGGTAGGCAATGGTATTTGATACTGCTGTAATGGATAAACTTGCGGACTTTCTGTTCTGTCCCGGTTCGTACTATTGAACTGGTATTACCAGCAAGTCAACTTGTTTCAGATAAGGGGTAAACAAATGGCCTTTTGCCATGCAAAAATAGCAGAGAGGTTTGTGTGGCAATCAGTGTCTCATGACTGGAGATCGGGAAGCAACCATCACGTATTTCTGTATTTGAATATTTTATATGACTATTAAAGTATCTTGGACATTGGTTTAGACTGTATAAGTGTTGTTTGCTGTAACTTGAAAGAGACAAAACCCGAACCTTTACTTCTGCAGTGTGTTCTCTCTCCAACTTACCTTTCTGACTGTGATATGTGAGATGATATGTCATTGAATGTTCTCACTGATACTCTTTATTCTCTTTATGAAGTTCCATGGAATTCCTCTTCTGTGAAATTCTTCTGGAGATAGTTCCTCAATAAGTTATTGAGCATTCAAAAGTGCTACAAATTTCTGATATTAAACAAATTCTTTTACAAATGAATTTTTTTCCTTCTCTTTCTGAAATTAAGAAACACTACATTGACGTTAGAATACAGAGCAAGGTGTTGTAACAAGAGCGTTGGTCTCTTTTTTGGGGTGACAAGTGATAGGGCGTGATCTCAAGTTGTGCCAGAGGGGTTTAGATTGGATATGAGGACAAACTTCTTCACAGAGAGAGTGGTCAAGCATTGGAGTGGGTTGCCCAGGGGCGGTGTCCCCATCCCTGGAGGTATGTAAGGGATATGCGAATCATAACACTAAAGGGCATGGTGTAGAGATGAGACTTGGTAGGTCTGGGAGATGGTTGGATTTGAAGAACTTGAAGCTCTTCTCTTACCCAAATGATTGTGTGATTCTATGTATATATGCTTGTCCTAAGAAGCAAATGATAACAATGCTTTTTTTCTTTTTTTTTAAATGAAAACATTTGTTTTGATTAAAAATATGGCTGAGGTGGAGTAAAAGTATAGAGAAGAGTGATGAGTTGAACAACTGTCTATTGGGATTCCTTTTTCCCAGAGTTAATGTGGCTTGAGGATTGGCTCTTGATATTCCTGATAACTGAGAATATGAAAAAGGGAATACTTTGTAAAGACACTGCTTAACCATGGCTCTTCAGTAGTACCCACTTTTCCTGAGTATTGCTACCTACCCCTTTTTCCTGATCCTTAAAACAGCAAGAAGGTAGATTGGTATAATCAAAAACTTTGTTCTGTTCTTAAACTTTATGGCAATTGATATTATTTTCAGTGATACATTACTTCATGTTTATGCTACAATGAGAAATCTCATGTTTAAGAGAACTGCTTTCCCGAGTCAGTCTAGAAATAGCTGTTGTGTTTTACTTTCCGGGTGGCAAGATATCTTAACTAAGCAAACTTAACAATTTTGACAGAGAAAACTTATATGGTGGTTGTTGGGTTTTTGTGGTAGTTGTGGTGTGTTGGCTGTTGTGTTTTTTTTTGTTAGTTTGTGTGTTTTTCTGGATGGCAAGCATTAACAAATACTTAGAGTTTATTAAAAAAAAAAAAAAAAGGAGAGAAAAATGTGGGGGAAAAGGGTTATCCTGTACAATTTCAAGCTGGGATGAGAAAAAAAATGACAATCATTCCTACAGTTTTATTGCATTATGATAACAGAAGTAATGATTTTTTTTACACCGAATACTGTTTTGGACTGCATAAAAAGATGGTCTGTATTTCTTAACTGTAAAAGACATTAAATATATCACCACCTTCATTTTCAAGCCTTTATCATTGATGAGATACTTAAATAGAAGCAGTTATGTGCTTTTATTCTTATGCACACTAGATTCTCAGTTACAAAGTGAAAACAGATCACAAAGGCAAGCATTTTGTTGGATTTGAGACAACTTAAGGAAAATATTAAAGTTCTAAATAAAGGTTGTCAATTATCTTAAAAATATGGCTTGCAGATGAAGCTTTTTCCTCAAGTCTTGTGTAAGAATTTTACTTTTTTTTTTGTAAGGATGCAAAATAAGCTATTTTCACTTTTTTAAAAATATGTCTTGCAGATGAGACTTCATCTTCTTTCTAAGTCCTGCATAAGTAATTTTATTGCTTGTTTTAGTGAAGATGCAACCTTTGCAGTAGTACAAAAAACAAACAAAAAATAATAATGCAACCCATATGACTTAATTTATATGAAAATTGAGCAGTGACAGCAAACCAAAACACTTAGTTATTGTTACTCAAAATAACTACAGAAGTGTCAGCATGTTCCTGTGCTCATTGTGAAAACGTCTGCATATTCCAAATGTATATTTCTTCTGTTGTTAATTTCTTCCATCATCTCATGTATTTCACTGTAGCTCACTACCTTGGGCCTTTTTTGTTATGCTTTTTCCATAACTCATCTGAATCTGAGAAAAGAAAGTGTGTAAGCACTGCATATGTTTTCTTTCCATTTTGCCCATCCCATGCTGTGGTGTACATGAGTACACCAAATACTATGGTCGTTACAAGAGGACCATCTGTAAATCATTTCTAGTCAACCCCTTGCTGTATACCAGTCTGTCTTAGTAGTTCCATTAATTTTGGAGCAGCTAAGAAGAATATCTCCAGTAAACAGTGAGTCTACGTAGTCAGTGTGTTGGAGCTGTACTAAACTGGTTCAGTCCCCTCAATCAGCTGTCCTTTTTGGGACTCCTGTCTCTTGAAGAATTTTAAAACAGAAATTATATGTATTATTCTTCACAGTTGACTTTTTTTTCATGAATAATGTAGTAAAAGTTTTATTCTCCTTTCCTCTTAGTCGGTGGAATGAGGGGGGAGTGTGAGGAAGGGAGGAGGGTAGAAATTGGAGACCTACTGTAAATCTCTTTATAGTCACTTGGAAACTAATTAATTCAGAATGGTGACTGCAGCTGCTATGACTCTTTATTCTAATTGATTGCTTTTGTGTGTAAAACCTTATTTCCCCCATGGTTGCCTCCTGCTTACAAAGAATATGTATAAAGTCTGTTCTGGGAATGTAATACTAATGTAAACATGACTTCAGTGCTGGACAGACTCATTGGCACTTTTATTAAACAATGGATTTAGTGAACATGTGGGTGAGTAGGATGAGGCAGAATAATTGTACCTTTAGAAAACGAAAGTAATGCCCTGCAAATCAATGGGAGTTCTTTGGAGAAATCAATAGATAAAATGGATATTGCCCAGTGAGTCACTGTCTCATCTTAAATTTCCAAACAGCTCTTGGCCCTCTTTCACCAAGGCCTCTGTTCAGGAAGGGAAGGGAAGGGAAAGCTTGTGATCAATAGAAGGAAGTTTGTTTGTTTTTATAACAGAGTTAAGACATGGTAACTAGAAGAGAAGAATATGTGGCTAGCTATCATGGTGTTGGAACATTAGCAGTAGCATTTTATGGGGATCAGTGCTAGAAATGATTCAGAGAAAGAGAATGAATTTGACAGAGCTTGATAATCCAAAATTGCCAGATACTGAAGATACCAACACTAAAACACTGCAGAACAATACCTTAAAAGTGAGCAGTAAGCAATAAAATGACAAAGAAATCCAGTACACATAAATGCGAAATAATGCATGTGGTATTGGTGCGAATTAAAGATTTGATTTGTTTGTTTTTTATTGGATCTAAATTGGCTACTACCAGTGAGAAGGTGGATTTTGGAGTTACTGCAGACACCTGTGTGAAAATCCTGTTTTGTTATTCAGCATCTTCAGGCAGAAGACAGTGTGTTCCTATTTGACTGTCTTGTTTTCCCATGTGCTGCATCTTCCTACTGTATTTTAAATTAAAAAAAAAAATAGATAAAGTGTTAAAGAGTGGCAAGGATGATCAGATACACCTTAGCATCTGTAAGGTATAAGAAAATTGGATCCACTAGGGTACAAGGTGAAAACTGATTTTGGAGGTATGCTCAATTCATATATTCATGCTGGATACTTATTTTGTGCTCTAAATACTCATATTTTGATCAGGAGGTTCTGGCAGCCAATCAGGAAAACTGTAGGTACTGAAAATAATCCTGTTTTTCGTGTGTTTTTGCCAGATCCCTGCTTTCCACCTTTGTCCCTCACATATGTACAAAATGATTCAAGCTTGTAATGCCAATGAAAGATGCTGCAATGACATGAATAGGCTGTTAAGGATATGATCGACTTATGATACAATTGACTTCTTCCTTGAAATTCAGATTTTAGAAACTATGGGAAATGTTGGTCTTGTTATGTATTTGTTCAGTTGTGGTGTTGTTTTTTTTTCTTTTTTCTCAACTTGGGCAAGTGAAATAGCAAGTTTGTCTTGTGGAGGCCAAGACAAAGACCACTTAGACAGCTAGGATCAAGATCTCTAGGATAGGTCAAAAGGTAATTTAATTTCTTCCTTATGCACTTTAAGAAAAGACTGATGGAGGAGTACTTTTCCTGGAGAAAAGGTACACCAGAAAAGGTAATGAAGAACATGAATTCTTTCTTACTCAATTGTGTCTAATTTCTGAACTGTTTTCTTTTCATGCTGTCTGGAAGTACACAAAAAGAGGCTGTATATATGGCTCTGTGTATTCATGCTCTTCTATCACTTTCTGCACCTCTCTGGGTTCCTCTGTCTTCATTATTCATTTCTGTTTCCATTTCTATTTAAAACCAGCACCTAGCAGGTAGGGCTTATTAACTGGATTGCATCCATTTGTCAGTCACTGTCTTCAGTGGGAACGCTGTAAGAATATAGTATATCCTTCCTGGCTTCTTTGGTTGCATGCAGTCTTGCTGGCCCCAGCTCCTGCTGGAAGAAGGGAGGCTTAGCTGAAAATAAGGCAGCTTTCTGCTAGGTGTGCATAGCGTCCCCTTCTGGCAGGCAATGCTGTTTTTCTCCAATTTTAGCAAAAACAGTTCATCTGGCAACGAAGGCTATTGGCAGCGGTTGTGAATACCAAGGATAGTAATTCAAAACTGAAGATAGTTCCAGCCAACACAGGACTGCTTGGAAATATGTTAACCCTGAAATTGCATGTGGTTGTTATTTTAATATTAGAAAAGCAGCGTGGAACAAATTGCCAGTACAAAGTGAAATTACAGATTGTACTATTCCGAGTGAACATTGACATTAATAACCAAAAGATGTTTGAGGAGAAAAGAATATTCAAATAATGATAATTTTGGCCTCATCATGCTATCATGCTTTCTGCACTGAATAATATAGTGAGGTTGTTTTTTTTTTCCTTTTGTGTAGCTTTTTTTTTTTTTTGAATCCTTGTAATTGTAGTTTACTTTCATAATACCTACTACTTTTGAAATTGTCACAAGATTACAGACTTGCTAACTTTTTTTGTATGTATGGTGAAAACAACATTTCTCCCCGAATGTGGCTACTGAATCAGATGGGAACCTCCAAAATTAAACAATTCATTTAATCTAATTGACTAAACAAAATGCCAAGTTCACAGTGTTCATCTCTGTAGACTGATGTAATTGCTGGCATTTGACTTGCATACCTCTTGAAATATTAAATTAGTTTATAAACGTGGCAGAAAAGAGCAGCCTATACTTGCCAAATAAAGTTTGGGTTTTTTACAACAGCTTAAACAAACGAACTATGTTAACTCTTTTTTTGGGAAGTTGGTTTTAAGCTTTGTTTTATTATTAAACTGTATGACTAAGTATCTTTCCCTCAGCTTCATTCTCTGCTTTTAAGAGAGCTTGTAAAGGATATCAGATTAAGGATATTTAGCTAGAGGAAAGTATCCATTTGGACAAAACTGTGTTTACAGTAATATTGTGTAGTTTTATTTGATGAGGATTTTAATAACTTTATTTTTCTAGACAACATTATAAACAGAAAACTTGATTTTTTTATTTTTAGTGTGAAACTTAGTAGATAAAAACTTGCAGGTTGACATTGAATTTCACTTGGATCTAAACTGAGACAGCAATACTGTAGACATTTAGTAATGTTTAAAATTGGTGCCAGCAAAAACCTGACACCAGTGTAGTTTACAGAAAGAACAATTGCTAGACAAGTTCCACTTGAAATACATTCTTACATTCCCAATGAGTAAATGTAATTTCAGAGTGCATTTTTTTTAACAGGTTAGTGACAGTTAGTTCCTATCAAGATTGAATGACATGTATTCATCTAAACAAAGACTGCTGTGCAGCTTTTGATTTTTTGGGAAGTTCTATTCCACTCTGAAAATTTCCTCTAGTGACTGCTTTTGTTTTGTTATTTTAAAATACAATTAAGTTCTATTGTTTTTCTTAATCTGTACTGTGGTATTCTTGCCCATGTTGTTACTAATACAACAAAACTGAAAATTAATTATTTCAAGGAAGATTTTTTTATAAAAGTCATATGTTGAATAAAAGGCAAGTTAGAACAACATTAAATTCCTTTAAAAAAAAATAAAGCAATTGATGAAAGTTGCGAAGTTATATTAAAAACATAATAGTTTCTTGACTGCATACTTTAGGAAAATTAACAACTGTAGAGCACTTTCTTTTTATACTGTTCTTCCTCTTTGTAATACAGCATCTAGATTTTTGATAAGTGAAAAATACCATAATCACTATAGGACATAATAACAATCTTCAACAGTAATGACACAGGAGAATGTATTTAAATTATAATTCACTTAATTTGTCTACAATTAGAGAGAAAATGTCTTCATTTTTACTGTATGAAACCCTTGGTTTCAGTGTGTGATGATATAGTATCAAGTCATCCACTCAGGTTGCCGGGAAAAGCCTTTTTGGCTAGACTGGTAGACCAAAAAATGTTCCATGAGATCTCTTTCTATTGTGGTTTTGCTTTCTTGTAGCTGTTTGTTCTTCATGACACAGGTATTTACAGTAAAACCCGACTTCTGCGGAAAACTAAATCTATATATCCACATACTTCCAATTTCTGTCAGACTATGTTGCCTGTAAGTTTTGCAGAAGTTTAACTGGTGGAGTCATTTATTAAAATATGAAGTCGCTCCTGAAAACATGCAAACTTCCAAAAGAGTATTTATTCAAACAATATCAGTAAATGTTCTTAAGATTGATAGTATAAAAACAGTTTAATAGTGAGAAGTTCATGCAACAGAGCATTGCCATCTGAGAAGACATTTCTGCCCTCATTGCAGTGTGACCTGTAATTTTCATTTATTAAAAAAATAATAATAATAAAATTAGTAACATGCTGCTTTATTTGTCTTGCTTATATGAACTTTGAGTGCACATATGCCTCAATGTTTGGTCCCTACTCTGACAGTGTCTTAGATTATACTAGATGAAAGTGATTGGGAATCGATCCTTCCACTTTCACCCCATAGTGGTTAATTATTGTACTTTACAGTCTCTGTTAATAGGCAGTAGGATATTGTGCATTTGTATAATCTTGACGTGCTTACATCAAGTCTGCCAGTGAGTCACCGAAGAGACCAAGGCTGTGACTCCTAAACTGACTCCCCTCACTTTCTCTATCTGAGAAGTGCAGGCTCTAGAGTAAATGTGCATAAACATTGAAAATCCTGAGTGTCGCCTTGTCAGGAAGAGCAGCCAGTCACCCAGAGTAAGGCAGAGAGATACTGAACCCTAGTGTATCTTGTCTTTCCTTTCTTTACACTTCATAAATCTGTAATTGCCTTTGTCTGTTTACAAATAAGTGCTTTTAATTGCATTTTATTTAAACCTAGCATGAACTGAGACGCAACAAGGCCTTCCTTTCTCCAACATGTATGAAGGGTTTCTGCAAACTAGGCTACCTGAAGTGCTGGATCTGCCCAGCTCCTAGGTGTGGTAGCATGAATACCCGTTTCAGCTGCATGGGCTGGTGGGGGAGCTGACACTTCTAGGATTGGCAAGCTTGTTTTTACCAAATGACTGTTTAAAAAAAAAAAAAACAAAAACTAAAACAAACAAAAAAAAAAAAAAAAAAAAAACACTTTTTAGCTTATAGAATATAAAGATGTTTAGATACTTCTGAAGGGCAGCTATTCTGAATGAGTGACTTGGAAGCTGATATACCTTAATTTTCTGGGTGTCAGTTAAATTTGGACCTGTGGCAGGGATGGTCTTGACAGTGCCATCATAGACTCCATGTGTATCAATCTACCTCCAGTGAGGCTGTTACCAGCTCTTATAGGATTCACACCTTTGGACTTAAAACCTCATACTTCTGCAACAGTAATCTGAAATTTGTTAACTCCAGCATAGTGCCTTCTTTTCCATGGATATGAAGCATTATAGAAAGTGTCTGTTTGCAATCTGCCGCAACAGAAGATTATGGTAGGTCTTTTTACAATGAAAGAGTGAAATTCTAGATTGAATTTCTGATGGAAAAATTCTGTTTTTTACTTGCCACAATTTCAGAACATGCCATATTTTTAATAGAAACACATGGATGTTAAGACCAGATATTTTTAGTGGCTGCTAGCAATAGAATTTTTAGTACCAAGATACTGGTACTATATTGATTGACTTAGTGGATATCAGCCAATGTTGTTGTCAGTTTGGAATGAAACATTTTAACGATTATCCAATCTCTGTCTTAGTATCAGGTAAAGTAAATGGTGCAGTTGCATCATTCAGGCATTCTAGTGTCATTCAGCTGGAGAAGATAAATGGGTCTTCAGGATTACTTGTGACAGTCAACAAAACAGGAAATAATTCAAACAAGTGTGGGTCTTTAGCCATGAAAAGCTTTACTGCAGAAGTTGCAGTCATAAGTAAGCAGCTTATAACACTCTCTGAATTCACCTAACTTCAAGCTGCAGTTATGGAAATTTGCAACAAATCAGTAGACTTCTCTGGAAGGATTTTATGTAATTTGAATGTAATGGATAAAGATGAGTGTGACCTGGATTGCCTGGATTCCACTGAGGAAAATAATAAAGCCAAATGAAAGATTAAATTTCCAGGAGCCAGAAAGGCTATGGGCTTTTTGTCCAGAATGAGAGTCGTCCTCTTCTGTATGATATTACCAAGACAGACTCTGTATCCCATTTTATTCTTTTCTTAAAAATGGTAGTAGAAAATGAGAAGAAATGCAAAAAAAGAATTACTTAGGTTATGTAAGGACAAATTTTCATCCTGTAATAGAGAAATTTCATTGCACTTAATTACTCAAAAGAGATCTTGGGAAGTGACTTGGTAATAGTTTGTCAGTTCTGGCTGGCAGGTGGCTACCTACCCAGAAGTGCTTTAATTCTGGTCTTTTGGAAAAATTACATAGAAATTTTATAATAATGTAAACATCTCAGTGTAGCATTGATCTTTTTAATAAATTTATTAATAAGCTTAAGCCACACTTAACTAGACAATATTAAATTTTTACTTACCCGCTCAAATTTTCTGTCCTAATGTTCTGCTATGAATATTATCCAAATTCCCTTCTTTTCCCACTTCTTTTCCCATACTATACACGTTGGTTTCAAATCTGATAAAATGGGGGTGAGGAGGATGAGTTTTGGAGGTGGGTTTGTTTTGGGTTTTGTTTTGTTTGTATTTTTAGACAGGCAGAGTTTCATTAATTTTGTTATGATGATCCACTAATGAGACTTAGCAACTCATATGTATAAATATATATATATATATACACATATGTAATGTATGTATATTTAGTTCACAGTTGCTGGCCAAGTATTTGCATTTTCTCAACTGTCAGGAATAAAAAATGGCTTAAGTTAGTGTCACTTTTTCTTCACAATCACCAATTAGAGTATTGCATTTATTGATAACAGGCCTTCACAGTTGAAACAAACCTGTACTCTTACCATGGATTTATGAAAAACATGTAACCTTTTAGGTAAACCACTGTTGATTCACTGTTGATTCACTCTTTGGAATATATTCTACTATGTAGTAGAGTATATATGGTGAGTATATATATACTCACTATACTGTGAGCATATAATCTGTTTTTGTGTAAGTGCTTCACAATGGTGGGATTTTCAGAGTCAAAGGATACTTTTGCTCTGAATGGCTGAAATACAGGACATTTAGAGGCTTAGAAAAGATGACAAACTGTTCGTGACAGGAAACCATGCAGTCATTAGACTGTAGTCATTAGTCATTAGATACAGTCATTAGTCATAGAAAAAAAGGATCTGATAACCTATACTGAAATAAATGTATTTTCTACTAAAGGACCTAAAAAATGGCAGGGGACAACAAAATGAGACTAAATGCAAAAGAAAAAGGTAATAAACTTAGTTTATGAGAAGGTAGCCGCAAATACCCATTCAAGGGATAATATGTTAAAAGATCTGAGTGCAGTAATGGGTAAGAAACAAACTGTTTCAAGGGTAAAAAAAATGTTAATGTTTTAAAAGATCTAAGTGCAGTAGTAGGCAACAAACTACAGGGGAGTTTTCAACAGAAATATTTGATATTAGGTGCGAGTCTTGTGTTAGATACTTGTATATACCCTGAATCACTTACTTATTTCTTTTTAAAGAAATTTTCTCATTATAAGAAAAAATCATTGTATAAAGATGGGTACATATGGTGAAATTTCATAAGGAAAGGCTTAAAACTTGAACAGTTAAGAACGTATGAAAACATGGTGATAAATATGACAGAATTGATAAAGGTAAAAGGAAAATACTAGTCAAAACAAAATTGAGGTCGCGTACTAGGTATGGTTTTTAACAGAGTGAGGACTTAAACTCCTAAATTGCTTCCACAGGCCACTACTGGCAACTTTTTCTTCTGAGTCATCTAAAATTGCCTTAGACAGCATAGCCGGGAATACATTTTATGTGAATAATCTTGCATTTCTGAGATGTGTCAAAGCCTCATCCGACAGGTTTTGTTGTCTTTCCTGTCTTCTGAAGGCTATTCAAGAAATTACATTACCATTCCCTTTATATTAAAATGTGTATCTTCCTCAGTATCACCTGGATAAAGTGTAATCTGAGCAACCATGACCAGTGTTGGTATGACATTGAATTTTCAGATGCCATTTATGCTTTGCATACTTCTGTGCAATATAGCCTTGTTTTTCTATGCAAGACAGTTCCGGCTTATTTAAATAAACTTCATCATTTATAGGAAAAAAAAAAAAATGCTGTTCTAAATTTCCATGGGTGGTGGAGTGAAATCTCTGCCTGCGGTACTGGCCGTGGAGCTGAGGGGCTGCGCGAGGCTGTCTGGCTGCATGCTGTGTTGTCCCATCTGCACGTTTCACAGCCCAGCCTTTCACTGCCTTGGCCATCCCTGTTTCCATCCCGATCTAACCTTTGCCCACCTGTTACTTCGTTTGTCCCCATTGCTATACCCACACCCAAATTTCAGGCGACTCCAGGTAGCCTTGGCTTTACGTGGTGTAGCTGGTGTGGCTACCCGGGTACTGCCAGCCGTACAAGATGTCCTCCCCTAATGCTCCCCAGTACTCCTTAAGCTTTCTCTGGAGTTTGTCTGTTTTTCACGTAGCTCTCCCTTAAAGATCTGTAAAATCCAGCCGTATTGTCAGCTTCTTGCATTATCTGTCACATCCAGCAATTTTATTATGTCATGTCCAGTAGTTTTTCACATCCTGTTTATTCAGCTTAATCTCGGGCCAAGGCCTAGTCATCTGCCTGCAGCCTTAACAAGGTCCAACTGGCTGACAGGTCCATTTAGCCTGATTTCCCCCCAAAGTGCAGAGCAGCTGCTGGAGCAGCCAGCACGGCCTGGTGCAGGGACTCGGGCTGGTCCTGTGCTGCTGCTCGCTTGCTCCCTGCTCATCTCATCACTGTTGTCCCTGCCAGAGCTCTCAGCCCAGCCCAGGCACCAGGCAGGTGAGACAGTGCTGGTGTGCTTCCCATTGTGTGCACCAGCCTGCAGAGATCCCCACCTTGCTCATGTCCCTGTCTCTGAAAGGGTTTGTGGTAGTTGGTGAGGTAGGGACGGTTTGGAATCTGAACAAAGTGATCTGTTCAGCTTGTCTCTAGTCACCTATTATCTTCTTGGGGATGATCAAAACAAAAATCAGCTATTGGGATCACCATGTCCAACTCGCCTGCATGCTGGCTGCCCTTCCTCGTGTAGGAAAGAGGTGAAACCCATGAGTTATGACAGAAACTACTGACCTCTGGGTGTACAGCCAGCACCGTTCACAACAGCATCCTATCTGGCATCCACTGGTGTGCTGGTGGATGATGGTTATCAGAGCACAACGTAAAGGGCAGCAGGACCAGCATGACTGAGTACGGGCCAGCTACTAGAGTCAGACCGGTATGTAAGCTGCCTGAGCCTACAACGGGAGCAGATGAGGGTCTCCACCTCAGCCACAGAAGCAAGAAATAGCATGTGTCCCAACAGCCAGCTGCAGAGAGGAGACAGGGACAGCACGTGTCCTGCGCACGGATACTGCTGAGACAGGGCGAGTGAGGGTGTCAGTGCATCACCCACCCTGCTGGTAGGGGCCAGCAGAGTGTCTGTATTTTTCCTGCACTGGTTGATGTAGGTTGATCGTACAGGTGCTGGTGTTTGAGAGGGGCTCCAAGGTGCACAGGGCTGGGCTCCAGCAGCAGGGCGGGAGGAATCTATGGGTCTCAGAGATGGGAGGCACTAGCCACTTGCAACAGCCCCTAATAGAAGTGATGGAAGCAGGTAGTAAATGCAAAGGTTCTCTCTGTGAGTTGGGAATTCTTCAGAAGTGTGCACCTCAAAGTTGAGAAGGCTGTGCTGGGAAAAACATCATGGTATTCTCTTTCTGTTCTCCTGTCTGCTGCTGACCATTAATAGAGGCAGAAGAAAGGTCTGTATAGCCGAGTAATTTCACTCATATGGCTACTTTCACAAAAATGAGGTATTGCTGAAGGGCATATAAATCAGAAATGCTTGTTCTGCCTTAAATCTAAGGAAAGTGAAGAAGATGTTTATAAATTCGGGCTTTTTAGGTTCACGGTCTCACTCTGTGTATTAAGCATTTCAGTGAAGCTCCATTCACGACCTCACATTCCAAACTTACTCCTGCTCCATCAATATGTGTGATTCTGCAACGTTAAGCTAGTGAAGATCATATAAATTACGTATTCTTTTTTAATATAAAGAAACAGCTAAATTTAATGAACAGTACTGGGTTCCAGAGCTTCATGCATAGCTCCCAACCAACTATGTGACTGTAAGCATGTCACTTAACTACTGTGTCCTACTTTCACCATCTGTGAAACACTTTGGAAAGTCATGGAAAACTGAATCATAGGTCTTTTCCATCTCTAGATTCTATTAGGTCATGCAGTCTGTCCATCTGCCAGTGTAAGATTGTTTCCTATATTCACCAGTGTTTTTCCAGTCTGGATTCTGCATGCCAAATGATTGGGCTTCCACCGGTACCTCTGGGAGATGATTTTGCAGGCATCTAGGTCTCGTTGTCAGAAAGCTCTTCTGACATTCACAAAAACTGATTTATTTTTTTTTAGTTTCTCCATTTTGTCCTGTTAGCTTATTCTTGCTATTATATGCCTACACATAGTTTTAAGACACGTATTTACACAGTATCTTAAAGACATATGTAAGATGCAACTCTCGGATTTAATATACAGAAGGAACAACAATGTAAGATTTTGAAATTAATGGTATGACTGTCTAATTTCAGGAAGAACCAAGTACATGCACAGACTGCTCTAGAGCTGAGTTAGGAAGAGGATAAAATATAGAAATCTAACAATGAAGTGGGATGTTTAATGGAAATGTTGGAATATTTATCAAGGATGATAAATTAGGGTAATAAAAGAAAGTAAGAAGTAGACACGAAAGTCTTTCCATAATCTTCTTTTAGAGGTGTAAACTATAATGTCTTGCAAAATTTGACTTACATTTGATTGCATTTGATCTTGGCCAGTACATTAATTATTCTGACCTAATAGTTGCAGTAATTGCTTGAATGGGTTTTCAGTTAGTGTCTGTCTTGTCTTAATCTAAGCATAGTATTCAACTGCAGGGGCACACAATCATCTGGACATGCAGCACTTTGTCAAACTTTAATATTTTGCATGTGCATCTCCAGTTTATTTTTTTTTCTTCTTAATTGACCACAAGTGTTGTGATTTGCTGTAATTTAGACTTAAGGCATCTGCTTTCCTGGAGTTTCAGAAATTCAGTGTATGGATAATTTTCTTCAAGTGTTGAAGCCAGCAGCATATAGATACAATCTCGATCTTAATGATAGCTATCAGAATAACTAGTTATCTGTGTTATCTGTGAAATTTTTCAGAACTGTGAATGCGTAAAAGGTATTTGGGCTCAGCATAACAGTAGTTAATTCTTAAGTCTGGGAATGGAAATTGCATGTGTATTACCTTCAGAAAAGAAGGATTTCTATTTTTTATAATTATTTTATTTTACTTTTCAACTTCAGTTTCATCGTCTCAACCTTACATATACACATATGTTGGTCAGTTCTGATGTAACTTCAGAGTCTATGAGAATTGTGGAATTTCATAACCTTTCAAAGCTTTTATGAAGCACAATCAGTACAGACAATTTCTAGAAATAAGATCACCATTCTACATACTTTGCTTTTGAAAATCTCCATTTCCCTTAGTAATATTAGATACAGTCAGATATAAGTTTAAATTTATGTTTAAATTAATTGAAGTTTAAATTAATGTTTTTAAGTAAATGTAGTATTTACATAAACGACAACAAAAAGTCTGTATATAACAAACTGAATTTCTTCCTTTAGTTAATCAACAGGAGATGGTATAAAGTTATAATGTTTATGAGGAACGTAAAACTTAGAAATGTTTAGTGAAGTCTAAAGAATAAATATATCTTTCATCCACAGGAAATAAAGCCAGATCAAGTTACCAAACTTGCACTTGGGAAAGAAATTAACTTTGAAAGTGTCTGCAGAAAGGTAAGACTTGTTGGTCTTGGTTTTCTGCACCTTGTTCCGTGAGTGTGAGAGAGTATGCGAGCTCCTTAGGAAAAGGTGCATATGTGGCTGGGTACCTGCATTTGCGTGCTGTCTTGTGTATGTTATATAAGGTTCTCCCTACAGGCCTTCCTTTTCTAAGGAAGTGTATCCACTAGGACACGTCTACAAAACACTATATAGTTGTTTAGCATGAGTAGCTTGTCATCAGGGCTGGCCAGCTAATCCCTGGTAACTAGAGTTGCATACCAGGAAGCATAGTAGTGTTCTTTCTGTCTTTATAAATAGATTTGTTATGTTTATGTAGTATATACACATGAATCAGTTAATGTAAATAATCAAAGCTTTTAACAACAGTTGCAAATAAGCTCTAAATACTTGTAGAGGCAGAGAGAAGCTTTGTTCACCCATGTGAACAAAACATTAGCCTGAAATAAAAGTGGGATATTAACACCAACGTGGCTCATGAATTTCAATGCAGTGCTTCTCCTGAAACCCACTAATGATGGTATGTTACTAAATATTAACTAACGAGCGTACCTGTAAGGGATGAAATGAAGGCACAGAAGTGTGCAGATGTTCTTTGTAATAAGTAGTTGAGGATGAGAGCAGGCATAACACTCTAAAAGAAAAGTGAAGAAGAGCAGAAATAAGTACCCTTCTAAAAGGTGCTGCAGAAATGATTATACATAGCAATTCTGAATCAAAAAATATCAGTAAATGGAACTGTGTATTTCCACCAGATTCTCCTAAATTCCTATGGGTGGTTTACTGAGGACTGGGAAGAGTCAGAGATCTGAAATCTACATCATGGACAGAAGTTTTCATGTAGAATTGAATCATTTCCTCTATAATGGCATCACTTGTTTGCAATATAACTGTACTATTTCAAAGCACAACCATGTGTAGTGCAGTTCATCCATCAGCATAAAGTGGAGCAG
Source organism: Anas platyrhynchos (assembly GCF_047663525.1). Classification (NCBI taxonomy): domain Eukaryota; kingdom Metazoa; phylum Chordata; class Aves; order Anseriformes; family Anatidae; genus Anas; species Anas platyrhynchos. The sequence goes on along the minus strand of NC_092621.1, from coordinate 66,215,353 downwards.
GATTTCACTGAAACAAAATAAAATTAGTGTGCCAGAGAAGAGAAATCTCAGGGTGGATCTCATTAATTTATGTAAATACCCGAAGGGAGGGTGCAAGGAGAATGCAGCCAGGCTCTTGGTGGTTCCCAGTGCCAGGACAAGAGGCAGTGGGCACAAACTGGATCATCAGAGGTTCTGCCTGAACATCAGGAAACACTTTTTGATATGCCAGTGACCGAGCTCTGGCACAGGTTGTCCACTTAGGCTCTAGAGTCTCTCACCTTGGAGATCTTCAAAAGCCACCTGGATGTGGTCCTGGGCACCCTGCTTGGGGTGGCCCTGCTGGAGCAGGGGCAGGACCTGGTGCCTCCGGAGCTCTCTGTAAGCCTCAGCCCTTCTGTGACTGTGTGATAGTATAGTACACTTCATATCATAGGAATTCAGTATTTTTGGAGCAGTGTTTGGATGGAAGTGTCTTATGTTTTTGCTTCTCTTAATGATGGAAGAGAGTCAGGAAAGGGCCACAGAGATAATGACAAGGAGCTAAAAGGCAGCATTCTTTTAAAGTTACTTGACCAAGATTTTCCATTCTGAATGTGAGCTACTTATTGGTTACTATGGTGTCAGAAATGGTGCAGATGTGAAAAGATTCATGATAGAGAGGACACGTGGAGAGGGACTTTAAAGAGGGTGCTAAAATTCAAACAATAAAACATTTTGTCATTTAATACTGTAGAAGATTCTCTGCCAAGAGTTCAAATGCATCAAGCTTGTGCTGATTACATTCTCAAAAGGTGTAGAAGCCTCCAGATGAAATAAAAGAGTTTTAAAAGAGTTTACAGGTTTATAGTTGGAATTTTATTGTCTAAGAGGATAATTCTATTGCCAAGAATGTAACAAGAGGTATTGTTAATCTTACTAATTTATTTTGTGTATTCATTGCTTTTCCTAGTATTTCCTCAGATGTAAGCAGAGGGGAAAAGTGTAAGAGAAGTCTGTGAAATTGTCCTAGCCCTGAGTATACATATTCTTCCAAAATAATAGGATTCATGTTTTCATAGTCCTGGTTGACTGCTTTCTAAATGTATTTAAAATAGACTTTCATTTAGCAGGAATTGTTGAAAACAGATAATACAGGTGTCCTCATGGCATTGTTTTGGTTTTTAAGATCTTTTGTTATTTGTGTCACTTTCTGCGGCTGGTAATGTTTTGTGGTTGTGGGAAAGTCTGTTCGTCTTGTGCTTTGTGGATAACAGGTCTCCTGTTTCAAAACAAGTGTTTGTATGGTTGCTGATGCTCTTTTAAACCTCTGGGGCGGCGGGGTTATCCTTAGCATTGCAGCACTGTTGATAAGTGGTAGCTTAGCCATCTTAACTTCGCTGGTTGGCCATAGCATATCCCCAGCTAAAGAATGTATCCCTCGCATGCTTTAGCAGAAGTTAATTTTCCAATGTATTATTCCTTCTTTTCCCACAGTTAGTTAGAAATAATAAAATTTGGGGAAAAAAATCTATATCAATATTCTGTAGGTCACATGAAATGTCGAACACACTGTTTACCTTTTCATTAACTCGAATTTCGAAATATTTGAAGCAAAACATCCTGTGGCTGTTTTCATTTTCCGAATAGGTTTGTTTTCATTGATAAAAGGCAATCTGCTTTTAATTCACTGTGGAATGCTGAATATTAGTTTTGCATAGTGGACTTGTAGTCAAGATACTTGTTTCATTCCTTCTGCCCACTGAGATTTTATGTTCTATTACTATGTTTTCCCATATATTTTTCAGAATAAGATAAGCATACTTTTCTATTTAGAAAGAGTTTACATAGATATCAGTGAAGTACAATAAAATTGTGCCATTTAGCAAGTGACACTGTAACTGCAGTTTTTATGATTTAGCTGTCAAGATTGTTATACTGATGGTTCCTGATAAGCAAATCAAAATTATAGTTGAGGAGTGAGTTGGCAATTCACCAGCCACATGACACTAGACTTTTTCTGTTTTACATTAATAAAAATGTCATAGGGCTGGCCATGTTAATGTAAGACAGGAAGCAGTGGGTGAGCAGTCATTTGTGCACCTCTGATGAAACTTTCAAAGCCCGTTTTTAATATTGCTGCAGCTGGCACCATTACTGTTAACAGGTGATAAAGTCTGTTGTAAAGATTGTAATAAATGTTGCCATGTGACTTCAACTGTATATAGTTGGTGCTTAGATACAGCTGTTGAAAAATGAAAGCTATTTTCTAGGTTTTGAATGAGTTTTGTGCACTTTTTGTATGCAGTTGTGTACTGTCAGCAATGAATGTTTTTGCTAGTCATTAAAATTGAAAAACGTGCCAGTTCTGTTGTCTATTTTTTTTTTTCTTTTAACTTGCCTTCCAACTGGGATACATTTTGAACTGTTCTTTATAGCATGTGTCCCTGAACTGATATGGTAGGCTTGGTTTCTTAGTGGTGTGCTCCAGCACTCCAGAAGTATAAATCAAAAGCTAATCGTAAAAAAAGTTCTTCATTACAAGTAGGGAACTGATTTAGGAGCTAGCAAGGGCCATAACCATTATCTACTGTTAACATAGTTTCGAGGTAAGTTAGATAGGTTAAGATAGTCTGGATAGATAAGTTAATATGCAATCATATTTTTGTGGTATTAGAGACATCATCTGTGTTGTTTCTCCAAAAAAAGAGGACAGTAGTCCATCTATGAGCACCTTCATCGTAACTCCAGTTACTTTTGTTTCCCGTACTGATAACAGATACTAACTTCTTGTAGCACCTCACTTAGTTTTATTTCCAGTACAAACTTGGTATATAGAACATGAAAAAAAAAAAAATGCTGTGTTTTAAACAGTGAGAATTACAGAATCCTACGGCAGCATAATGGAACTCTCTTCTCCAGGCAAAGATCTGAAATGTCATACTGCCTTAAATCAAAATATTCTTATTTTTTCCTAAATAATCTACATGCTTCAAAATTCATTAACTTTCAGATTTTTAGGGGAAAACGTGAAATTGAAAATGCAAAGGACCTGATGAACTTTTCCTTTAGTAAAGAATGGAGCACCAGTATACATTACTATGGCAGCTTAAACTGAGCACATGATTAGTATCTTAGTAGGCAGGTCAATCTGCAGATGATAAATGTATGTCCTCTGTTTTTTGCTCCTAGATACATAACATTAGTAACAGAGGTTTTCTTTTCTGCACTGAGCTCTCATGTGTGGTCCTTGGAACCACCTTTTCCTACTAAATCCTGTATTTTCACCTTCTCCTCCAGTCTTCTCATGTCTGAAGTATGCAGATGCTTGTCTGAAAAGAGGATTCTGTGCAGCAAACTTGAAGTTTATAATGATCACCAAAGCTTGGTGCCATGGCATATTCTTCTGCATCTCAGCATTACTGAAAAGCTTGCTGCAATTTCCAGGGATGTTGAGAAATTTCTTCTAGTCCAGAAATGTAATCCATTACTAGGCCTTAGAAGCTTTTTTGTTAATGTAAGGCCTGGTCAGCTTATTTTGGATTGCTTCGTGTTCAGCGACCAGCTTTGTCTTGTTTGGAATTTAGATGGAATTCTAAGGCTTTAGGAACAGGATCTCAGGCAGCTTATGCATGGCCATAGGCAGATACGTGCCAGGATTTGACCGTGCAGCCTGGTGCACACTAAGATTTTTGAGAACAGCTGTACTTAGCATATGATTTTGGAGGGATGACATTAGTGCTGTTTAGCTTTAGGTCCGTCAGTTTTTAATGGATGCTTAAAGGTTTTTATGCTACAGTTCTGGGGGTTATTTTGGGGGTGAGTGAAATTAATATCCATGGCTCATACAAATCTGGGATTTAAGAACTAGCTAAAATATTAACAGCAATAATAAAAGATTTTCTGTAATTTATCAAATGAAAATACTGTTACTTCACACTTGAGAAGAGACTACTCCACCTACCAAGCTCCTCCATGAACTCACTGGATTGCAAGTGCAGGACTGAAGAAGTCGAGCAAGAAGAGTATGAGAACAAGATAGAAAGGTGTATGGGCAAAAAGAACTGAAAGGAGCAAAGGATAAAGTTACAGGACTGATGGTGTATCACCATTATTTATTTCAAAGAAACCGTTTACATCGCAATATTAAAATAGCAATTCTGAGATTCATATCCTTCTTTTTAAACTATTATTTGAACTTCTTATATTCACAACTCTGTCATCAACAAGCAAAAAAAAAAAAAAAGAGCAAGGATAGGGTAGTCACAGAGCTTGTGTTGCTTTAAGTCGTTCTTCATATATTTACAATGAAAATGCATTTCACACCAATAGTTTGTTAAAAGCATTTTGTGAAAGGATGCCAACTTTGAGGCATTTGAGTATCACACTCAGTAAGCAATTATTTGGAGCATCAGGTTCCCCAGAGTATAGCACTAACTGGAAGTCTTAGGTCAGAAGACATGAACAAGACATGGTTACACAAACATAATATTTACTCTTACGAATAAACTTGTTTTTTAAAATGTAAATTTATTAAGGAAATTTTATATTTGATACTTCTAGTACTTTTTAATTTTATAATGGGGAAAGAAAGGAAGATGGTGTTTTTGAATCACACAATTTTGATTAAACAGCAGCATCCAAGGAGAAATGCTGGTATCTGTATTTTCTAACTTTGAAAACCATAATGGTTTCTATTTTAGTTGACGTTCCTAAATGTACACTTTGTGATTCTGGCTTTACTTTATTTTGAAAATGTACTTTCTAATGGAAAATATATTAAAGAGAAAAAAAAAAAAAAAAAAGAACACTCAGTATTCTCTGTGGATTTAATCTGAGGAAATACATTAAATCATAAAAGGAGCCTGATGCAAAGTCCCTTGCAGTTTAATTGAAGACTTTCCATTAACTTCAAAGGCTTTGGATCAAGCAGAGAATAGTTGCTGTCTTTCGTTTGGGCTTTGGGGGATTTTTCCACAATCCCCTGCCTTCCCTCCCTTCCAAGGCCCCCCTGAAGAATTCTCCTGGCTACAAAAACATTCTGATTAGGATAGATTCTATTATTGATATAAAACTTCTGTTTCTGTTGCTAGTACCTTTAGTAGTTATGTTGCAGCATAACTAGATAATTACTTATGTGGATTTTTAACATTCTTTGCTTATGAAAATATTTTTTTTGCAATCCATAGACCATAGGGAAAGAACTACTGTATGAATCAGTCTTTTGTGTAATAGTGGGGTTACAGTCCATCAGCTTTGTACAATACACGCGCTTATCATTACGTCTTTGCACTGAGCTGTTTTGTGGCCTGATTTTAGAAATGTTGGGTAGAACAGCTGCTTTTCTTGTGGGGCCCATGATTTTTTTTTAACCTAAATTCAGGTTGTTGATACTCTCCTTAAATTAGGAATTATGTATAGATACTCAGTGCATAATTATAATATGTTTATGATCTTTAATGATCGTCTGTCAGTACTCTTAATAATATCCATCTCCTTTTTCATTGTTTGTAACAATGATTGGGAACATTACTGTCAAAACAGATTTATGTGCCCAGATTTGTTACCCTTATTTAAATTTGCATCAGAATGAATATGTATTACCTTGTATGTACAATGATGTTTCCCTGCCCCAGCAGTGTTTATTATGAGAGTAGTAAAAAATACTTTTCACAGAATCCCCACATGATAAGACATCGTGTTGAGTTCCTTTCCTTTCAGTATGGAAGTAAAGACAATGATTTGCATATCAGACACTAGATATGCTTTTCTTTATGTAATGGTTGCATCTGTCAGCATGATACATGTTTTTGGAAACGTGTTGCATTGATTTTGTAGCACAATTTCCTGTAACACGGACTAATAGGATTGGATTAATGCTGGGAATCAGTGTTGCAGTGTTGGATTCCTTTTGTCTTGAGTATTTTGATTCTGTTTGAATGGAAGTTAAACTGAATGTATGAAACCACTGTTTCCTGCGAATTTTCCATGTCAAACACCAGATGTTAACTTTAACAGGAATGTCTGTGGTCTTTCTAACACTACTGATGAAGTGAAGAATTTTGCATTCAGCGATGAATATCACATTCAGGCGTAAATACTTTCTCTGTGTGACTGATTGTTGGTTGGTTGGCTTTTTTTTTTTTTCCTGAAGGCTTCTCGTCTTCCAAAATTGATCATTTGAACTGTGAGCTGTTTAGCATGTCTTTTATACATATAAATAACATATGAGCATATGTGTATACATAAAAACAAAAGATATGCTAAGCTGCATGTGTATCCTTTGTGCAGTCCATGAAACTTTAGTCTAGAACCCATCACTGCAGCTGCAACTGAAGTTCTATGTCAGAATAAAACGTATAAAAAGTATTAAGAAGTCTGTCAATTTTCTGACAAATCCTTCTCCATTCTTGGGCTGCCACCCGTGTGCCTCAGTATGGTCACTATTTGTGAGCAAAGATTTAGGCAAGACTGAACTTAAAATCATCTTCAGCACCAGAGTAGCATATGCGGTGATCTCAGTTTAGTTACAGCCTGCATCTGTCCATCCTCGAAAGAATACTTTTAAAGTTCAGTGTTGAAATACACTACTAGCAGCTTTGACAGCTTTTCATGGGGGTAGCACATGTATCTCTGACATGAAAAGGCTGTCTCCTGTCAGGTTTTAAATCACTAAGCCAAGGATCTGTTAAAATGTATTCCTGTCCTTAGTTAAGCTCAATATCAAAATTGATGTCCTTTCTTTAGATTGGAATAAGTTCATTTCAACTATTTCAGCTTTCTGTCCACCAGAACCCCCAGGTCCTTCTCTGCAGGACTGCTCTCAGTGAGTTCTCCCAGTCTGTGTTCGTGCCCAGGTGCAGCACCTTGCACCTGGACTTGTTGAACCTGTGTTGGGACCATGTCAATGGCTTTGCAGAATTCCAAGCAGATGACATTGGTTGATCATCCCTTGTTAACTGAGGCAGTCAGTCTATCATAGAAGGCCACCAGAGTGGTCAGGCACGACTTGTCCTTGGTGAAGCTGTGCTGGCTGTCTCAGATCACCTTGTCTTGCACGTGCCTTGTCATTGCTTCCAGGATGACCTGTTTCATGGTCTTCCCAGCCACAGAGGTGAGGATCACCGGTCTGTAGTTCCCTGGGTCCTCCTTTCTACCCTTCTTAAAAATGGGAATAATGTTTCCCTTTTTTTGTCATCACATATTTAATGGATATCCTCCTTGAAGTCTTTAAGGTTATTAATGAAAGGTGCTGTCTTTACAGGGATGATGGGGCAGTCTGTACATGCATGAGAGTAGAACTGTGTTGTGAATAATTGTTTTTAGTGTAATAGCATAAAAATGTAACAGGAAAACAGAAGCACTAAGAAGTCCTGAAAATGGAAGTTACAACTGTAATAAAAGTTTGGTACTAGTAATGTCCTACAACTTACACTTAGAATGATGATTGCAAATAGAAAACCATAAACTAGGTTATAGAAACTACAAATTTAAGACCGCTAGTAATAGTGAGACATTTCAGTTACCTTTAATTCATCTATTTAATTCATTAGTTCTGGGTCTGGCAGGATCATAGAGCAGATCCTTCTGGAAACTACTAAGGCACATGGAAAAAAGGAGGTGAAGGGTGACAGCCAACATGGATACACTAAGGGCAGATGGTGCCTGACAAATGTGGAGGCCTTCTCTGACAGGGTTACAGCATTGGTGGGTAGGGGAACAGCAGGTTATGTCATCTACCTCAACCTGTGTAAAGCATTTGACACAGTGCCACATTATATCCTTGTCTCTAGATTGGAGAGACATGGATTTGATGGATGGACCACTTGGTGGGTAAGGAATTGGCTGGATGGTCGCACTCAGAGAGCTGCAGTCAACAGCTCAATGTCCAGGTGGAGATCAGTGACGAGTGGTGTTCCTCAGCAGCTGGTATTAGGACGGGCACTGTTGAACACCTTTGTCAGTGGCATGGACAGTGGGATTGAGTGCACCCTCAGCAGGTTTGCCAATGCCACCGAGCTGTGTGCTGTGGTTGACGTGCTGGCAGGAAGAGATGCCATCCAGAGAGACATGGATGAGAGGTGGGCCTGGGTGAACCTCATGAAGTTGAACAAGGCTGAGCACAAGGTCCTGCACCTGGGTCAAGGCAGTCCTAAGCACAGATACAGGCTGGGCAGAGAATGGATTGAGAGCAGCCCAGAGGAGAAGGGCCTGGGCATGATGGTGGATGAGAAGCTTGACATGAGCTGTCAACGGGTGCTTGCAGCCCAGAAAGCCAACTGTGCCCTGGGCTGCACCAAAAAGCAGAGTGGCCAGCAGGGTGTGAGGGCGGGGATTCTCCTCCTCTGCTCTGCTCTTGTGAGACCCCACCTGGAGCACAATGTTCAGCTCTGGGGCCCCAGCACGAGAAGGATATGGGCATGTTGAAGTGAGTCCAGAGGACGGCCATGAAGATCATCAAAGGCCTGGAGCACCTCTCCTACAAATAAAGGCTGAGAGAGCTATGATTGTCCAGCCTGAAGAAGAGAAGATTCCAGGGAGACCTTATACTGGCCTTCCAGTACCTAAAGGGGGCCTACAGGAAAGCTGGGGAGAGACTCTTTGTCAGGAAGTGTGATGATAGGACAAAGAAGAACATCTTTAAACTTAAAAAGCATAGATTTGTATTAGATATTAGGAAGAAATTCTTCACCCAGAGGGTGGTGAGGCCCTGGCACAGGCTGCCCAGAGAAGCTGTGGATGCCCCATCCCTGGAGGTGTTCAAGGCCAGGCTGGATGGGGCCTTGGGCAACCTGGGCTGGCAGGAGGTGTCCCTGCCCATGGCAGAGGGGCTGGAACAATACGGTCTTGTAGGTCCCTTTCAGCCCAAACGAATCTGTGATTCTGTCATAGAGATCATAGAATGGCTTGGGTTGGAAGGGGCCTCCTTCCAGTATGATTTGGTTACTAAAGACAGTCTCTAAATTGCATCCTTTATGTAGCCATAGGGAAGGTAATAATTTTTTCAACTTCATCCACATGAAGGGGCAGGGAGGAGGATGCGTTCCACCAGATGAGGAAGCCCTGTCTGGCCGTCAGTCTGTTCTAAACACTGGCACCCACCGATCAATTTCAACCGAGATTACCTGACATGATTTTAGAAGCTCATAGTTCCAACAGGTTATTCCTCTGTGTGACAGCTCTTACCTGAGTAGGAGTGAGAAACCCAAATCAGTGGGGAGGGAAAGGTGGCCACAGTTCATCACCTCTTTATCTTGTTTTGAAAAACACCACAGAGGGTGTGCAAGAAGAGAAGATGTGAGGTGGAACGTACATGAGTTGTCATCTTCCATTGTTCCTGTTGCTTACAGAACCTACTGTGTTAAGATGAGTTTGATGCTATTTAAAAAACAAGTATGATTACATTAAAGACTGACAGCTACTAACCTATTTCAAATTGAAAAAGTTCTTTCTATATATATGCTTTGTGGTGTAACCCAGAATTGTGTTACAAAATTAGAATAGAATAAATGACATTTCTGATATTTCTAAAAATGAAAAACAGCTGCTGCTGTCCTTTGCTCTTTTTATTTGTGTATATGAAACTATCAGTTCCTTGTTATATATCATAGAGAAATAAAATGCAAAACCGTTCCTACTTGTTCCCTCCTTCCTATCCAGGTCATTTTTAAAGTCTTGCAATTTAAAACTAAGGAATTAACAGTTACAAAAAAATGTTTTTAAAAAAAAAAAAAAAAAAAGTTATGAAATTTCAGATTCTTTAAGCTCAGTATGAGGCTGTAACACTGGAAAACCATATCAAAAATCCTGAAGACATTATTGCTTGAAAGTTTTAATACCTGCCTGTATAATTGGAAAAATAAGTCTTTCTTGAGTTATTGGAATTCTGTTTAAGGAAACAACTTGTCTCTTCAGATGTCAGTGAATGTAGGTACATTTAAAAGTCTTGGTTAGGTAAAATGAGAGCATAGGTTTAGAGCATATTGCCCCTCTATGGCAAGATTATGGAGTAAGAGAATGTATGGGAAATGTGATGTAACCAGTTACTTACTGAAAGTGTAACAGCATTACATTTGAAGGATGATGGTGTAGTTTTTCTTGGTTTTCCAATACCAATAATTGTGTGATGATTGAAAGGGTTGAGTGATTGCACTTCAGGAACACTCTGCATGCCAAAGTAACAGTAATGTAATGGCCCAGAAGATGCCTGAGAGCCTCTGAGCATAAAGGTGGTTAATCTGTGCACCATATGGTGAACTACCTGCTAGAAAATGTGACCGTTCAGGTTTTCCATTAATTTTACATTCATCATCTGATGATATTCTTAAGTAACAGCAGGGCTTCTATATATATCTGACATGTGTTTATGATTAGAGTGAGTTTCAAATGCATATACTCCCTCAATAGACTTAATGATGGAAAATCTGTATTTTGGTGCCAAGGAATCAGTATGTTTATCTCAGATGTTTAATAGTTTTTCAGTGAACTGAATTTGTGTTTCCATTGTCTTTTTCAGAAAGTGGCTGAAAAACATATAGATTAAAAGAAATCTGTTTTCAATTGTGCACAAAAATTGCAATGTGAGATGCCAAGAAACTCTGTCTTGTTTTGAATAGCATATTCTAATATGGCCTACCCCTGGTTAGTGTGTGCAGGATTTGTGAAGTCTGTAAGTCCTCTGTGCCCCCAGATCCCTGGCCATCGTAGGTTCTGCAGCGGTGCTCTGAACGTAAACACATCTCTCTCTTGAAGTTTTATCTGAGGATGCTGACCTGACAAGTCTTTAGTTGTATATCAGCAAATTCCCTGGTTTTAATGCTTGCGTAGGTGTGAGCAGAATGGTGTAGGGTTTTATTTGTTTGTTTGTTTGTTTGTTTTTGTTTTGTGTTGGTTTTTTTCAGAGATAATTCTTTTAACTGCCTGTGATTTGAAATATACACGATTAAGTCAGAGCTTGTTTTCAACTGTTAGTTTTGAAGCTTTGCATCTGTTTTAAAAGTTTTAAGATCTGAACTGTGTCTACTTTCCCCAGTGGTTCTTTGTTATAAACTCTTGTATGTGCCGCTTTATCAGGCTCCAGCTGACAAGATATGCTTTGAGGTTTGAGCATCTGCCTTGCAGCAGAATATTGTAAGGACATCTCAGGATTACATCCCTAAAAGTTCTGTACAGAGTTCTGTCTCCAAACTGATTTTGTCAGGAGACGGGTGGATATCTCAATTCTGAAGCTTAACAGGATCATCCAAGGTTGAGTACTGTGAGCTTCTTGGCCCATTAAGCAGTTCTAGTAACATAGAGCTCATCCTTGTACGCTGCCAATTTGTTTGCTCCCATCTGCTTCCACTCTTTGAGTCTTTGGACATGCCCATGATGCACAGTTGGATCTTGGGAACTCAGATGCATGTCTGAGTATTGCTGGTCTACTTTGTGTTTCTGTTGTCTTTTCTATAACAAGCAAGCAAGTGTAAGTAAGCTTTTATTTATTAATTTATTTTGTTTTCCCAAATAGCACTTGTTTCAAATTTCGTTTTGAGACTGGCCAGCTACCTCTCCATTTGGAGTTAGTAGACTGCCTATTTTGAGCCTCTAGACTCTCATTCTAGGTGGCCAATTGCAAGCAAACAATTAGTCGACTTTTCAGGATACTTCACATGCTTGGAAAAATCAGTTGTGGTTTCAGATCTGATATGGAATACTTGTCAAATTAATTTATATATGAACTTCACTCTAAATGTCAATATATTCTCTGAAGAAGTCGGTGTGAATTTTGTAGCAAAGACCTTTCTCTTTGTATTGTTCAGAGCTACTGCCTGTTATCCAAGACACATTTTGTTCCTGTTCCCCCTGAAAAGTACATTTTTTGCTTCAGGGTTTCTATTTCTTCATATTTTGCTTTCCACTTTAGTTTCTCATTATCATTGTCTTTTGCCTGATTTTTTTTCCTTCTCCTGTGGCATCTATTTTACTGTGCTATGTGCCAATATTTTTTATTTTTTTATTCAGTTTGGCAAAACTCAAATACTTTGTACTGATGTAGTGCTTCAATGTTCACATACAAAAATATACAAAATGCATATATTTTATTCCAAAAGCTGCAGGAAAACCATGTAGTCTTTATGCTGTAGTCTTACGTACTTGACTTTAAATTGATATAAGTCAGAATTATAAATACTTAATACTGGTTAATTGTACCGTATGTACACTTCATGTAATTTTGTATTCATTTAGTATATTTCAATTAAAAATATAAGAAGTCTTTGTTAGCAGTCTTTCCAGCTGCTTTCTAATGAAGGTTTGTCGACATCATGCACACATTTGTCCACAGCATAAAATAATGTTCAGCATGATTCTAGGCTTTGTTGAAAGTCAGCGGAGGTTTCACTGGGGTAGACTAACTAACAATAGGTTGAACTGCTGCAATTTAGAGAGGGGAAGGAGGAGCTGACACAATGCTAGCTTTGTGACCTCTTTCACAATCTTAAGAAATTGACTTTTTTCTTCAAAAAATGTGTTAATTGTTTGCGTGGGAGGACAGATTGATGGTATTATAGACATCTTCTTCCTGGCCCTGCAAGAGGTGAAGAGCAAGCAGCATTTGAGTTTCCCCACAATCTTGCTCTTTCAGCTTACATGTAGGGTTTACCCTGTTCACCATGAGGAGATAATTAGGAATCCATGCCTGTTTTATTCTGGATTTCTTGCCCTGACGTTTCTTTATTGAAACAATCATAGGAGCTATTTTATTCATAAAGAGAAGAAGGAAAGAATTAGCAGTAGATTGAATAAATGATTTGGACTTGGCCAGGTCTGGGTTTTATTCCAAGCTCTGCTGTAGAGCACTGTGGTAGTTTGTGATGAAACACTCTTTCTTTTTGACCAATTCCCAACCTGAAAAGTAAGCATTTACCTCACAGTTGTATGGTTGACTAAATTAGTTGTGACAGGTTAATCCAGAGGACTCTTTTGTATTCCAAATAAAGTTGATCTTGAAACACTTGTTCTTAAAGTGCCTTTAAACATTGTTAAATGCATGGACTGTAGGTATTTTTTCATCATGCATACAGCAAAGAACAGCAGGAAGTCCTATTTTGTTTGAGTTTTTGGCATCTTTGGAAACTCATATTTTAAATGAAGAGGTAGAATGATAGAAACAGGTTTATGCTCTGTACTTCTTTTCGATAAGAGACAAAACAAGCTAAATTGGATGTTGATTTGAGGGTAAATAAAGTGAATGGATTGCGGGAGGGAGAATAACTTTGATCCAGGCATACAAGTTAAGTTAGAGGAATGTAAGCAGATCAGCAGTATTTAGAAGGTTTTGATGCTTCTTCCTGAAGCTGGATTCAGAAGTCCGTAGAAGTCAATGTTCGGGTGATAGACAGTGCTACTGCCATCAGTGCAAGATCAGCTGGGTTTTCCACACCTCTGATTTGCATTGTGCATAGTTCTGCGGTGACCAAAAGGTTTGTGCAGTTTGTTGCCATGAGTATTCAACTCCTTACAACATCCTTGTGCTTACAAGAGAAGTAAAATAATTTTTCATATATTTTCATGGTTGAATTATGGCAGTAACAGAAAATGAGGCAAGCCAACATAAATTGTGACAAGTCTTAGGAAGAATAAACAGGTAGTCAAAGGGGACTTCGGGGTTACTGTGTATTTTGGTGGTTTATGAGAAATTGTTCAATTTTTGTCCTGTTTTTCTATTTCAAGACATTGTCATACCGAGGTTTTTACAAAGGCTTTAGATATGTTAAGACATACATTTTACCTTCAACTGGAAAATTTTCAACCCATTTTAAAAATTATACATATATTACAGTTTTAAAAAAAAATAAACTAGCGTGATTTCCTGAAATCCATACAGAATTAATTGCCATAAGAATTTCTCACTTGCCTGAATACTAAGCTCATAGAGCTACTTCTCTAATGATAGCTGTACCATCATTTTGAACTTAGATGGAAAAACAGGAAGACTTGAGTAAAAACTGAGTAAAAATTGAATAAAATCCAACAATTTCTGGTTATCTATTTCCAGTGCAGAATTTGAAACAGTGCTGATGTTTCTGTCCTGTGCATACTGTGTGATGCTTGCTGTTGTTTCTGTATTTAGAAGAGTCACTCTTTTAAACTCTTGCTATGCCCAACAAAGACCTGTTTGTTACATCCTCTATCTGATCCATCTTCCCACTATGAAGACAGGACACAGCCAAACAACCTCAGGAGCTGTAGGGCAGCACCGCTGCCCCAAGTGTGATCAATAACCAGTTGGTTCTCATACCACTATCTTCAGTTGATCTGATGGCCACAAGACACGTACCATATGTCCTGCAGACATAAAGGAAGGGGGAGAACTGACAGCATTTCACAGTCAGAAAGTAACTTTTCTCAATGATCTTTTTCCAAAGCAGTATGAGGTCATGGGATGGACTTGGATGGCAGCCATCATCTAGCACCTTCAGACACCCTGTGACTCCACATTAACTGCATTCCTCCTGCTGTTGTGAAAGACAGCTGTAGCTAGTTAGAGCTCTGGGAACAATATGTGGATTAAGAGGTTTTCTGTTGTTTTTAGCAGAGAGAGAGCTCTTCTACTAATCTGCTACAAAGGGTATTACAATGACATCTTCTTTTGGCCCAGAATTTGGGATTTTTTTATGCTTAACCTGGTTAGCATTCTCTTGTCTTTTTTTTTTTTAACTTATTTTTTTTGTTTGCTTGGTTGGTTGGTTTGGTTTGGTTTGTTTTAATTTCTTTCTTGTTTTCTTTTGAAATCAGGCTGATGTTGCACTTTAGACTGTACTGCCAGTTATTATAGAAACATCAATATGACATGTTTCTAAGTTACTTTTGTGCTGTAGGTTTAGCGATGTACTGTATACTGTGTGCTCATTGATAGGTTTTCTGACTGTGTCCATGTGAGTATTATAAGAAATCATGTGCAGTGACAGGTGGAGGGCCACCAAGCATTGCCTGTTTGGCAGCACTGTCCTTTGACCCAGCTGAAATTCTTGTTGGTAGTCCTCTAGTAGTAGTCATGGTTAGGCTATCTGTAGCAAGGCAGTCCCTTCTTGTACAGAACCCAACTGAGGAATAAAAGAAGTATGACCTCTTTGTTCCCTATTATTGGTTATAATTGTAGCACAGAGGGTAAAACCTAAAGAAAAGTTGAACAGGATGAGTAATAAGGATGAAGCAATGGTCAGAGGTCTCCACTTCATGTTCCCAAATTAATCTCACATTTCTGCTGTTAAATTCTTCCAGAAGCCCTACTGTCATGTAGCAAGTAATGGCAGCAAATCCCATCTCTAGCAAGTCTTTCTTGTTCTCACTTTATCTCCTGCATGGTATGAGGCAAGTACTGCACACCCAAATTCTGCATGATATTTCCATACCACAGTTGTTTTTTTTTACATGGTGCTGCCAGCCCTCAGAGTCATTCCGTACTTCTGACCCCTGTCCAGCACATCTCAAAACTTGAAGCGTGAATCTGTTTTTATTTTAACAAGCTTCTAATGTCCATACTTTTCTCAATCGTTGCCACATTTTACGAAGTTTGTCTCCCCTGTGTGGGGGGTCCTTCTGTATTTGTACATATGAGTTATGCACACATTACTTTATTTGCTATAACTAACAAGTTATGTTTTGAGATTTGTGCGTCTGTCCACATCTGCTATTTAGGATAAGGAATGCAAGTTTCTCTTTTTAATTTTAAGATCTGAAAGGCACAATGATTGATGCAGTTAATTCTGTCAAATGTTCCTATGGAGTTTAGTGAAACACAACAGTGATAATAAATGTCTTTAATGCTATACATGAATATGTATATGTATGATGAAATAATGAATCATTTACCAAGATAAAACATGTGATGAGTCTCTAGCTTTCTGGTTCTTCTGCAGGTAGCATACAGCCCATTGCTGAAAAGTATGATCATGCAGTGCTGAGTTGCATTGTTCTTTTTGCAGTGCCTCAGTTGCAAATTGAATGAGGCAGAGCATTCCTATGAAAAACATTAGGAAATTATTGCATGAAAAAAAATGAATAGTGCAAAATAGTACAGGAAGTAGCAGGAACTTATGAAAGTAAATATTTACATTTCCAGCATCTGTGTAAATAAACATACTGGGGGAAGGTGGAGGGTGGGAGTGTTCTTGCTATAGATACAGTTGGCATTTTTCTGTTAAGTTTTATTTTCTGCCAAGGCTTTATGGAGAATACTTGAGGAGAATACTGGATAATACTTGAGGAAAAATAAATCGAGCATTGGATGTGCCAAAAAATAGAAAAATGGGATTTTTTTGAGAATGTTAATGTCATATTGTATGTTTGTTGGCTGCTGTCTGTCAGTGTGAGTAGCATTTGTGAAGCATTTAGCTATAAGGAAAAAATGTGGTTATTCCATATGAATTGGCATGTATATGCTTAAACTCTTTCTATAAATATTTGAATTAAAGGACACCAGATGTTGCACAGAAGCTGCTGCTGCTTTCTGAACTTCATGGTATATTCTTTCAAAACCCACAGGAAGTAGCTGAGGGAAAAAGTGTATTAATTAAGTTCAGAAATACATTTTCCAGCTATAGAAAAATCTCCAAAGAAAATACTGTTTGATCTTCAGAAATGTGAGCTTGCTGTCCCAGGAATCTGGTGGCAGCATACAGCACTGTCACATGGGAATCAAAAATCCAGACTCCAAGTTCTCAGAGCTAGACTAGCCTGAGATTAAGCCAGTCTGTGGCCCTTGGAAGTGGACTCATCTTCTGACCCATCCTCTCCGGCCAGTGTTTGTAATGCTGTAGACAGTCTATGTGAGAAATATTTTTCCAGTTTTTCTTGATCTGAAGCAATAATGCTGTAATAGCAGAGACTTGAAGAGAAAGGAAAGTACTAGAATTCCCAGATGCTCTGCACAACTCAAACATAAAATATGAACTGACATATCCAGCATGCACTTTATAATCTATACAACTACAGCAAATTGGATTTGCTTTGCATTGTTTGAGGAACAGAATTTACATTTTGCAAACCAGTTAAATGTTTTTGCATTTGGAAGTACTGGCTTTGCTGTAGCTGTGGTGTCTTGTTATATTGAGAAACTTAGCAGGGACATGTCAGATTCCAAATTTCAGGATTTGCTGTTTTCTTCAGACCTAAAGCACAGAAACTGACCCTCCTTATACCAACCTCGTGGTTGGTATAAGTATCCCTTTATCTCTACCCTATGAATACACAACTGTTAATTTTAAGTGGCATGACTGCTGGAAGAAAATGTGCCTGCAACCTAGCAGGATTCCCTACTCAACGCTGTTACGTCAAAGAAACCAAATACTTCAAACGTGCATTTGTGATCTTTTAGGTATTGTTTGTATGTCTGGTGGCTTGACCAGACTAAGCACCCTAAGCACTAAGCACCCCCCAGCTGCTTGATCACTCTTCCACTCCTCCTGCCCAGCAGGGTGGGGATAGATTGGGAAGAACAAAAGTGAAAAAAACAAGTGGGTTGAGATACAGACAGTTTTTTAAGTGAAGCAAAATTGTGTGTGCAAGCAAAGCAAAATGAGGGATTCATTCATTACTTCCCAGTGACAGGCACATGTTTAGCCACATCTGATAAAGCTGGGCTTCATCACAGGTAACAATTCTTGGGATGACAAATGCAGTAGCAGCAAACATCCTTCCTCTTCCTCCTTTTCTTGAGCTTTTATTGCGGAGCATGACTTAATGTGAAATGGAATATACTTTTGGTCAATTTGTGTCAGCTGTCCCAGCTGTATTTCCTTCCCAACATCACGTGCATTTCTCTTGAGAGAGAAATAGAGCAGGCCCTGATGCTGTGCAAGCACCACTCAGCAGTAACGAAAACACTGCTGTGTTACCAGCTCTGATTTAGTCACAAATGCAAAGCATAGCACCAGTGTGGCTGATAATGAAGAACGTGGACTTCATCCCAGGACAGACCCGGTACAATCTCCATCCCTTCCTCCATACCATTTCCATCATGCTCAGTCATGAGTTATTCAGGACTCATTCATTATATATTATTCATTATTATATTATCCTTATCGACTACCCTCATTCCCTGTCTATATACAGAGGTTGTCATTCCCTTAGTCTGTGAAGCACCTCCATTAACTGTTCACTGAGTTAATTCAGCCTGTGACTTGGGCTCCATTTCTTACAGTGGTTACTCAGGCCAGGAGAGGCAGAAGCAGCAGGTTGTGCTGAGTTGTTGGGCACTAAAGCCAGCCCAGGTTGGGTCACTGGGCACACGCCCAGCTCTTTATAAGGCTCATCATCCACTGGTTGAGGTAGTAATCCCTGTAACATACAGCTCAATTCATGGGTTACAGCAATTTAATAGTATACCCATTACAGTACCACTAAGAGGAAGGGAGAAAGGTGTGTCTTTTATCCTTTCTCATAAATTCTACTCCAGGCATTAGGAAAAAAACACGCTATTCCTGAAAAAGTCTCAGGTACTTCTTATTTTGTTTTGTAAGCCAAAGCCAAGCAATAAGAAGGGCCTGAAAATATGATAGCTAATACTTGTGAATTCCAGCCTATAAAAGAGGAAGTCAGAAGTGGAATTAGCTTCTCCTACCTCTCTACTTTTTCATCATATTAAAGCATTAAGACACTAAGATAGTACTCAATCTTTGAATCTGTCAATGTAGGTCTGTTATTCTACCATATCAAATTCAGGGTTGTTTGACTCTAAGATCAGGTTAGACCTTGCCTATCAAATACTTTTAATGTATCTTCCTTCAATATCTGTTTTGTGATTTTGCCAACTTTAAAGGCTTCTGCCCTGTACCTCCTGCAGGCTGCTCTATTCTGTCATGCAGAATGGCTCCGACCAATACAGTGTTATTTTTTCACAGGGTTCATGAATTTGCTTTACGTGTATCAGAAACAGAAAATATAATATCCATGCATTAGGTCTGAAATATGTGGTTGGTACCTCTAAAATAAAAATCGTGTTATGCTTCTTTGGTAGCTGAGAAATTGCAGAATTGTCTGTTATGTTTCTGTCAATCTGTGCAGCCAGATTTTTCCTCGTTTAGAATTACAGTAATACAAGAAAACTGAGAAATCCTCAAATGTTATAATGTCTTAAGCTTTTTCTCTTTTTGTTCAATAGTCCAGAATCACGTTAGTATGCATTTTAGCATGACATATTCTGTAAGTATTAATTATTCTGTTCATGTCTTTTATTTTGTATAGCCAAAGGCTACTGCAAGTGAGCGAGCCATTGCAAGACTTGCAACACACCCCCTCTTGAAACACAAAATTGCTGAACTTAAAGGTATGACACGGTGTATTAACTTGCATGAGACTTAGTAGCTTGAAGATGTGTTCCCTTGTTCATGTTAATTCCTGATATGAACAAACAGTATAAAAAGAAAAGTGTGTCAGCACCTATAGCTACCTCAACTAGTTGCAGTGGAGCAAGTTCAACAAGGCCAAGTGCCGGGTCCTGCACCTGGGGCGCAATAACCCCAAGCAGAGCTACAGTCTGGGAGATGAGTGGTTGGAGAGCTGCCAGGCAGAGAAGGACCTGGGAGTGATGGTGGACAGTCGGCTGAATATGAGCCAGCAGTGTGCTCAGGTGGCCAAGAAGTCCAACGGCATCCTGGCTTGTATCAGAAACACTGTGACCAGCAGGGCTAGGGAGGTGATCGTCCCCCTGTACTCGGCTCTGGTGAGGCCGCACCTCGAGTACTGTGTTCAGTTTTGGGCCCCTCGCTACAAGAAGGACATCGAGGTGCTTGAGCGGGTCCAGAGAAGGGTGACGAAGCTGGTGAGGGGCCTGGAGAACAAGTCCTACGAGGAGCGGCTGAAGGAGCTGGGCTTGTTCAGCCTGGAGAAGAGGAGGCTCAGGGGCGACCTTATCGCTCTCTACAGATACCTTAAAGGAGGCTGTAGTGAGGTGGGGGTTGGCCTGTTCTCCCACGTGCCTGGTGACAGGACAAGGGGGAATGGGCTAAAGTTACGCCAGGGGAGTTTTAGGTTAGATGTTAGGAAGAACTTCTTTACTGAAAGGGTTGTTAGACACTGGAACAGGCTGCCCAGGGAGGTGGTGGAGTCACCATCCCTGGAAGTCTTTAAAAGACGTTTAGATGTAGAGCTTAGGGATATGGTTTAGTGGGGACTGTTAGTGTTAGGTTAGAGGTTGGACTCGATGAACTCGAGGTCTCTTCCAACCTAGAAATTCTGTGATTCTGTGATTCTGTGAAGTGTCACAACCTTGTAGTTGTGTATGCTGTCTCAAATGGGCTTGTACGTGACAGGACATCACTTGACATGTAAGATACAAAGTATAGTACAAACAGGGCTCTTAATGGAATTCCAAAAATTGAATAGATGTAATTGACAATCTAAATAAAATAAGACTGAACTGGCAGAATACTAACAAGCAGATACAAAGGTAAAAGGAGCATTTCAGCTGGGATTTCAAAGGTAGCTAAAAGGTTTTGCCAGTTACTCCCTTAGACTTCCTGGTAAACTGCCTATAGATTCCCTATGGAATCTTTCCTGGTTCTTCGGAATACCTCCTGTGCTCTTTAAACTCAAATTTTCGAACTAAAAACAATGTTAAAAAGGGTCAAGTCCTAGTAATAACAACACGGAATTATTTCATTAATAACAGACCACGTCAACTACCCTTTTAATTATATCCAATGAAATTAATATTTATTTGCAGTTTTTACATGCAAAATAACATCCCAAACAATTAAAAAACATGACTGTAAGCTGAAGATGAGTTCACAGTTAAACCTAGTTTCAAAAACAGCATATTAGTTGGTTTTCCTCACTTGTTTGTGCTGTAGCCTAAGACATTATTTGTCTCACGTGTTCAGTTAAAGATTGATAAAGATGTTCAAATAATGTTTACTCAATACAATAAATTTAACTTGAAAAAATGTTTTATTTTATTAAAATAACTTACATGCTTAACTTACGTAGCTGCAACAAATGACCTTTCTTCTTCCCCTCTTATAGCTGCTGTAAAAGCGTTTAAGGATGCAAGACAGGACCCAAACAAAGCCAGTCCTGCAAAAAAGGGTACACCAGAAGCACAGCCTAAATCAGGACAACATTGCATTAGCAGTTTGGATGAACGAGTACTTAAACCAGATCAAAAAAAGCAAGGATGTGAACCCAAAACAAAAATGGACATGAAAATACAGACTAACGGAGGGGCTGAAGAACTCAGTGACAGTGAATCTGAACAGAAAATTATGGAAATGGAGAGAACATGCAGTCCAAAAGAGTTTTCATTTAAGACAGTGGAAAGGCCACAATTCACTCAGAATAAAACTGGAGAGAAACTTGGCAATAAAAAAAGGAAAGAAAATATGAAAATGAACAAATTAACTGCAAAGAAAAAAACAATTAGTGGTGGTAGTGACCTGGAACAAAATAGTGAAGAGGAGTACTTTGATGATAGTACTGAAGAGAGGTTTTATAACCAGACATCAGATTCTGACAGTGATAGCAGTGATGATTTCTTCATTGGCAAAGTAAAAAGAAAGAAAAAAATAACGGCAGCTAGTGATCTTTCTTTAGTAAAAGATAAGAATAAGCCTCAAGAAAATATACTGAACAAAGAAAAGAACACAGGATCTGGGACAGTGCAAGATATGATCGTAGAAGAAGAAAAGTCCAGTACAAAAGTAAAGAAGCTAGAATCAGTGTTCTGCAGTTCTTTATCTACTACCTCCAATCAGAAATCCCAAAACAGAGGAAGGTAAACCTATTCCTGTTGCTTTGCAATTCATTTCCTCCCTCCTTCCCAGTAATGTAAATTTTTCTGATTTTTAGTAGCTGTTACTAAACAAGAATTTCAGCCCATTACAGCTTTTTTTGCCTAAACTACTCTTATGTCTTCTTGTGCTTTATTGATACTTAAAGTATTTTTCATATTCATACAGGCACTGATTTACATTTAGCATTCCTAACTAGTATGGCATGCAAATCAAATCAGTGTGGAATACTTCTGGTTTTAGTCGTTTATTAACAAAGAGGAAAAACTATATGTGGTTTTTACTGTTATGCTTGAAATGTCATTGCACGAGTGTTTTGGTGATGATGATTCTTTATTTGTGTTTATCATCTTACAAGTTTCTTAAAAAGTCATTAATTATGTTTTTGTTTTTAGAAATACTAAAGACCAGCCTCTCCAAAACAGAAGAACAGGTATGTATTACTGATTAAGTTGTAGAAATAAAAACATCTTGAGATTTTCTTGTCTCTGCAGTCAAATTATGCTAGTCTTAATTGTGGCATGTATTTTAACAATTGTAACATTATTTTTTTTTGTTTTAAATTGTTAAAATTGTCATTTTTTTTAGCTTTCATTTTTATTTCTGGATGTTGTTTGTTTTGTCCTATCTTTGATTATTAAAAATACTTAAAGTAGTACATAGGAAAATGTACACAGTACGTAGTAGTTTACACAGGAAAATGCTTTTCTGTCTGTGTTTACACTGAGCAGTTAATGCTACCTGTGCCCAGGTAATGGTAAGTACAATCAGATGGTATTATGGTGTTTAACACATAGTTTACCTTGTGAGTAATTATTTAACTTCTTCAATATTTTATTCCATTTATAGTATGTGTTTCCATTTTGGAATTCTTCAAGTCAAGGGTATCATTTCAGTCCTACTGAGTTTTATTGTGTAATTCCTGATTGATTTATTGTGAAGAAAAAGTTGAGATTGCGCTGAATATTTGCACAAATTTTCAGTGTGGTCGGTAATAATAAATTTTAACTATATGCAGTCTACCAAGTGACAATTTACTGGGCTGCAAGATGAGAAAATCTTGCTTGTGAGCATTCAGGTGTATGTATTCCCCATGGCTCATTAATAAATTCTTGAAAATGTCTGTAATCTCAAAGTAGTTTTAGCACATTTTTATGAAGGTTTGTGCTGTACTTAATGTTTCATGTTGTACTTCTCTCACAGCTCTTTTCAAAAAGGAACCACAGCTCAAAAAGCAACCATTTGCAAAAGGTTCGGGTCTTAAATGCGACAGTAAGAAACCGTGTTTGGAGCAGCCTCTTCATCCTTCATGGGAAGCAAGCAAGAGACGTCGGGAACAGATATCTCAAATTACAGCATTCCAAGGAAAAAAGATTAAATTTGATGACTAGACTGTATATAAATTGGGATTTTAAAATATGATTCTTGTAAATTTGCATCCTGTGGTACTTTCTTATGAAGTAACAACCATTGTTTGAACACTTTTTCTCTGTGATAAGGATGGAAATCAGACTAGAAATCTTTACTGAGATAAAATTTTACATGTCTCAAAATTCATGCATTTTTAAGTCACGTTTAGGTGTCTTTATAAATTATTTTTACTAAACCTTCCTTGTCCTTTGCAGTCTATAAAAAAGCATTGTCATTAGATTGCTTCATTTACTGAGCGTGCTGTCTGTTGACTAAGGTATAGGCATATGGAGTTGGTTTATAAGTCCTGTTACATAATGCCACCATGTATGAAATACATCCTAATGTGACTGAATGGGCTAGGAACACCCTTTGTGCTGTGTAGGAGTAGTACAGACTCTCTGGAGCATTGTTTTTGTAAAAATGTACTTCTGACTGCTTGAGGGCTTGTATTTCAGGTGAGAGGTGAGAATATAAAATGCCTCTTTTGAAGTGCTAATCTTAGGACTATATTATCAAATACATCTTGGGTGACAAGAAAAGATCTCTTAAACATGAATAGACTTTTCAAATTCATGGATGTATCAGGTGTCTCAAAAATCCACTCTGTAATGCACGTGATACCAAAATTTCCAGATAGCAATAAAATATTGGCCTGTTAAATTGCAATCTTTGTCATTTCTTGATTACATGGCTGGTCTGAAAAACTGAAAAAAAGTGTCTTTAACATTCCTGTCCTGGAGGTTGTAACTGGGTGGTTCACTATGTCTGTCTTCCATTTGTACAATTAGAAGTCATCCTTAGTATTTGATACAGCTGATATTTAAGCAAATCGAATGTATATAAAAAGGTAGTGTTAGACAAATATATTTAGTTATTTCTCATAGAATGCTGAAAAACTGAAAGCCTTAGTCTTGGCAGACTAAGAAACATTTGGCTTTTAAGTGGCATTCTCAATTTTGGAGTTCTTTTGATTGGGATATGAGATAAAATCTTCACAGTATTTTTCTTCAGGGTCTTTTCCTACTGCTTAATTGGAACAAGTTCTGAATGTATAGTTAATCTTTAATGGTGATGTTTATTTAAATATAGTTATCTTTCATAATCTTGTAGCAAGTTAATCCAGAAACTTGATAAATGACTACTATGGGTGGGAGATGATGTACTGTACAAGTCCTGTGGCATTTTTTAATGCCTGAGAATAACCTGGTATCACATCAAAGGGCCATCTAGCCTAGCATCTACAACAGTAATCAAAAAAGGCATGCTTTAAGTATAGAGATAGAGGAAGCAGGCAGTGCTACATTATCCAAACATTCACCCAACTTGCAGTTTTACAGCTCAGGGACTTACTAAGATATGGTAATTTATTGTGTTTGATAATTCTTAATGAATTTCTCTTCTGCAAGTTTGTCTACTGTAAAATCCATGTGAACTTGTGCAGCCTCTAATCTCTTACATTGTAGAAGTCCTTCCTATGTATTTTACTCTAAGAAAAAACAATCTCTTTTTCTGTGTCTTAAGCCATGACTTACAGGGTTTATTAAATGTTCTCAACTCCTGTATTAGAAGGCACAATGAACAATTAATTCACCCTTTCAATGCTACTTATCATAGAAAGGGTGGATTTTAGGGAAAGGTTGCTTATCCTAACATCTGGATATTATCTGAATGGATGTTGCTTATCTCTACTTTAGTAAGACTTTTGATGCACTCTTCCTTAATATCCTTATAGATAAAGTGAGGTAATATGGACGAGGTAAATGGAAAGTGTGATAAATTAAAAACTGGCTAAACTGCTGAGCTCCAAAGGCTTTGATCAGGAGAAAGCCCATACAACTGGAAGACAGGTAACTAGTGGTGTCCCCATGGTTCAGTACTGAAGTCAATAGTCACAGAATCATAGAATATCCCGAGTTGGAAGGGACCCGTGAGGATCATCAAGTCCAACTCCTGGCACTGCACAGGTCTGCCCAAAAGTTTAGACCATGTGACTAAGTGCACAGTCCGATTGCTTCTTAAATTCAGACAGGCTTGGTGCAGTGACCACTTCACTGGGGAGCCTGTGCCAGTGTGCAACCACCCTCTCAGTGAAGAACCTCTTCCTGATGTCCAGCCTAAACTTACCCTGCCTCAGCTTAACACTGTTCCCACAGATCCTATCACTGCTGATTATGAAGAATAGGTCAGTGCCTGCCCCTCCACTCCCCCTCACAAGAAACTTGTAGACCGTGATGAGGTTCCCCCTCAGCCTCCTCTTCTCCAGGCTGAACAGGCCCAGTGCCCTCAGCCGCTCCTCATAGGTCTTCCCCTCTAGGCCCTTTACCATCTTCGTCGCCCTCCTCTGGACACTCTCCAACAGTTTCATGTCCTTTTTGTACTGTGGTGCCCAGAACTGCACACAGTACTCGAGGTGAGGCCACACCAGTGCAGACTAGAGCAGGACAATCACCTCCCTCAACCAACTAGCAATGCTGTGCTTGATGCACCCCAGGTTATGGTTGGCCCTCCTGGCTGCCAGGGCACACTGCTGGCTCATATTCAACTTGCTGTCAACCACAACCCCCAGATCCCTCTCTGTGGGGCTGCTCTCCAGCATCTCATCGCACAGTCTGTACGTAAAGCCAGGGTTGCCCGGTCCCAGGTGCAGGACCTGGCACTTGCCTTTGTTAAACTTCATGTGACTGGTGACTGCCCTGCTCTCCAATCTGTCCAGGTCTCTGCAAGGCCCTTCCACCCTCATACAAGTTCACAACTCCTCCAAGTTTGGTGTCATCAGCAAATTTGCTCAAAACACCTTCTAGTCCTACTTCCAAATCATTTATAAAGTCATTGAAGAGGACTGGCCCTAAAATGGAGCCTTGAGGGACCCTACTAGTGACCATCTGCCAGCCAGATGTGGCCCCATTTACCACAACTCTTTGAGCCCTGCCTGTCAGTCAATTGCGCACCCATCGTATGATGTTTTTGTTAAGTTGTACGCTGGACATTTTGTCCAGTAGAATCCTATGGGAAACCATGTCAAAAGCCTTGCTGAAGTCCAAAAATATCACATCAGTTGGTTTCCCTTGGTCAGCTAGATGGGTGATCTTATCATAAAAGGAAATCAAATTTGTTAGGCAGGACCTACCCCTCATGAACCTATGTTGGCTGGGACCAATGACTGCATTGACCCCCAGGTGTGCTTCAGTAACTTCAATGATCATCTTCTCCATAATTTTACCAGGCACCGACGTGACACTGACAGGCTTGTAATTGCTAGGGTCTTCTTTTCTTACCCTTCTTGAAAATTGGCACAATATTTGCCAGCTTCCAGTCTACTGGGACCTCTCCAGATTCCCAGATTGAAAATTTCCAGATTGAAAAATAATTGAGAGGTCCTGCAATGACGTCCGCCAGCTCTTTAAGCACCCTGGGATGAATCCCATCTGGACCCATAGACTTGTTTGGATCCAGGTGGAGCAGCAAATCCTGCACACGTTCAGGGTTGGTTGGGAGTTTATCATTCCCACTGTCATGGTCCTCTAGCTCAGGACACCCTGGGTCCCAAAGCCCATCATGAGTGTTGAAGACAGAGGCGAAGAAGGTATTAAACTTCTCTGCTTTGCCTTTGTCATTGTGTGTGAGGAGACCTTCCCCATCAAGTAGAAGACCTGTTTTCTTTGGTTCTCCTTTTTCTGTTCACATATCTTAAAAAAAAAAAAAAAAAAAAAAAAAAAAACACTTTTTTATTGTCTCCCACAGAAAAGGCCAGCTCTAGTTGGGCTTTGACCACACAAATTTTCTCCCTACAAACACTAACAGCATCCCTGTATTCCTTCCTCATCGCCTGACCCTCCTTCCAGCAGCCATACACTTTCTTTTTTCACCTAAGTTCCAGTAAAAGATCCCTGGGCAGCCAGGCTGGCCTTCTGCCCTGCCTGCCTGACTTCCGATATTTAGGATTTGCCTGATCTTGTGCTTTTAGGAGGCAGTGCTTAGAGACCAGCACTGATGGACGCCAATGCCTTCAAAAGCAGTTTCCCAGGGGACCTTGCTGACTAGTTCCCTGAGCAGCCTGAAGTCTGCTTTCCCATTTACAAGGCTGAAGTTTTGGTGGCTGTTTTCCTTCTGTCACCGTAAATTTTAAACTTGGTATTTAACAGCTTTGTTAATGACCTGGATGATGGGACAGAGCACACCTTCAACAAATTTACAGAAATTACAGAACTGGGAGGAGCGGCATGTTAGCCAGGTGGTTGTGCTGCCATGCAGAGAGACATGGACAGGACAGGGAAATGGTCAGAGGGAAAGTTTAAACCTCGTGAAGTTTGGGAAGGGCAAATGCAAAGCCCTGCCCCTGGGGAGCACTAGCTGTACACTAGTCTGATGGGTACTGACTGCCTGGAAAGCAGCTTGCAGGAAAGGACCCGGGTGTCTGGTGGACACCAGCAGACCGTGAGCCAGGAATGCATCCCAACAGCAGAGAAGACCAGTAGCTTTCTGGGCTGCTTTGTTTTCCTGAGTTGCATTGCTTTTGAATTTGAAACTCAGATAACATTCCATTTCCCAGTGCTCTTTGTTGTTGCTGTTTCTAATGTACCACATAGAATGACTTTAAACTTAAGGCCAGAAAAATAAAACATGAAAACATAAAAGCCTGTGTATTGTCTTTTTGTAGAGAAGGATCAGCTTTTGTAGAAAATGCCTTGCATTTACCTGCCACATAGCAAACTCTTGTAGTTTTCCAGATGCAAACGCTAGTCCTGAATGCTTACAATAAACAAATGAATACATAATCCTTGCTGAATGCTAGTCCAAACAAATGTTTGACATGTGACTTCTCTGGTTCCAGTAAAAGGCAGTAAAAGGCAAGAAAAATTTCTTTTGTTAGCTGTCATCAGTTATAATACAATTTTTCATGGACAGCTTATCTTTCTTTGAGTAGATGAGAACCATATTTTAATAGTTGACTTACATTAAAGACTAAAAAGTTAGAGTGCAAATAGTTTGAAAAAAATGTTTAAGAAGCATATGTTCTAAAATGCTTGTTTGCATGTGTTGAGAGATCTAGGAGCGTTAGTTTAGCTTGGCATTGGAGCAAGTTTCTTACCAAATTCTTACAGCTGTAATTTGTGGCCATAGAGTTCTTCTTGAAGGAAACCTAGTTTATCAAAACATCTCTTTTTTCCTCTTCAGAAACACTTCTGAAACACCTTCAAGCTTCTACTCAAAATAAATAAAAATAAATAAATAAATAAATAAATAAATAAAAAGATGTGGGAAAAAAAAAAAAAAAGACGTGCTGAACATGAATGAGAGAAGAGAGATTAGGTTATTGGCATTGCTTCATATCTTAATTAATTATTGCTACTGGTACTTAGTGACTCACCTGGATCACAGCCTTCATGTGCTAAGCACTGCACAAATGAGCAGTGATGGTTAAAACTTGATAATATTTATAATGTGCAACTGGGTGATTTCTATGAACTGATAAACTCAGTGAACATGCCTGGAGCTTGTTGATAAAAGTTAGAACATTTTTTCTTCATTATGAAAACATAACATTTTCAGTATATAACATTGCTTGTATCTGTAACATTGTTTCAACATAGACCTCTCACAAAGTATTACAAATCTATTTTCATAGCGATATGTGAAGTTATTTCATTCTGTGATGATTAGATTAAGAAACCTGGAGAACCATGCTTTCCACTTCAGTACCATACCATTGGGGAAATGTTCTCAGCCTGGGTTTGTCAGATACTCCTAGACTGCTTTTAGGGGCACAATGTTTTCACTTCAAACTTCCTGACAAAACAATCTCAGATTTCACTATCTTTAAAAAGATTCAGTGTTAGTTTTGAATATATTAAAAGGGAATAAAAGAGGAAAAAAAAAAAAAAAAAAAAAAAAAAAAGCTGTGATATTGATAGCACAATAGCACCAGTTTGAAGATTTCCAAACGGGCATAAAAAATTTGTCATCAGTTTTAAATGAACAAGTCAGATAGATGAATTAGGGCCAAAATTAATATCTTAACTGAAAGTTTGGGGCTGTTTTATAGTTGTAGGCTGGTGACAGATCATTTTGTGATACTAGGCAGGTGAGTTAATGTGAAAATGAGAGATGAGTGATAGTGGATGGGAATTATATTTTCAATAAATCTGAATATTCTTACTACAATAATTGGATGTATAATTGTTTTGACTGCATTCCTGTACTTGCATGGAGTTCTGTGCTCTGTGGATAGCACTTGCAGGAATTCCTAGTTAGAAGCTCTTAGCTCTAAACCATATAGCATAGAAATAATATTGTCAAATAAATTTTAGAAATACCACCACAACATTGTTTAAATCTGAAATAATTCTACATTTATGTGTGTGTGTGTGTGTTTTTTTAAGATACTACATCATTTTTATCTCCATTTACCCAGGGTCAAGAACACCATCGCTGATATTTCAGTGCTTGGAAGCCTCTTACTAGAGTGAACAATTCAGTATTCTTAACCATGTTCTGAATTAATCCCTCAGCAAAGGGAATGGAGATGTTTCATAATTCATCCTATTTAATCAGCTTAGCATACAGATTGAAGAGGCAGCGGAATGTTGGTTTGTATTCAGAAAATGTAAATAAAGGATAAAATGTTTTTGGAGTAACTGAGTGTTAAATGTGTTAAGTCAATTGTATAGAGTACATTGACTATCTGTGACAGACTGCTCATACATTCTTTCCATATGAGCAAAGTTTTTGGTGCAAAAATTCCAAAACTGGTTTCTAAGCTCCAGTTCCTTCAGAGACAGCTTGTTTGGTACGGAAATCTTTAACAACATGGGCTGTATCCAGATGAACCATATCTTATCCTATTATGCCTTCACTTGTTAAGCTTTTGTGTAGTGTGAGGGGTAATTTATCATCCCTTGCATCTTTTGATTTCTTTTTATCTGGGCATGACATTTTTTTCTGAGACCATGTCAGAGCGACATGGTCTTCCCCATTTTCTTGTCATATAAGACATGCACGTGCATACAACTTTCACTGAAGCTTACTCATTACAGTTGGATGTGGCCTATGATAAACTCTTCCATTAAGCATAAAACTTAGACAAATAGAACGCTTGAAAAATTTTATTCAAGTCATTTTCACATAAATTTGCAACCATAATACGGGCATGTAACACAAGAATATGAAAGTGCAATAAAGAATACAAAGCTAGTGTCTGAATATTATAAATAAGAGCTCTTCAGATAAAGATGCAAAGTTTTTTGAAATTAAGACTCTTGGAAGAGAAGTGAAGAAAATAATGAAAACTTAAAAAAAAAAAAAAAGTTGCAAAAACAAGTGGCATTTCACTGAATCTGTAGCAATTAGTTGCATAATAAAAACCTCCCCATAGCATACTTTTTGGTTTTAATTCAAGTTAAAACCTTTCAGCACCTTTTATGATTTGGAGAAAATGAAAATGCCATATCAGCATAAATGTGAGACACAGGATAAACCACCTTTTGATGTCTCATTTATGAAATTCACCATGCTGGTCTGAATGAGTACAAAACAATGCATAAATGACAAAGAAGGTACATTTTGGTGTTTGTACCCATTCAACATGGCATAGTAAACTCTGGAGCAGAGAGAAAAACGAGTAGACTTACTAACACAAAAACATCATCTACACAATATGTTGGTTCAGATGGTGACCAATCTGTCATTTTTGTTACACTTTTGTCTAGAAATATGCAAATACCAAATATATTTCAGGATTAAAAAAAAAATATAACAAACCCCTTCTGTAATGAGTCTGGTACATAGTATGTTCCTTATGTGCAGCTTTTACCTAAAGACCTGAAATGTGGGAAGCAATTGCTTCACACATATACTAAACATTTTGTCTTTTCAAAGATCTGAGACTACATGACAACAATTTTATACTGGATTTCTCAAAAAATTTGTCTGATACTGCTCCCACTGAGACCAATGGTAGATCCCTTTCAAAGACGATAGAAATAAGCCCAATGTCTTGTAAAAAACGATTCAAAAACATAATTTGCTTTATAAAATAAGGTTTTATCAAACATTTTTTATAAATGTTTTTCAGCAAAAATGCATGTAATTTCTTAAATATATTCCAGTATGAAAACAGTCAGTTAAGATGTCTGGGACAAAACTGCAGAGCCAAGATACTAAAAGTTCTGGTTGGCGCTCCCCTAATTAAAAATGCTTCTACACATGCTATTTGATCAACTCTTCTACTGCATTGTGATTAGCTGTAGTTAAATAGGGTAAGTTAAAGTCATATTTCTTCTTTTTTTTTTTTAATCCTAAAATCTCTTGCTTTTCTGAATAGACTGTTCATGTTATCTTAGGCAATGTTTGTGCTATCGTATATTACTGTCACGTTCCTTAACACACACTTTAAAACAAGTAAAAATATTTTGCTACGGAAAAGAGCTACATCCCTGTAGCCACAATATCCCCAATACTCAAAGTTATGGCGTTCAACACCTTTCCAAACCAGGCCGTTCCCATTGAAAGGTCTAAGTCCAGTACTAAAACTTGCTCCACCTACACAGATGCTTAACCTTCTCTGGCTTCTTGCTGACTTCAGTGGAGTTCTGCAAGTAGTTTGGGTATAGACATGCGAGCAGGTGACTGCCTAGAAAGCTGAGGGAGAAACTCCTCAGCTGCTCTGTGTCCAGTTAGTTTCTTGTCCCACATTCAGTGTCAGGCACAATGAGGTAAGAGCACACAACCTCTTACCAGGAAGCAGTCTGTGCCCACAGCTTAGCTTCCATTACAGTAGTAGCTTGTGTGTCCACTGCCCAAGCTGCTATCAGGACCTTCACCCCAGTTCTGACCTAAGTTTCTAGAAAGGTGAATGCACTTGCATCCCTTAAATCCTAATCTTAAAAACTCTTTGGGCTGAGATTTCAGAAGCCTGAGCTTTAATCAGGCCCTCACTTTGCAGACACATGTAATAAATGGCTTTCTAATAAACCTAGTTTCCAAATTTTGCTCCTGTTCGCTGCCCATACTGGTGACTGATTGCTGAAATGGATCTCTGAACAAACAAAAAGGGACCTGCAGTCTAAACTGTATTCAGGACACACTTCAAATTTGGGGTAGTAATCACTTGGTTGTTGGTTCTTAGACTCTTTTCAGTATACCCATTAGTTGGATAAGTTTTTAACCTATTAAGGTGGAAATACTTTATACTCTTGAAATAAATATATGCAGTAAAAAACAAGCTGATCCTTACAGCATATTATAATTGAGATAAAACTTCCAAATTTAATTCATAAGGTTCTATTTCAAAAAATATTTCCAAATACTGCCTGAAGTATTCTCAATACTGGTAACAATATCTCCTCAGATTTTTCCTTTTTAACTATACTGAATAGCACATGTACTTAAAAAAAATCAAGAAATCAAATACTTGATTTCTAGCTTTCACATCTCATTAGATGTTTTGAACTGCTGATTAAACATAACCAATACCAATCAATACTTCTAGGTCACTTTGTTTCAAAAGTAGATCCTTCATTTTATATGATCTGAAATCTGAAAAAAAGCATGAGATCCCCTTGTGATATGTTATTTCACAGTTTAAAAACAAAATCACAGCTACTGTAGCTTACAGCAGGGTGCACTGCAAAAGCAAAATAATTTGGGGATGGGAGGAGGGGTAGTGTACCCAGCACCAGTAAGACGTTAGTGAAAACTTTAATTTGGGCTGGAAATTTTTCCCCTTAACAATGTTGTATTTGGTTCCTGAACAGCCTAAAGTAGGATATTTAATACATTGACTTTTGCTCTCCCTCTCTACATAGTATATTTTCAACTTCATTGCTTGACTACTGAGATATAAATTTTAAAAGCCAAGTACAGTGCTTCAGGGGGAAGCAGGCAGTAAGCTTCTTCATGATAAAAATAACTTTTTAGAGATTCTGACCTACTTCTTTTTATGGTGCCACCTGAGTTAACTGCCTGTATTATTTTGATGGTTAACCTGTTCAACTGGTTATTTTTCACAGATGACTACACCAGGGACTCTTTGTCACCTCTAAGAGCCCTCTTCTTGACAGGTATTCATATTTATCCACATTATGTGTGCAGAAGTCTTTTAAAAGCCCCACCTTGAAAAATCTCTAAAGCATAGAAAGGTGGATAAGTTCTTTAATTCATTTCTACTGATGAAAGGTTTCTTTCAAAACCCCATCTGTTTTTGACTTAAGAAAATGGTAAAACTTCTAATGTATTAAAAACGTAAACGTAACTTTTCTTGCAGGGGTATAACTGATAGATAGATAGATAGATATGTATTTCTTCGCTATATGTTAATATCCCTTGAAAACTGAACATACTTTTCTCATTCGTATCAACGTGTCCTAGCAAGTTTTATTTTAATGGTTACTGCAGCATTACTCTCAAGCTGTTTTTCATTCTGGTATTTTCTGAGATAGCTGATGTTAGTACTTTCTATTGCATTTTATTTAATTCATTTTACATAAAGTTTTGCTACTTTTTAGAATACGTTCAACAGTAATATTCTGACTGAAGTCTATTTATCACCTGAACTCCAAATTTGCAGGAGTTAAAAAATGCTCATGATTTTACTAATGAGTTAGAATTTCAAAATTTATCTGTAGATGAATCACCAGTTCCACACATTTCAATAGTTAAAGAAGTAATGCCAATTCAAATGTTTAAAATCCAGTTACAGATTTTGTTGAGAAGCAGCTGATGTGCTTCAAAATCACATAATGTGTGTGGGTGTATATGTGTATGTTCTGTAGTTTTGCTTCTATAGTGTTTACATCCTAATGAAATTTATATAATGTTACTTCAGTTCAAAACATTTGGCTCTGTCTCATCCATTTTCTTGCATCCTTCTCAGTACCTGTTAAAAAAGTAACAGTGGTAAGCACATGGTCAAAAATACAAAAATACAAAAAAATCTGCTACATATCCTTCTGTCAACCTGAAGATGTAGCTCAAAAGGGTAGAAGAAATTTTGTCAGATTCTAACAGGCATGAATATATTTATTTGTTTGCATTTACAAAGATGGGGAGAACATTAAGCTAATTAACCAAGCATCTCTTCCCTTTGAATGTGAGTGAGTAGAAGCTGCGTTCCCTGCGTTCACCTAGTCACTGTTGCTACAGAGAAATATTTTAAAAAGCTCCTTACACAGATCTGTCAAAAGTAAATCCCTCGTGACCTCTAGGACGCATGTTGTTCTCTTTCACTACTTTCTACAAGTCTTACCACTGTACATTAATAATAAAGGATTATGCTGAAGCCATTTATTTAACTTCTTGCATTTATGACCTAAGTGTAATTGTAAACGTATCTCCATGCTGGAGTGAAATAATGTTTCTCATTTTATTCTCATTTAATCAGCAGCTTCCTAATACAAAGTAAGCAATGAACCTTTTGCAGGCTAACTTATCAATATTTACTTTAAATTATTTATGTTTGCTTCATCGATGCTGTTACAGTGGACTATACCGAACATTTATTTCATTTTTTGTTTGCTGCTCTGGAATCTCACATGAATCTCTATACAGTGTTGACACAGCATTTTTTTATGCCATGAAATCAAACCACTTCATAATTGTTTTGTATAAGTAGCTAACGTTATCCTAAGAACCACTTATCTCTGTGTTACAGAAGACTGCTTTCTGTGTGTATATTTTGCAACTACTAAGCTATGGCAGATCCACAAACATGAACATTAATTAAATGTGAGTGTGCCTTTTCAGAGGAAAGAAATGACGAGCATAGTTGTAGCATTGTTTAAACTTTTGAAGAACTAATAGTAAACTGTCAACACTGTGTGTCTGGGAGAGCTGTTTCAGGAAAGATAGCTGCTGTGTCCGCAGCACTAAAGTAACATATACGTGTGGGATTTTGCAAAATGCTTTAACTATTTAACTGAGCTATTTAACTGCTCAACAGTTCTGTTCGAGTGCTATAAATGAGTATTGAATGAGAACAGAAAGGTTTTAGTGCAAATATAAAGGCCTGAGCTAGAGGCAGCATCTCAGAGCACAGGAGATAGTAGAATTTTGAAGTGCTATATATCTCAATAGTAAGATTACAAAAGTGAAATTCTCACTTATGATTGTTTTTCAAAACTAAATAATTTAAAAAAATAGTGTTAAATTGTGTAAATAATTTAATTAGTCCACATCAGGATTCAAAAGATATGAAGTTATCAAGACCAAAGTAACCATACTCATCCTTCCTGACAAACCTTTGAAAAGTTTCATCCAAATTTCAAATTAACACACTAGATCCTGAAAGCTGTGAAGTGACATACTAAATAAACCTGTATCATTAGAACTGGGACTTTTTCAATAGGAAATAAATCTCTAAACTTCATAAATCTGATTGTCAACTTCAGTACTATGAATACAAAACAGTTAAATATACTTACGGTGAAATTGTACAGCCAGAGGCATATGCATGGTGGCCAGTATAGCGTATATCACAGCGTACTATATTGTTGGAGTAATCGGATTCAGGTACCAAGTAGCTGGGGTTTACACTGACCTTAATGGGAGAAAGAGCAGTGTTGTTGGGTTGGTAACTTTACATTCAAAAGGGCATATGCATATGATTTGCTTCTCTTAAAAAACAAAAAGGAAAAAAAAAAAAGAGAGAGACAGAGAAGAGAGAAGGAAAGTAACTCTCCTTTCCCAAAACCCTTACCTTCAGAATGTAATTTCCAGGTTTCACATCTGTGATATCAATCCACTGGCAATCTATGTCAGCATTGTAAGTGTCGTAACAGCCAGGGCTCAATCCCTTGAAAATAAGAGTTAGATAGGTGTCAAAATTTTTTTTAGGAACAGTAACATTCCAGACATTAGTAACACTGAGACTGAAGTACACTTAGCCATCACAACATTTCAGTAGGAAAATGAAAAATTATCTCAGGGAATAAGGCTTATTTTTTCTTGGCATTTAATTTGAATACCTGAACTAGAACACGTAATTCTAGCATGTCACTTTTACAGAGAGTGTTTTGCTAGTATAGCATAAGAAATACCTGTACTATCAGTAGTTGAACAACTGTGAAATATCTAGATTTTATCCGTAGTTTGAAGTCAAAAATTAAGTTAGTTAAAATAATCTAGAAAACCATAATTTTGAAAAGTACTCTGAGAAGTGATGCTTAGGCATGTCTAGTTTTCATTTTCCTCCAGCTGTGCTTTTTTGGTGTGTATGACTACTTTAGTACAAGAATGTTCAGTCAGCAGGGGATCCTGAGTAGAAGGCACTGAGCTACCGGTAGGAAGACTTTGGAACATGAAAGGGACCTTTACAAGACAAAATTCTGACACTACCTCCCTATTCTTCCCTAAACACGACTCCTGCCCAAATAAAAACGAGTTGGAATTATTCACTGCCAAAAGACACTTCTTCACAGAAAATAATACATTCTCCAACAGCAATGTTTCAGAGGAAACCTTACAGCTGAATATTTAAAAATCTTAATTTTAACAGAAGAAATAAAATCAAACTTGACCAAAGACTGGACCTAAATATTTGCAAATCTCAAGTAAACAGCTTCTGAGATTTTTGAGATTCTGAGGTTCATTGGTCTTATCAATGTGTATAAATATCTGAGGAGAGGGTGTTGAGAGGATGGAGCCAGTCTCTTTTCAGCTGTGCCCAGTGACAGAACGAGAGGCAATGGGCACAAACTGAAGCACAGGTTCCAGATGAATATGAGGGGGCATTTCTGTACTGTGAGAATGACAGAGCACTGGGACAGGTTGCCCAGAGAGGTTGTGGAGTCTCCTTCTCTGGAGATATTCAAAATCCATTTAGATGCCATGCTGTGCAAAGTGCTCTAGGTGATCCTGTTTAGCAGGGGATTTGGACTAGATGATCTCCAGAGGTCCGTTCCAACCTCAACCACTCTGTGACTCTGTGATTGAGTATGAACTTCATCACCTGTGTTGGAACCTGTCACCACCCTTAGGAAGAGCATATCTTTTTGCTCTGTGTAAGTGCAACCTCTAAACAGGAAAAGGAAAATCGAGGGCTGTTTGCACACTTAGTTTTTCAGGGAAGTGCCCCGGTGGGGCTTCTCTTCAGGCAAACACAGAGACACAAGAATTCTGATACAATTTAGAATGTATTCTTTCTTCCAGACCTATCTTTTCTGAAAGTTTATTTGCAGTTTAGGAACTTTAAAAAGAATTTCCATATATGAATGTATCAGTGGTTCAAATGTGGTGTTTTTCATCATGGCCGAGGTAGATTGCTGTAGGCAAAGCTAATACATTCTAGTAACACACAGATTGCTCAAAATCCAAGTCCACAAGAATTCCCTCTTGACCCAGCTGGTGATCAGCTCAGACTCTCTCACGTATGTGCCAAGTCTGAGGCTGGAGGAAAGTTTTACAGTCCAATTACAAACCCCTGAAATATGGGCTTCCAGTGGAAATGCTGACATAGGCATGATTCTACTGACACAAATACTCCAGCTGTAAAATATGCATGTTGCTTAGTTAGATGTCATCGTGTACAGAAGGAGAAAAGATGTTTATAAAACCTCTTCAAAGCTTTTTTGTAGTGTAGATCATTCATTATATTTAAAATTCAGATGTGTACACGTCAGCCAGTGAAGCATGGCTGTCATTTCTCTGTGATAAAATAACTATCTCCTAGATTAAAAACTGCAGAGTAAGGGATACAAGTTTACGGTATAGCCACACTGAGATAAACCACAGGTCCATTGAGCTCATTGTCATGTCTCTGACAATGGTCAGCAACAGATGATTGAGGAGAAAAAACAAAAGAAATGGGACTCATAATGTCCCTTAGCCAGGTAAATTCCTTCCACCAGGTATTTAACAATATCTGAGACACAGAATGCCATCAGATTGTGTTTAATAGCCTCCATTATTTGGCCAAAGATTTTTTTTTGAACTCATAGATTATTCTTGGTCTCTGCAACATCCTATGGCAAGGAGTTGAACAATTTATTCTTATGTCAAAAGAGCACCCTTCAATGTCTTAAAGATGTTGCCTGGCAATTCTTTTGGATATCCTAAATTCTCGTACTGTGAAAAACAGTGAATATCAAGGATTTCTTCTTCCAATCCAGGATCATTCATGATTTGGTACTATTTCTGGCTTTTCAAATACGAAAATATTTTTCACGCCCTATGAAATCGTAATGTTGTAGCCATACTACACTCCTGATCATCATTGTTCTCCTAGGGTTGGTTGCTTTGCTTGTTTATGGTAACAGTTTTGAGAGGCAGTGACCAGCACTCCACACAATAGTCAAGGTAGCAGTCTATCATGAACGGGTATATCAGAATGGTACATTCTTTTTTTTGTTGTTTGTTTGTTTGTTGTTGTTTTTTGGCTGTTTCTTTAATAGCCCTAATATCTTGCTTTACACTTGTATATGACTAATATACACGCGTTCACATGGCTGTGATTCTTTAATGGCCTTCTATATATGCATAAAACAATGTTGTAAACTTTCTGTACTGGACTGCCACCCAGTAGCTACAGGTATCAAAGAAATTCAACACTTTGCAGCTTCATGCTCTGCAAGAGAGAAGATACTAGCTATGAACACTGGGAACAGCCAGGGGCATCACCCAACAGTTCCTGGAGGAATGAACACTTCAAACAACTTTACTGACTCAGTCTTCAGTTCTCTTTAGCTTGCTAGACCAGTCCTGTCTATAAATTGAAAGAATTTGTGGTGTGCTTTAACACAGGTCAGTTACCAGTGGTGTAAGTTAATGAGTGTCCCTGCATTTTAGTGACACCTGCATTTAACAGCAACTAGGTAAACTTTAATATTTCAAGTCGCTGTCCCAACCTCTGTGACGCAGAATTTCCACACCAGTTAGCACAACAGATTTAGCCTGTACTGATAGGAAAGAGACACACAATCCAAAAATAAATCAGAGAGGAGAAAGAAACCCTGAACCAACTCTTTCTGGTTGTCTCTGAACCAACTCTTACCTGCGTGTGTGCTGTACATGCATATCGTCTATAATACCCGTAATCACAGGAGGTATCTTCAAGACAGAAGCTTGCTTTGTGTCCTTCAGCAACTTTTCTGTGTGAGCTCGCATCCAACAAGTCATAGTGACTGAATTCATCCATGCTGTGATAATGTCTGTGAGACCACGGATATGTTATTAAAGATGGATCAGATTTGGCGGTATAATTTTAATATATTCCTATTCACTTATCAAGATAAGACCTGGCCACATTTTCTTCATTGCACAAAGCACATGTTAGTATACTTTCCTATTATAAGCCACTCAATTAAGTATTCTATTCATTATTCCAGTTTTCAATGACTAAAAACCCCAACTTCTTCAAGCAACTGATAGGGGAAAAACTGTACAACAGTGCAGTTTTTCCAAAAGTTACCATTTTACGGAGAATGAGCTGTTATTATCAGAATAACAATAGCAAATATTACATAGTTCATACTTGAGTTGTACATCTTATAACTCCGCCTTTGGGCAGAGTTTGGCTAGGAATGCTTACCTTACATACTATAAATTCCAGAGATGTTTCCTACTTGTTACCCAAAAAACAGATATTTACCTTCCCATTTCCATGGTCCTCAATCCATGGAAATCCATATCACATTCATAATATTAGTGAAAACAAATTTGCATGAAGGAAGCTTTGGTGTACAGATCTCATTAGCTTGGTCATTAAGAACTAACGGAAACTGAACAGAGATGTCAGCATTTTTGTAGTCTACAGTTAATGTGGTCTCTATTTCAAAAGTGCATATGCTTTCAATCTAGGCACAGTATTTTTCTTGCTTTCATACACTGTGAGTTCTATCTCCCTCTGTGGACTTGAACACCTACTATTCTAGTAGTCCCACTTTTTCTTTAAAGGTGGAAACCTAAACTTGTACTACCTATCTGCACTTTGTGTGCAGCACTTGGCTACTGTTACTTATGAACACTTTCAGCTCAAGAGCTACATGAAAAAGGTAATTAAATAGAATTCAAACATACTGTTAAAATGGAGAGAAGCACAGAAGTCTAGCAAGCATACATGTCAGGAACACTAAAACCAGTTCACAGATGATGATGACTAACACTGATGACTAGCCAAAGGCATTAGTAGTTATAGTCCATTTCCAAATGGACTTGTTTCACTGCCATAGAAATGATCACGAGAAACGGATTTTTTTTTGTTGGCAGTATATGTTCTGTCCAAGAACTGTATTAACATCAGAGACACTTTGCATCTGGATAATGATATCTGGGCTACAGTAGCACAGTACGAAACTGCTTTTCTACCAATGAAGATTTTAACTTCT
Organism: Anas platyrhynchos; assembly: GCF_047663525.1. NCBI lineage: Eukaryota > Metazoa > Chordata > Aves > Anseriformes > Anatidae > Anas > Anas platyrhynchos. The sequence continues at coordinate 66,174,897 of NC_092621.1, read as the reverse complement.
CTCCATCCATTTCATCATCCACTTATCAACTTAGTAAGCGCCAGGGTGGGGGCTTTGTTGTTTTTGTTGGATTTTTTTCACAGTGGGCGTTTAACTAAAGCATTTCTGGAAGCTTTTTCTGTTTGGCTTGATTTGGTTCTAGCTTTTTGATCCTTACAAGATTTATAACCTAATAGTATCAGTCCTTCTTTGAAAGAATTTGTTTTAATGAAACCAATTTTTCATCCAAGTTTGACTACAGGTGGTTAAGCTTAAAGCCCCTGAAACTAGAGACAATTGACAGAAGTGGCATTCAGGTTAAGCCCACAATACATAGTATTTTTAATAGAACAATACTAAATCATCATTAAGTACCCATTACTTAGAACTATATTTTAAGTAAGGTGGAAGTATGGTAAATTTTCTAATAGTTTACAATTGATTCAGCTATGAAATAGCAGAAATAGGAACAAGCCTCCAAGCCTGAATGTGAATTTTCTGAAATTGTACAAGTTTGCAATGTTACCTGCTCCCAAAATGTTGGGAATTTCCCTTGCCACATTTTCAACAATTTTGCCATTCAAGAGCCATACTGCTCTGCTAAAATATCATGCTATGATATGAATGTTGATAAGGAGATCAGTCAACTCAGTACCAAGTCTGTACCAACTCAGTACCCATTGCTCTGAACATGCCTTGTCAAACTAGCCCAAGAAGTTCAGGTCAAGAAGTATGGGTCAGTGGTTACAATGATAAGGAACATCCTAGTAAATGTGCATTTTAGAATTTCCACAGTTACTTTGTTTTATTTTTATTTACTGGTTCAACTTACATGTAACTAGATAGTAACCTTAATAGAATATAGTTGAAGGAGAAGGTTCCCTGTCAAAAACTGATTTGAGGCATGTAACAAACTTATACTTGCAAGAGTTTTATACTTGTAGGTATCCAATCTTCATTTTGTTTTCACACAGCTCTCTGAAAGTGATTACCACTAGCATAAAATGAATCACAGAGTAAAATGCTAAAGCTTCCCATGGCTTTCCCTCCACTCCAGTTTCAGAAAGTGTTGCCTTACAATTGACAATTTGTTACTGAAAGAGATAATTAGAAGGTACCATACTGAGCACTTCACTCACTGGTGACAGCTGTGCCACTCCCATGAATAACGGGGTCTGCTTGGTAGAAAATCCGATGTGCCTTGATTTTTCACTCTTTGAGGGAACCTCAGGAGCACTCGGTTATCATAGTCTCTAACATCTGCTCGATAAGCTGAACTGTAACAGTGCAAAAAGAAGAGCCATAAGTGTATGCAAAACCAGCACACTTTAAAACTACATGATATTGTTTCAGAAGTGATTGAATATTATTGATCTTTTAAGCCTCCTTAAAGCTCATGCAATAGAGATGCACAAGAATTCCACATAGTGTCTTCAGAAGGGCCTGGTATCAGAGGAAGAACTGAGTAAGATTCAGACCTGCTTCTAATCTCACAAAGAGGAGCTGGATCACCGACTCTCTGGCTCTGCCTGTTAAGCAGATCACTGCTCAGCTGTAAAATTACTCTGGTACCAAAAGTACAATCTCAGTAACTGCTGTTAACCAAAAAAAAAAAAATCACTGTGAATATAAGATCACATAACAGATGTTTGTTTCTGTTGTAAAAATATTATTGAACACATGCCCCAGGCTTATCCTATTTTACACAGCCGTAATCTACAGTTTTTTACATACTGAATGATTTAATCATTTGCTAGTCAGCAAGAACATTTCAAATAGCCTTCATTGTAAAGTGAGCACAAAAAATACCAGTTCTTATACCATGTTTTCTTTTTTCAGCAAATGAAGAAAGAGCATGACCACAGAAAGAGTCTGACATCAATTAATGATGCTGGTAAATAATAAATGTGTTTTGCACGATAAGATATCAAACCAGTTAAAATGGTTAAAACCAGCCACGGTGATTTTGTTCCAAACAAAACAGGAAAAGTCCCTCATTGCCAAGTGTACAGGACCTAACTTGGTCAGCAAAGCTGCTATTTCAGACTGCTGAAAGGCTTGGAAACACTTTTCAGAGCGATTTTAGTTTTAAGATGCACTGCTAGATGTATTACAATACATATGTCCAGAAACAATTAGCATGTTTCAATTTTAACGGGAACTTGTGCTGGCTAGGAATAGGTTTTTACAAGTGGAGTAGAATACGATTTGGCAGGATTAGAAGAGGCTGATGAAAATCACCAGGTCCAAGTGGATTTTTCAGTGCCTCCATTTTGCAAAACTCAGCTATGTTCAAATAGAAACATAGAAACATGCAGCATCACTCAAAAAAAAAAAAAAAAAAAAGGAGTTTCTTCGAAGTAGTCTTTGGCTTCTCCTTCTAATAGGGTCGTGCTGTTCTGCTACATGCACAACCCTGCCATCTGCCAGAGGCTCAGAAGAGGGCTGCAGAGGGGTCTGCATGTTTGCAGGCCCTCTGGCCTCCCGTCTCCCACTCCCCACCAGTCCACAGCTGCAGCAGCACCACCATGAAACCCAGGGCACGACCCATGCCTACCTTGCCAGGCAGTTCTCCTCGGCAGCACATCTCAAGTTATACATGGACATCCTCTGGACGTACGTGGACGCCTGGATGTAATAGGGATCCGGGACTAAGTCAGGGAGACCTGCAGTTCATCAAACCAACCACAGAACAGCAAGATCAACCCAGGACATGTCTGCACACACTTGGCCCCCATCCCCATCCTCAAGGAGACGTCGCCTGCCCCCCGTTACGCGCTCTCCCGTGCGTCCAGGCCCTTCCTCGTAAAAGAAGAGGGGGAAAAGGGACTGGGAGAGGGGGAAGAGGGGGAAAAATGAGTAAGACAGAGGGAGAGGGGGAGCGGGGGGGGCTCTTACCGTACTGGAAGTAGCCGGTGCCGTAGCCGGGCCTGTACCTGCTGCCCTGGCGGGGCCTCTCGTAGGTGTCGTAGTAGTTGTAGTAGGGGTTATCGTCCGTGTACTTGTAGGGGTTGTACGGGTCGTCGCCCACCATCACATCCTCCCTGCCGCCCCGCGGGCCGCCGGGGGGGAGCAAGCCGCCGGCCCCGGGCCCTCCGGCGGGGCTGCTGGGGGCGCTGGGCCGCGACGGCCCCGCCGAGGGGCTGCGGGCGCCGCCGGGGGTGGCAGCCCCGGGGCCGGGGCCGGGGCCGGGGCCGGGGCGGCGGGCGGCGGGCGGCTGGTAGCCGGCCTGGAACCAGTGGCGAGCGCCGGAGCCGCGGCTGCCGCCGTCGGGCTGCGGGTGGCCGGCGGCCGTCGGGCGGGCGGCGCTGCCCCGCGGCTGCGAGGCGTTGTTGCGGAGCAGCAGGATGGGGCTGCCCGCAGGCTCGGCCGCCTGCCGGCGCCGCGGGGGCTGGTACTGGGAGCCGAGGCTGAGCAGGCTGTACACCTGCCCGTTGTTCTCCCACTGGATCCGCTGCCTCCAGGCGGCGGGGGGCGGCGGGGCGGCGGCGGGGCGGCGCGGCGGCGGCTGCTGGTGCTGCTGCTGCTGCTGCTGCTGCTGGCAGCCGGCGGGCCGGAGGCAGCTCCAGTAGATGCAGGCGTGGAGCTGGGCGAGCAGGAGCCCCGGCCGGGAGAAATGCATCTTGGCGGCGGGGGCAGGCGGCTGAGCACGGAGGGCGAGAGCGGGGCGAGGGGCGCCCCGGTGCCGGGGGAGGGGGCTCCGGCCGGGCCGGGCCGCCGAGGATGAGGATGAGGAGGATGAGGAAGAAAGGCGGGGGGCACCCGGTCGCTCAGGAGCGGCGGCAGGCGGGCGGTGCCATCGGGCAGGTCGGGCCGTCGGGAGGGAGCCCGGCCCGGGGGAGGCGGCGGGAGCGGCTCCTCTTCTCGGCGGTATTTATAGGCGAGGGGGTGCGAATGGGAGCCGGAGCAAACAACCAGCCTCTCACCGTCCTCCGGCCCGCGCGGGCGTCTGCAGCGAGGGAAGGAGGAGGAGGAGGAGGAGAGCAGGGACTTTAAACTCGCTGGCACGCTCGCAAAGTTACACAAGCCCCGCTGGCTGCGCCCCCGCTATTTGTTCACGTAATGCGGCTGGAAACGTGCGGCCCGGACGGCTCCCCCGCCGCCACCGCCCCCCGACCGGGCGGGGGAGGCCGGAGGGGGACGGGGCACGGGGCTGGGCGGCGGCGGGACCCCGGTGGGCTGAGCCCAGCCCCGACGGGCCGGGCCGGGCCGGGCCGTGCTGAGCCCAGCCGAGCCCAGCCGAGCCGAGCCGGGCCGGGCCGGGCCCGCGGCGGGCGATCGCGCTCAGACACACGTAGGCTGCCAGGCGGCGGGGCCGCGCCAGAGTTATGCCGTGGGGCAGCGCCAAAGTATGCAAAGGAAAAATGCTATTAGCTCATCAGCGCTGGAGAGACTCGAAACGGGGTGGCGGCGAAGGGGGAAGGGGCCGCTAGCGAGAGGTGAAACACGGTTCTGGAAAATGCGCCGGGCGGCCGGCACATCGCCCCGGCCGGGTGGAGAGGGGAGGGGGGGGGAGCTGCGTGTCGGGGCTGGGTAGCGGAGTCCCTTAACGAGCTGTTAATTAGGAGAAAACCTTCTTCAAAGGAGCAGCCCCTCGAGGATCCAGAGCTGCTTTTCTGAGTGTGAGTCACACGAGGAGCGCGCTGGCGGCTGCTCGCCGGGAGGCGAAACCCGCACGGCCGGGACCGGCACCGGCACCGGGACCCCGGCACCGGGACCCCGGCACCGGGACCCCTGCACCAGGACCCCCGCTGCCTTTGCCAAGGGCCTCCGGCTGAGAGCCAGACAGAGCGGCGGAGGGGACCATCACCATCACCACCACCACTGTTAACTCCACCACCACCACCATCACTCAGCCCCACGGCGACATCTCAGTGCTGGGATGTGTCCTCCCTCCACCACTACCACCACCTCCACCACCACCACTGGTCCCACACCAGCAGCTCGGTGCTTTGGACGTGCTCCCCGCCACCACCACCACACACACAGGGATCCCCCAGGCTGGGCTGGGTGTGCTCCTCGTGGCTGCTGTGCTGAGGTGACCTCCAGGCTCTCCTCTTGTGCCACGGCCCATGGTGGTTCGTTTGCGTGTTGCCTCCAGAGGTTTGCAGGCTGTGACCCAAGTCCTACAAAATGGGGCACTGTGCTGTGGCTGTGAGGGCATGCGAGGGTGAGGCACCCAACATCGGTGCCACCAAGGCCTGACCTGGCAGCTCTCCGTGGTCCCTGACAAGCACTGTGCCCAGTGTCACCCCAGTGTCCCATCAGGCCCACCACTGTGGCTGATATCTGTGGCTGTGCTGCAAGAGAGTGTGAGGCCCTGGGCACTGAAACACCGCATCCACCCACATCATCTCAAGGCCCCAGATCCCTGGGATATCAGTGGACAAGTGTAAAAACTCCCTGTCTGGAGGACTCTGGGGAGCACAGGGTGGTTTTCATCACAGAGAGCAAAGTCTTCTTGCCTGGAGCACCCCAGCAGCCATGTGGGTGCTGGTTGTCCCTGACAGCCAGCAGCAGGCTGGTGAGGACCACCCACCAGACCAGGGCCCCTGACAGACCCTGTCCCTGGCAGCCCTCTGCGGAGTTGGGTCTCCTTACTCATCACGTTTGTGTGCTGTTTGTCCCCTCAGATCATTCCCATTGTGGCTTTGAAAATAGTCTTCTCCATTTAAAGTTTTGCCTGGAACAATCAGTGACTAAGACTGAGTAAAATGGAAAGGTTGAAGACAGGGAAAATACAACACCGAAGAAATGAGGTTTCTGTCTTTCTAATCTTCCTCTAAATCTTACTAGTGTTACAAACAGCAGGTTGTCTCCCAATGTGTGACATTAGAAAATCTTTCCACACAGTGGGATTCTAGCCATATGTTTTTTGGTTTGTTTTTGGTCTTTGGTTTTTGGTTTTTGCTTTGCCTCATTAAGTAACTATTATTTTTTTAAACTGGAGAAAGCATAGTTGAGGCTGCCCTGCCCATTTATCACCATTCACACTGTTTGCCATTTTTTCCACAGAACAACCTTTATTTGTTCATGAATTTAGGTTTCATAACTCACAAAAAGCACTAGCGGCATCCCTAGAGCATCACATCCTTCATTTGTTAGATGCTTATACCCTGCTCAGCAACTGTCTTTTCCTCACAGGTTGCCTAACTATACCTTGGTCTGTGGAGGCCATCAAAAAGCCCACCAGCTGCTGTGAGCAGACAGACATATGGTGGTGAAAATCTCTTGAAAGTCTCATAAGCAAGCCAGGTAATGTGATTGCTTTAAAAATACGCTAAAAATTAGCGAGTACTCTGTTATCAAGCTTCCTCGTGAGTTTAACACAGACTCTTTGTAAAGATCAATTTTGACACTGGTTTGCAGTTCTCTTAGAGACCTGAGTATTCGTCTACTTCTTTCTTTTTTGGCTAGAAGGACTGAGCTGCCTGTGTGTGTGTTGCACTCAGAACTTTGATTTCTGCCACACATAGAAATATGTAGTCTTTATCAATTTAGATATTGACTTTTCCCTCCCCAAAAATTACAGTAATTGAAGCTGGTATTATTGTGCAATCCCAGTAATTTCTCAAAACCTGAGATTGGGAGGTATTTTATAGTTAAATTTAATTGTCAAATTGTTACGCTCCTCACTGAAAGGTTAGAGAAGGAAAAATGTTTTTAATGGCCTATGTAACATTTGGAGCTCTCCTTATATGTCCTTATATCTCCTTATATATCCACTACTGAACAGCAGTGGTAAATCTCAAAAACAGTAAAAATTAACCTGTATTAAATTAAAAAATAAACAAAATAAAATAATAATAGTTAAAAAAAAAAAGAATCAAAACTATTTGAATTTGTCATTTCTTAGTACATGTCCCAAGAAAGACATTTTAAGGTTCTTTAAGATAGTCCTTACTCTTAGTGTGTTGTTGAAAGCACTCTGATACTGTAGAAGACAAGAAGTTATTTTGCATGTATAGCCAGTTTACAACAACTCCATTATTTGTTAGCTTTAATGATATTTCTAAGAACATCATCAACTCTGTTGTTTTGGGATGACTAATTTGTGGTCTGGTTTAGTGTTAATTTGGGATCTTACTTACAGGCATATACATGAAGAAAAAAAGAAATTTAAACAATTTTATAAAATCTTAACAAAAGACTGGAATCTGTGTTACCTATGTGTTAACTCTGTTTCTTTGAAGCTGGTATTTATTTGTTTGAGATTGAAGGGTTGGTTGCTGAGGAGTCGCTATGAGAATAGGCTTGATGAGTCGTGGCTGGTTTCAGCTTTCTGTGTTTGAGAAAAAAATTAGTTTACTCATCTGTTAGTTATGCCTGAATAGGCAAAGTACTTTCTGTGATTTTTCTGTGTGCATAAACAATGCATTGCAAGTAGATTCTTAACACTTTTATTGCTTTACAGATCTTATTGATTGTATTTTTCATAACTGTTTTTACATTCAAGTATTCAAATTTGGGTAATTTTGTTGCACAGCAGAACACTGTATGTAGATTTTTCTGAAGCCCACTCTACAGCAGGTTGATATATGTTTATTTAGAAACTCATTGTCAGTGCAATGGATGAAAAGGTTCCTCATTGTAATGAAATATCCTTAATAGTTTGAATTAACATGTTAAGATATTCTATACAGTACGTGACTTCACTAGACAGTAAGGACACTAAGTATTTGCAGTCTGTAATGGGTTTATATTATTATTATTTTTTAAGAAACCAACTTAATTAGAGACCAGGATCGTAGGCTTTTTCTGACATCAGTAGGTTTTGGACAAGACTCTATAAAAATTTGTTTTTACAAAAGCTAATTTTCTAGTTAAATTTAGCTACTGTTTGTAGATTGGATTGTGAAGTCTCTCATCAAGCAGCTTCCTATTACCAAAGTAAAATGCCAAAGGAAACTCTTATATATTTTTCTGCTCTGAATTTGTAAGGGAATTTGTTGAACAAATAAATCATTTAAAATTTAATTAGTCAGTGATCTCTTGAATTCAAAATTTGCAGCCAAAACATCACCTGGCCACTATCTAATATTTTATTATACAAAGCTAGTTTAGTTACTTGGTTTTACATGCTATGGGTAGACCTGCTGAACTGCACATACTCTGGTGAATAAAATTAAACACACTTGTAAATTTCTGCAGGATCAGATAGCACTGATAAGAAAAGCAATTACCAGAGATGAGGCAAGTATTGGTTTATTCTGGTGTGAGAGCTTGAAGACAAAAGCCTTCTGACATCTGTGGACTTTGTCAAATTAGGGATTTGCAGTGAAGTTTGAATAGCAGTATTTTTTAAAGTTTAGACCATCAGTGTGTCGGTAGACCTGAATATGAATGGTTTCACAACATCTAGTTACATGGCTTCTTACCTGAACCTGAATTTAAAAGAGCGTGGTGAAAATTAAACAAATTTTAAAACTTTCTGCTGTGAATCTGTAGTGTATTTAATCTCTGATTGTTTTCTATTTCCCTACTAAGGAGTCTCACAAATATTTTAATAACAAGTGAGACTTCTAAAAAAGTGAAATAAATACATGACAACTAATGCAAATTGAGACAGATAATTGAAAATCCAGTGAAGTTATTTCCTTTCATATATATCTGCATCTGTGATGAAAGTTTCCCTAATTATTGTCTTTGAAGTATTCATTGCAGTAGTAGGCAAAATTTACCATAAAAAATATAACTGGGTATGTTCATTTCAATTTCAGTAAATTATCTGATGGCATGCAGAAAGGAATAGTAATCCAGGATGTTTAGAGCAAAGAGACCATTAGCTGTGTATTAGAGCATGTCGTAGGTACACGTTAGATTCATTTATCAAGGTTAATGAAGTAGATTTGAACACTGCATGTGTAAACAGTCTTTTTTCTTGTTGTTGTTAGGAAGTTCAGTCCTGGATTGTCTTCACAAGCAGAGCAAGTCTTCAACAACTGCCTAATTTTATTGAAGCTTTCAATCCTGAGAAGAGGACATCATGTCAAACCTTAAAAGCTTAAGTAAATTCAGAAAAATAAATGTCTGGCTAAACGCATCACACATCATGTCTGGTTTGTGGCCCAGCTCCAGAATGAGTCTTGCCTTTCGTATGTGGACATTTTGCACAAAAGCAATTATAAAAGAACACACACACACACACACAAAAAAAAAAAAAAAAATAAGAGCTAGTAAGTCCAAGCTAAGGGAGAGTTGAGTAAACAATTAATTTCACATTAATGCATTCACCAGACTGTTCTGAGATTAAGAACATTGTGTATGAAGGGAGAGGAATGGATGACGTCTCAAATCAGATATTTTTCTTTCCTCTTCACTGGGGCAAAGCCCTTGTGAAATCCAACATAATATGAAAGAAGAACTTGCCTACAGAAATTTTGGAACATTATATTACTGTTCATCTCATCAAAATTATTTAGACAGTGTGGCAGTGATATATCTAAAACAAATCTAATTTTGTAAAAATAGCACAAAGCAGTTCCAGATTTGTTGTATCTAGTTCATTATAATAACTAACTTGCCTGGTCTGCAAGTAGAAATAATTCCTAACTGTTCTGTATTCTGATGGTTCTTTTCTGCCTAGTGTATAGCACCTTTGTCTTCCTAATCATCCCTGAATTAGCGTGGTTGTTGAAGAGACAGGTAATTTTTTCTGTAGGACTTCAGTATCTGCTCAAAAAAGATTAGAGAAGAGCCCACCTTCAGCTTGTAAGGTGGATTTTCATAACTCATGTCAGAAAAGAGCTGTCTCTACCCCAAGAAGGTGCATATAGAGTCTCAATCAAAATAGCAACCTATAACGGCATTCATAATGCAAACAAGAATGCATATGAAGTAGTAGCACAATGACGATAATGAAGAATTCCAGTATCTTTGTAACAAGGGTGTGAATTGTCTGATACTTTGTCTTCACTAAGGAATTTGTATCCAGTACATAGCTACAATATGCCATCATGACATCAAAGAGACTGTTACCTTTACATCAGATATAATGGTCCTAGAGGTATCAAGGAAACTAGAAAAAAACAGTTTGCAGTTTGTATTCAAATAGAAATGAGGGAAGAATAGAAACAATTGGTATGGAACATGGAAACCTACTTCAGGTAGGCCTCAGAGACTTACCCAACAAAGGGTCTTCTGACAGGGATGCAGGTTCTGAGTTGCATTGCAGTAGCCAAGTTCACATAGAATAACAGTGTAGTTCAGTCATCTACCAGCAATTAATCTCTACTGGATGCCTCCAGCAGCCTTTTGCTGTATCTGATGGTACTGTCAAAATGTAAATGTGTCTTATGGGGGGCAAGATGCATCAAAAATAACTTCACGTTTTCAACCCAGTCTTGGCTCCTAGCTTGGTATTTATGGACAAGCAAATGTTTGAAGTTCTCAGACATAATAGTTCTATTTTGAATGTGTAGGATGGTTTATCTGTATGTCTTCATAAAAGAAGTTTCTGAGAGTGTTACGTAAACAGACATATTGCAAAGTGTGTGCACTTCCACTTCTGGAACAAGTCAGCTTACAAACAACAGAAGAGATGTCCCAGGTTGCCTAAACTGATGGTCTAGACTGGCAGGCATTTCTTGGTTGCTGAGCATTTCTTTCTCTAGTATTAACTAGCTATAACTATTCTAGGAAGATTGAAACAAACAGTGTCTAACTGAATGAGTCTTGGGAAGAGCTGACTATTTATTTACTTTCCTCATAAGATGAAGAGAACACTAAACCCATTGAGGAGTAACTTGTTGTTCATACTCTTGTCCTACCCACGTGCATGATCGTGGTCCCATTAGCTTTCCTCCTTTCTATTCCCTTGTTTTTTCCAGTTGTTGTATCCTTCCTCTAGCCAGATTGCAAGCTGTCCAGGCAGGGACCACGGCATCCTATGTGTAGGCTCAGTGATACTCACAGTAGAGCACTGAGTCTGACTGTTACTTTTGGCCACTGCTGCAATATGAATAGCAGCACTGAATACAGAATGCTGCGTTGAACAGATGCGACATTTAGAACATGTGAAAGCCCTCACGCAGCTGTGTGTATTATTGAGCAAAGTTGACACTCAGCAATTCTGACTCAAATAAAACACCCATGGTGGTTTTCCCTTTGGTCTAATTTTCATCATAATATTTTGTCTTACATACCAATATTATGAACTCTTTTACTATTCTGCTCTGTAGCAGCATAATGGATCCTTTTGGAAACACATTCCTGATCTAAATCCTATTTTCATCCACAGGTAATTATCACATTTTACCTTAGGTCTTTTCATTGCTTAGATCATTGAAGAAATTATTTGAAATAAAACATTAAGTCATGTAGTTAGATTGAAAGGAATGTTTGTAAAAAGATGTAGAAGGTATATAAGAGCAGTGACTGTGATATTTACCAATTAATAGTAGTTGAATCACACAGAATCACAGAATTGTCTAGGTTGGAAGAGACCTCAAGATCATCGAGATATACTTCATGTAGTGCTTGTTCAGCTTTAATGAGTTGATGCAAAAGTTGGTGGTAAATATTGTTTTCTCTTCAAAGCAAACAGACTCGAGCAGGTACTAATTAGAGATCAGCACAGAAATTGTCATGGTGGTATGCCAGGTTGGTTTTGTTGGGTTTATTTATCTGATTTGAAGCCTAACACAGTAACTGGTTGAAACTGAACTGCGTGTGTGTCAATTAGAAGTATTCAAAATTCTCCCAGCGTGTGATGTCATATAACCAAACAGAAATGTCTGTGGAAATAGATACATTTTCAGAAATTTATACACTCATTTGTGCCAATTTCAGTTGAATACTCTAGTGGCAAAGGTGGCTGCTACTTTTGTTTGTGTGAATGGATCCTCTTCCCCAACTCTCCAGCTGACTTGTGTTGTCCCCTGTGACACGTCTAGGCTGTGTCCACATCTGGTCAGGGAATGGGGTGATGTGGCCATGAGGGTCTACAAGGGGTAGGAGATGGGATGAGGGAGAGGCCACGACAAACAGCCTTGACTCCTGTGTAGCACTGACTTCTCCCTACTTTCAGAGGCACTAGGGAAAAGCTGTGGTTAAACAGAGTGACTGGGTTTGTATGAGTTGTCTATTTGGTGGCATGGGAGAAGGACGAGGACATGAGATGGGGACATATGGGAACAATTAAACCCTTTACTTGTCTTCCCTGGTAAATCTACAGGAGAACCCACAGCAGGTTTTCTTTTAGTCTAGTTTCACTGTGCTATTTACATTCTTAACCTGTTCTTATTTAACAAAAGTTCCCACTTGTATCTATCTACATACTATGTTATATCTAAATACAAGTAACATGTCTATGCATAGCTTGAGCGAAGCCAAACTGTTGGATCTCTACAAATACATAAACCACGACAAAAAAATACATACACTCCTCAGCTTTAGAACATTTTATATTTCTGTCATCACCCATGCTTTTCTGTGGGGATCCTAACAGGGGTTAGCTGTTCTGCCGAATGGGGTGTATCACCAACCCAAGTACACCAGATTACACCTTCTAGTACTGTGATCAGATAGGATTGTAGTGAGGCATGACAGACCCTAGATGTTCTGCTTTTCCTAGTGAAAGGTCATTGTAACTGCTCCACTGGAACCAAGCTTCATGGAGGAGGCCAGAAAATCAGTAGGGAATAAGAAGGTCTTGATGTGGTGGCATTACCTTACCATCTTGGTCCTAATGAGGAATAAAGAGCAAAGCCTATTTGGAACTCTCGTAGGGCTTCCTGAGGAATCATATTAACAGAAACGACCCCGTAAGAAAAGAGCCTTAATTTTGGCATGTGTAAGGAGGAAGGATGCTGCTGAGGATGATGAAACTTATCGAATGTCTGGTTCCAGAAGCAGGTGTTTCCCCTACAGGCATGCAGGGAATTCAGTGTGTCTGGATTCCTCTTTAAAGTTTTATGGACAGCATTCATTTGTAGTGCATGTCATGGATATTAGCTGAGTTATACTAAGGTTGGACTTTGCACTTGACAGTAGAGCATTTAACATATGTCCTGTGATGTGTTTTTTTAAAGAATATAACTTCCTCTAGATACTATATTTGCCACAATTTTAATTGTAGCTCTGGCTTTGCATTTTAATCTGCATTAAAATTATAATGATTTTCAACACCACTCCACTGTTGTAAAACTTTAGGTTATTAAATTTTAAATTGTAACAGGTTGGCAAGCAGGAGCAGAGCACAATATAAAATGCCTGAGCTAATTAACAATGGAAAGGTCTTAAGCTACCATGCACCTTTACGTCTTTACTGTGCTGTCCTAAAGGTTTACTATTTCCCAAAGAGTAAGTGTTAACAAGCAGTATGCATTACATCATGGAAGATTCAAAGGCATATTACAGTAAACTCCTCTATCACTGTTTTTAGCACAGCAAGAAGGAAGAGCATGTCAACTCTGTTGAAACAGTGTTACTGAGCAGTGCTGGACAGGCAGTAAATGGAATATGCTTTTATAGAAACCTCTGGGGAAAGCTATAGGGAAGATTACATGTGTTAGAATTTGGACTGGAATTTGGATTCGCAAAATTTTAAAGCCAAAAAGGACCTATGTAGTCTAATCTTCTGTATAACACAGGCCATAGAATTTTACCCAGTAATTTCTGCATAAAGATCATAATTAGTAGCTGAGCTAAGGTATCTTTTTTAGAAAGACAGTTTTGGATTAAAGATTTCAAATGATAGAGAGCACACCACATCCCAAAGTCAGCTGATGCAATAGGGTTTTTTTTCCCCTTCACTTCAAAACAAAACAAAGTTGTGCCTTATTTATAATCTGAATTGAATACCTCTTCTGATTTACTCGTCCTCAAGACAGCATCCACAGCAAGAAAGCACCTGCTAACACAAGTGTGAACACGAGTTCAGTATGTTGCTGTAAAGGAGCAGTGTTGGATGTGGCATGTGGTATGCAGGAAAAGTATTTCTCCAACTCTGCATTCCTCATTCCAACCAGTGGAGTGTTGCTGGACTGTGAAAGCCACTGGTGGGTGTCAGCTGTGGGGGCAAGCAGAGAGACACCTATCCCCTGGAATCATCCGAGACCAGCAAGTGCTGATACCCAAGCACCTGAGGAGAGCCTCACCCCATCTTCTCATGAGGCCATCCAACAAGTCGTTCAGTTAGGACAAATTGCGAAGTCTTCCCTTACATTAACTGTTTTTGATTTCTAAACACTACGATCAGAAAGAATATTACACAGCTTGAAAACAAATCAGTTTTCTTAACCAGTCAAAATGTTATGTTCTCAGCTTGAATTATCATAGCAGTGGAGTTGCACTTTCTAAAAAAAATTGTGCTGTTTTACTGATCTAAGGTCTACATTCCAGTGAGAGGGCATGCCGGGTAGAAGAACTACTGAAAAAAAAGCCCGGTACCGAGGAACACAGAGCTCTACACACTCAGTCCTACATTGCAATTTGCAATTTCTGCCCAAGCTTAAAATACCTCAGGGAAACCATATCCTGGATCTGAAGAAGCAGACCAGATTACTCTCTTAGGGGTTAAGAGATATCAAACTGAGGCCAGAAACAAAGGACAAATTTCCATTACGGAAATTTCCATTCCAGCCAGTCCTGCCTCAGTCTGTCTCACCACACTCAGCGAGTCCCATGCACTCCAGACTTGCCGGTGCACCTCCATGTGATCAAATCTTTCCTTAGGCTTGTTTCTTCTGAGAAGGCTGCAAACAAAACAATCCTGCTGTGAATCATTGGTGGATATACAGTGTCTGGAGAGCATCTTTTCTCCCTTCAGGTTTTAAAATGCAATTACAATTAATTTGCCTTTACCTGTACCTTCCTCCCTGTGGCAGCACCCTTATTACAACAATAATATATTTATAAACAAAAATGTTGTTTTGTTTAAGAACATAAGACAGTTCAGTATTTTTCTGTGACAGAAAATGGATGTATTGTTATTTATACCATATGAAGTCATGTTTTCATAACTATACAGCTTTTTAAAATACATTATTTGGGAAATACGGCCCATGCAGGGAAAAGAGTGCATATGTCAAGTGTGAGATAGTGATATCCTTGAGAAAAATAAACTCAACTCATTTGAACCCATAAAAAACTAAGCACTGAGGTTAAACCATAAAATGTGGTGGGCAGTTTCTCACTATGGTAAACCACTAGACTATTAGGTATGCAGGCAATATGTGTTTGTTTGCTCCCGTGGATACTGAAAGTATTCTGAATTCCTCAGGACTTTAAATATTATGCTATAAAATGTTAAACCAATACCTTTAGGTCAAAAACAGAATCCAACACATGCCACCTAGACTATTAAGGTTGAAAAATAGAAAAACAAAATCAGGACTCAAGCTTCTGAAGAATTTTTTGAAGGAATGTATTTCCAGTTCAGCTATAAAAAGCTCCAGTCTAAACCTCTGCACTTGTTTACACCTGTGAATAATGATGTACCTTATTCATTTGCTTTTGGAAAAGGTTATTTTTATTTCAGCCAAAGCAATTTTTTTTCTTTTTTTTTTTTTTTTTTTTCCCTTTGTACTACAGTATCTTTGAAGTTAGAAGTTACCCTGTCTTTTTAAAGGGAGTTTCCTGCTAAAAGAAAAGAAAAAAAAAAAAAAAAAAGCTAAGAAAATTATATGCTTCAATCCAGTACGACAATTTATTGTTGTTTATGTCTGCGCTGGACCTAACAGCAACACATATAACAGTGAGCTTTCTTTCTGGGAAAGCCTAACAAAAGCTGTCCTCATTTTGTTAATGAACAGAGCAATTTTTTCCCAGAGTTCAACAAAAGTTAAACATTCTGAAAGAGACCAAAATGCACTAAATAAACCTCTTAAAAATAATACACTTTGGGAAAGAAGCAACTCAGAGTGCATTCATAGCATGACTGTTGTGAAAGCAATTTCTTAGAACAGATCTTTGCAATGGTTTTTCCACTTCTAAATGCTGATTTATTTTTATTTATTTATTTTTAATGCAAATTTCTGTGACATTAATTCTGGGAATTTGTCCAGTTAAACACATTCTTCCATTTAGCCCAAGAAGAAACTATCAGCAGCAGTTCTGAATTGTTTTT
Organism: Anas platyrhynchos; assembly: GCF_047663525.1. Lineage (NCBI taxonomy): Eukaryota > Metazoa > Chordata > Aves > Anseriformes > Anatidae > Anas > Anas platyrhynchos. Next base: position 66,158,849 of record NC_092621.1, on the reverse strand, counting down.
TTTTTTTTTTTATTTTATTATTATTTTTTTTTATTTTAGCAGGATTGGTGTGGAAACCTTTGCTTAGCTTTGAAAGATCCTTAAACTTATTGTGTGAGATGTAATAATACTTAGCCTCAGAAATGCATTTTTTTTCAGAGCCAATGACGGAGCAAATAGCTCCTTCATTAAAAGACCCCTTCATTAAAAAGAGGAAAATATACCATTCAGGAACTCGGGCCTTTCTAGCTACCAATGATATTCTGTGTGCTCATTGCCCTCTCCTGGCTTCATCTGGTAATTTTGGGGTTTAAAATATGTGAAGCAGATCTAAGAACATTATGCATTCCCCTGATGGATTTTTTTTTCCTTTTTTCCAGTCCAATGTATTTGTTATGAACACTTTTTTTTCAGGTGCTACAAACCACCTCTCTCATCAGTGTACTGGAAAGAAGCTACAAGGAAGTACTCAAGTCAGAGCTGGTGAGATCTGTTTGCTTCCTGTGCTGTTGCACTATCTGTCTGCCACTCAGAGCATCCCAGGCATTTACCTATTGAAATTAAAAAAAGAAAAAAAAAAAAAAAAAAGAAAAAAAAAAGTTTGATAAGATACTGCACTAAACACAACAAAAGGAAGCCATTGTCAAATAATAGATCATTACAGGTAGGGATCTCTGAGGGCAGACGTATATATTTCTTCATGAAAAGTGTGAGGCAGTTATTTATTCCCACAAAGGGGAAGGTGTTCATTGTTCCTCCAGTGAACAGCTCTGTACTGAGACTTGTCCTGTTTAAATTAAATAAAGCAGGATTTAGGTGAAAATGATGAGGTATCAAAACTTAGTACCGACACACCATTGTCTGGGTCAGGCTAAGGTGGAAAGCACTGATAAGCATTAGAGATTGGAGAAAAATAAACCCAGGTCAACATCTGCTCTGATGGGATCCAAACCAACAGTAATGTGTAAGAAAAGACAACTTTGTGAACAACATGTGAATGTGGGAATGTTAATCCATCTGTACAAGTACATGAAGGTCTACAAGTATTTAAGCAAGGTTTTGGACCTCAAAAATCCTTAGAGTCTTCCAATCATGCCAGACACAGTGTTGTCCTGAAAAGCAGTATGTTGGGACATTCTTGAAACTCTACTTATCCGTTAGCTATGTTATTTATTAGTCCTCTCCATTTGAAGATAATTCCATTCAGATCCCAAATTGTCCAGGAGGAATGTTGGTGGTTCAGGGACCTCCCAGGCATAAGAGAAGTCTTTAACTTGTGATGGGATGAGACTTAAACTGAATGTTTAGACTAAAGAATTTGTCTAAAATAACTTCCTTCAACTTCATAGCACTCTCAAAATAATCTGTCTGCCAGATTTAGCAAGCATTCTGGTAGGTCTTAGTGGAAACGTCCACATCCTGGAATCTGGCTTTTATATAACATGGTAGCACTAAAAGGAGGTAGGGCTTCTGGTTGTCCTTATGGCTAGAGGAATACATTTATTGTTAATATACTAAGTAACATACACCTAGTTGCTAGGCTTCATATGCTGTGCTAGGGAGATCTTCAACCAGATTATAAAAGCGGTTAGACCATGTGTCAGGTAGTGAGTATATTATGCATGTAAATATTTATGTTCAAGGTGAGAGATTCTTGGGGCTTCAATTGAAAATAAAGATATGTTCCAGAAATAGATACAGTTAGATTATTCTTCAAATCTCTGCACACACTGTTCAGAACAGGTTGAGTATTCAAAAATCCATGAAAAACTTCATGGTTTTTAAGAAGAGATCATGGTTTATGGTCAACTGTTAGAAAGGTAAGCATCATTTCTTCTTTTCTTTAGAAAACCTCCATATTCATGTATTAGTTTTGCCACTGAGGGCCAATGTGTAGTTTTTAATTTGTATCAAGATGATAAAACTCCTCGGTGAAACAATCCTGAATTCACCACCCAATTATTTTTTGTATTTTCACATCTATTTTGCATTTTGTTTCTACTGTGTATGAAGTTTATAAACTAATCTGGCTTTTATCATTGCCATCTTTCCATTTATTCTTTGATAAGGTAGTCACCTGTCCCTTCCCCTTCTCCTTTTAGCTCTGGGGAAGGCAGGTGAGGTAGGGAGAAGACCAGCTTAGAGAAAATAAATGAGTTAATATGTGAAAAGCAGTATCTTAAATGTAGTCCAGAAGTTAGATCATATATAGTCAGATCATGTGGCTCTCTGACTCTGAAAGTACTGCAATAAAGTACTGCACTATATGGTGATAATAACTCACTGGGTGAGAGCTTTATTTTGAGTCCCTGCTAGCTAACCTCGTCATCCAGCACAAAGGTAGTAAGTGCATGTGTTGCTCAAGGTACAGAATGTTACATGAACATACTGTACCTAGAAGTAATCATGAAAGAAATGATGCTAGCCTTGGCATAAAAGCTGTAATAATACAGATGGGTAACAACTACACCCATGTAAATTCCCCTTTATATTTGCATCATATAAATAGGTGCAAGAACTACTTAGAACAACTTACTTACTTAGAATATTTCCTTATTTTCCTTATTTTTTGGTTATTGGTACTTAGATTTTCTGTAGCTCCTGGCAACCTGATGCTCTGTGATTTCTCAAAATGATTCTATGTTCCTGGCTCAACTATAGTTATGACAAACAAAGGTTTTCTCTGAACTGTTCATCACTTTTAGTTCATAACGTGTTGCATACTCTATTTTATTTCTTCAGTTCTCTTTCTTCTGGCTCCTCTTTGGAATATCTCACTCTGATCTTGAATAGCTCATTCCAAATGTTCATTGCTGTTAAGCCATCCTATCAAATACACTTTGTACCAAATAAATGGACATTGTTATTAAATTGCTTTATACTTCCCTGCAGATACTCCCCCAGTTTGACAATGAAAGGTGCTGCAGCTGATTACCCTGCCATTCTAGATATTTAACTGGTATGGGCCACTTCCAGCATACTAACTAAAGCACTAACTTTGATGATTGCCCAGTTTTATACAGTAAGAACGTTATTTCCAAGTACTATATATATTTTACTCAGTTTATCCTTGAAATAAAATTGAGATATTACTTGCAATGCAAAACACACCTATTTTATCTAGATCCACAAGGGTGAAATTGGGAAACTCCAACAAGCCACATGAAGCAAGAAATGCTGGACTATGTGGTCTTGTACTAGCATAACTGTTGTGGTTCAGTCTCATCCCACTACAGGGAGTAATGCCATATATCTATGGCCAAGTTTCACTTCTCTCCTTGAATACTGGGACAACAGATACAGAGACAAGAAAACAAACATCTGGAACGATCAGCTTTCATTAAAAGTAGATGATAAATCATATGAGCAAGCATAGGTGCTATAACAATACACATTATGTCTAAGGTAAGTGAATAAATTGTTCAATGTATTAGACAGTAATTCAGCTTATGAGACTGCTGGATTGGCCTTGGCTAGCTGCTGGGTGCCCACCACCCTGCTCTCTCACTACCCCTCCTCAGCAGCAGAGGAAGAAAACACGATGGAAAAAAAATATCTCATGGGTTGAATTAAGGACAAGGATATCACTCATGAATTACCATCATGGGCAAGGCAGACTTAACTTAATTTGTTGACAACTGATGACAATGTAGGGCAGTGAGAACTAGAAACAAAGTGGAAACACCTTCCCCTCTTATTCACCTCCTTGTACCTCCTCACCAGAATGGTGAAGGGAATGGGGTTGCAGTCAGTCCCTGATGCTTCATCTCCGCCGCTCCTTCTCAGTCCCTCTCTGCCCCTGCTCCCCGTGGGGTCCCTCCCAGGGATGCCGTCCTTCCCCAGCTGAGCCTGGGGGGCTGCCCACAGGCAGCAGCTCTTCAAGCACTGCTCCCACACGGCTCCGTCCCACGGGGTCCATCCATCCATCCATCCCCCAGGAGCAAACTGCTCCAGCACGGGTCCCCCACGGGTGGGGGCAGCTCCCCCCAGGCCCCCTGCTCCACGTGGGCTCCTCTCCACGGGCTGCAGCTCCGGCCCGGGGCCTGCTCCTGCGGGGGCTCTCCATGGGCCGCAGCCTCCTCCAGGCCACATCCACCTGCTCCACCGGGAGCTCCTCCACCCATGGGGGGGCTGCAGCGTGGAGATCTGCTCCATGGGGGACCCATGGGCTGCAGGGGGACAGCCTGCTCCACCAGGGGCCTCTCCCTGCACAGCCCACAGGGGAACTGCTGCTGCCTGCCTGCCTGCAGCACCTCCTGCCCTCCTGCTGCACTGCGCGTGGGGGCTGCAGGGCTGTTGCTCTATTTTCTCACCCCTCTCTCCCAGCTGCTGTTGCCCAGCAGTTCTTTCCCTCCCTTAACTCTGCTCTCCCAGAGGCCCACCCAGTGTCGCTCATGACTGAGCTCTGGCCAGCAGTGGGTCCCTCTTGGAGCAGCTGGGGCTGGCTCTTTTCAGAGGCCACCTCTGTGCAGCCCTCCTTGCTACCAAAATCTTTCCAGGTAAACCTACCATGCTGAGTTTTTATTTATTTATTTATTTATTTATTTATTTATTTATTTATTTATTTATTTATTTATTTTTTAAGCTCTTAACTGTTCTGTTACTCGTATTCATTTCTATATCTTTTCTGTAGGGTTTTCTGTTGGGAGCTGAAGGCACAAAAATCTCTGATCTAAAGAATTGTCACTGTTTTTTAATCATCACTATCATTATAAATTTTCTCACAAAACAGAAAAACTGTAACTAAACTTCTATGAAGGGTGAAAGTTTGGCAGCCATAAAAACTCTTTTCCTCTAGTTGAAGAATTCATGGACCCTGTGCAACACAGGGACCCTCTCATTGCTTAGCTAATTTGCCCGTGTCCTGACCTGCAGCCAGTCTCTAAAAATTAATGAACATTGTACTTGATCTACTGCCTCTCTTTTTGTGTGCCAGTAAGTACTAAAAACAGGAGAGAGGTTTCATTTCCTATATATATTGAGTGACCCAGTATAAACCATGGGTAAGGATGAAACTGTCAGACAAGTTTCTCCTTCAGTGCAGCCCCGCTTTTGAAACTATTGGCTAAAAATACTCTCTTTTTCAAAAATATTTTTTTTCTAATTTCCTCCTATCGGTAATTTTTACTCTAGTCCTGTTTTGAGAAATAACCAAGTTCTGAAGAGGCAAGAAAAAAGGAGGTTAGGAAAAATAAATACCTACTATAATCAAATAGATGAGGACAGGAAACCTCTTCTTGTGAAAACATTAATGTGCTTCAAAAAAGCAATTATATGTGAAAACATTTCTCTGTTTATTTCACCATAACTCAGGGTTCAGTGCACCCACGATGGTATCACACATATAGTTTTCAACTTCCACAAGTTTCCCAATAGCGGATTTTTGTGCTTCTTTGCCCATGTGATACTCTGCATTTTATTGCTCATATTTTGTGCAAAGCCCTGGCCATGAAGCCTCAAGGGGCTACTGCAGGAAGGATTACTAGTCCCAGGAGTTCAGAACTTGTTTTAAAGTCCATAGTTTCCGTAGCTGCCTTCAGAATTCCTCTCTTTAAAACACTCGTTATAGGTGTAATCTCAAACAGATGCTGATTTTTCTGTGATGTGTTGCAACACAGACTGAATCAGATAGCTTTAACCACCAGTGTCCACAACCGACTGCTTTCTTCAGCCAAGACCTGGTACCATAAATTAATTGCCTTCCACACCTGAAATCTCATACCACTCTCTTCATCTTTTTAATTTTACCTCTGTATTTCTTGCAGCCTTGGCACCTCAGCAGAGAGATGGAGGGATCTTCTTCATACAGAGGGATGGGCTAATGGCAGGAAGCTGACGACCGCGCCAGCCTCGCTGACCCCTCACCAATGCATACAGCATCTTCTGCCATAAATAAGAATTGCATCTGAGGCTGGTTGAACTACCTTGCATCGTCAGGGGTCTGCAAGTCCCAAGGCTACCCTTGCTCCTTCTCCTCATGCTCCCACACTCTAAGCACACTAGTGCACACGCATGTATGTGCACACATCTGGCTGCAGTCTCCTCTGTTTAGATGATTAAACTGCTGTAAATGCAGTGTTTGTTTTCTTTCCAGTTCCTTTCTGCTTAATCCTCACACCTGGTTCAGTCTGAGTTTCCATAATGTTTTCTGGAAGGTGAAAGAGGGAATTCTGAGCAGGGTGAGCAAAGAATTTTGCTATGCTGAGGGCACCTTGCAGAAAATGTGTTTAAGGGCAAAAAGACAAAACAAAACAAAACAAAACAAAAAAACGGAGAGAAAGAAGGAGGAAACAAAAGGAGGGATAAACATAAGAGGTGACACCAAGGTCAGAGGAGGAGGGGGAGTTGCTCCCTACAGCCAGTGGAGGACCCCTGCTGGAGCATGGGCAGAGAGCCAGGAGAAGGAGAGGCAGAGAGCAACCCCCGAGCACTGGCTGTGAACTCCCAGCCTCCGTCCCTCCATGCTCATGGCTGGATGGAGGATTCAGGAGTGCCTGAGAAAGCAGGTAGGAAAGGTAGATTTAATGATTGTCTTTGCTTCCCACCATTTGAATCTATTTTAGTTGGCAATAAAATACACTTTCTCCAAGTCAAGCCTGTTTTGCCAATGGCAGTAACTGGTAAGCAATCTCCCTGTCTTAATCTCAACCCATGAGCTTTCTCAACCTCTTTTCTTTCCCAGTCCCAAAGAGGAGGGTGAGTGAGCAGCTGGGTGGGAGTTTGGCTGTTAGCCAAGGCTAATCCACCACAACATTACAGCACTTTACTGTGTTTCAGTGACACATGGAGGCCTCAGTTGTCATTAGAAGAGGAACGGCCCTAGCCTGTAAAGATCATACAGTGAGACCGTACAGGGACAAGACCAAGAACCCCCATGCCATATGCTTGTGAATCAGCTTCAGAGTCTCCAGTCTTTCAAAAAGTCTAACACATGTCATGGGGGAAAAGTGAAACCTTGACATAAGGAAACACACAACCTTAATTAATACCTTATGTAATGAATAACTACTGCAGCTTGCAACAACTACACTCCGAAGAGTTTCTGTGACACTGCAGACAGCGCTGGGCTCTGAGCTCAGGCAGCGATGGGCTATGAGGTCACCCGGCAACGGGCTGTGACCTCACGGCCCTCGCCGCTTATCTTGGGGCGCCGGCAGAGCCTGGCCCAGCCTGGCTCGTGCCTGGACTCCCGCTGAGCGTGTGTGCGAGGCTTGGAGTGCCGAGCAAGGATCTCCGGAGAGGAGTTGTTGGAGCTGTGCTGTGGGGCTGTTGGCAGCTGCTCTCAGTGCCCATCCCCACAGCCAGTGCCTGCGTTTCCCCGGCCCTGCCTGGCTCAGGCAGCCGGGGCTGTGCGGGGAGTGCTCGCAGCAGTGCAGGTGAGCTGTGCGGGGACACGTGCCCCGGGGCTGGGCTTGGGGTTTTGTCCTGCTGAGGGGCCGGGGCACTGCCGCTGCCCGCTCCGGCACAGCCACTGACCCTGGCCTCTCTCCTTCTTGCAGCACACAGCACCTGTGGCAGCGGCGCCAGCCAGGGGAAGCAGCTCCCCATCTGCAGCTCTCCCCAGCCCGCTGCAGCGAGCCGACGCCATGGCCAGTGAGGCCCAGGACGTCACCTGCCCTGTGTGCCAGGGGGCCCCCAAGGAGCCCAGCTACACCCTCCCCTGTCTGCACCGCTTCTGCTTCGGGTGCATCATGCGCTGGGCCAAGAGAAGCAGCACCTGCCCCCTCTGCAGGCAGCGCATCACCTCCATCCGCTACTCCATCTGGGCGGAAGACGACTTCCTGGAGGTGCAGCTTGCCCCCGACGCAGAGGCCGAAGACGACAGCCAGCAGGACGAGCAGGGGGCTGCAGAGCCGGTGCCCCAGCCTGCCCTGAGAGGCCTCCTGCCCGAGGAATGGGCGGCCCTCTTCAGGGAGCACCTGGAAGTCCTCGGTCCGCTGCGCTCCTGGGTGCGACAGCAAGCCAGGGAGCTGTTTGACGCTGCCTGGTGGGACCAGGACATGCTGGAGGCCACCGTCATCGCTTGGCTGTGCCGCTGCGGGCTGGATGAGCAGGCCTTGGTGCGGGAGCTGCAACCGTTGCTGCAGGGCCACACGCTGAGCTTTGTGCAGCGCCTCATTTCCATCATGCTGCAGACGTGCAGCGAGGAGTACCTGGAGGACCTGGGATTCCTGGAACCGCGTCCTGCCAGCCAGCTCTACAACGGCCCTGAGGTGGACCTCGAGGGCTCCCAAGACACCTGGGAGCCAAACATCGAGGGCTCCCAAGACACCTGGGAGCCAGAGCTCGAGGGCTCCCAAGACACCTGGGAGCCAAACATCGAGGGCTCCCAAGACACCTGGGAGCCAGAAGAGAGCCCCGAGGCCACCCCCAGCCCTGCTGCCTCCCCCCGGGACACTCCTGTCACCATGCTGCTGTCCTCCAGCAGCCCGGAGGCTTCTGACCTCGACGAGCTGCCCAGCACCTCCGGTGCCGCCCTGCGTGGGGGTCCTGGCCACCCGCCCACCGCACCCATCCCCACGGAGCAGGAGGAGCCCTTCTCAGAGCCGCGACAGGCGGCAGAAGAAGATGCCGTGGTGCCGGGCTGCAGCCACGAGCCCTCTCCTCCTGGCCAGGGCAGGGACAACTCACGCGGGGGGCCCCGGCGGAGGAGGAAGAGGAGGGCCGACAGCAACGCGGACTCTCCCCAGCCCTGCAAGAGGCCCCCGCGCCTCTAGCAGGGCACACGTGGTTGTCATCCAAATAAAGAGTTGTCACCCTGCCACAGACAGTGTCTTGGTCTTCTTCGTCGAATCACACAGTCCTACGGGCATAGAAATATCGAGTGGCTCAGCTTGGAAGGGACCTTAAGGATCACCTAGTTCCACTCCCCCTGCCATGGCCAGGGATGCCACTGTCATCTATGGCATACGAATTCGTGTCAAGAAGATGGTTGATATTCATGAAGAAGGGGGAGATGTGGGAGTGTGGCCATGGGGGTCAGCAAGCCCCATGCTTGGTGGCAACATCCGACTCTGAACGATGAGGCCATCAGGAATGAAAGAGAGGTTAGAGGGAATAGAGAAGGGTGATTCAGGAGACTCCATGCAGTCTCGGCTTGCTTGTTCTCCAGCCATTAAGGCATAGGTGTTGCTGGGTGTTTGCCGGTGTTGTTAGATGCCAAGTTGTTTGACCAATGAAAAGCTGTTTTGGAAAAGGACTGCTGTGGGGAGAAGGGTATAAGAGGGGAGCCTGTCCTCAAGATGAAAAAGGCAACCCGATGAGGTTATGGCATCAATAGAGAAGTAGCAAGAAGGAATGAACAGGAACAGGCTAGTGGGACGCAGACCAGGATGGGAACAGGCACACTGATCGCCTCAGAAAGATGGGCTCGGCCAAACTCAGCAAACAGCGCCGAGAAGCTCGTCCAGAAAGTCGCTGGAAATGGGTGCACCGGAGCTGGGAAGAAGCTCCAGCTGAGAGAAGCGGAGCCGCGCACACAACTGCCCCTCGCTGGTCAGCAGTTGCGCGTTAGGGGGAATCGCACGTCCTTAGGAACAAAGACTGTCCTGGCAAGCTTACAGCTTATTCTCCTTCTTAACAGTCAGACAGTTTATGAGCCTGAACTAGGGGACCAAATTGAGGTCAAGGTGTGGGCTTCTGCAACTAAAAACGACAAGGTTGCAGCGGGATTGCTCGGCACCTGGCGAGCAGCCTCGGAGGCCTTAAAGAGCCATGTGGGCCCACAGTCAGACACGTGCGGTTTGCCAGACAGTGAGGGAGCTGCGCGCTCCTTTACTGATCCGACTGCTACGCCATCGGCCCCAGAAAGAGCGTGCAGCCTCATCCATGGCAGGGCTTGGAGATGGCACGGGACAAAGCCCTCAGACACTGCGTCTGACTCTGCTTTGAGCAGGAGCTTCAAGCAGGAACCTCTGCAGTCGCTTCCAACCCAACTATCGTATCCTCCTGCGGATTCACCAGCTCATTGGCTAGAAGCCAATGCCTTGCAAAAGGCACAAACCGCTTTCTTTTTAGGGGGAAAAGCTCTTTGGAGACAAAGATCTCATCAGCTGTCTGTCTGGGAAATTGCCTGAGCTCCAAGAGCTTGCTTTTCTCAGAGATATCAGCATCTCTACAAACAGCAGGGGGAAACACTTAAGTCCGACCACTTCACCTAAACCTTGCCACAAATTTGGTATCCAATACATCACACTCACGTCATGGGTGCTACAAATCACCCAGGGGAGATGGTAATGACTTGGGTGTTCTGGTGTCCCACAGACCTTGCTGAAGCTATTTGAAAATCATTGAAAAAGTAAGGTAGGAATTCAAATTATTTCACTTCTTGCGAACACAGAGGAGTGGCTTTTAAAATGGGAAGGTGAGAAAAGAGAAACTACAGCACAAAGAGCTCGAGGTTGGAGATGAGAATGGTTTAATGAAAGGGAAGGGGAATGGGGAGAAAAAGAAACCAAAGAAACAATAAGGCTGCGCGGAAGCACAGAGAGAAGGAAAAAGAAAAATTCTCTACTTCCCATCAACGAGCCATGTTCGGCCACGTCCTGGGAAGCAGGGCCTCCAAAAGTTTGTTCAGCGGTTGTTCAGGAGGACAGCCCCTTCCCCACGGGAGCCCCCCTTTTTATTGCTGAGTGTGGCATCAGGTGCTTTGGAATGTCCCTTTGGTTGGTTTAGGTCAGCTGCCCTGGCGATGGCCCCTCCCCATCACTTGCCCACCCCCATTGATTTCCTTTCATGAAGTGGCCAACCACCTGGTTGCCCAAGGGAAGCCAGCCGATGGCACCCGTTTGGATTTCAGCACGGCTTCAATACTGTTTCTCACGGTCTCCTTCTGGACAAATCGGGCAGCACACAGCTAGAGCAATGCACAATGCGATGGGTGAACAAGGGGCTGACGGGTCGGGCTCCGAGCGTTCTTGTAAATGGGGTTGCATCGGGCTGCCGGCCAGTCACTAGGGGCTTCCGCAGGCCTCCGTTTTAGGGCCCTTTAGTTCTCTTCAGGGTTGTCCTGACTGACTCGCATGTAGGACTTGAGGGCAGATGGAGTCCCTTTAGGCATGATGCTGAACAGGAAGGAGTGGCTGACTCCATCAAGGGCAGGAAGGCTTTGCAGAGAGATCTTGACAAATCAGAGAGCTGGGCAATCCCCAACCAGATGAGGTTTAGCAAGAGCGAGTGAGGCATTCCACGCCTGGCAAGGGGCAACCCTGGCGGTAGGGACAGTCGGGGGGACGAGAGGCTGGAGCGCAGCCCTGCGGAGAGCGATCTGGGGGTTTGGGTCGATGGCAAGTTGAACGTGATTCAAGCACGGGCCCTGGCAGCCAGGAGGGGCAACCGCATCCTGGGCTGCCTCCAGCACAGCAGCACCAGCCGGGCGGGGGCAGGGATTGCTGTGCTCTGCTCTGCGCTCTTTCCGCATCGCCTCGAGTCCTGTGCACTTTTGGGCAGCACACTAACAGAAGGACAGCAAGTTAGTGGAGAGTGTCCAAAGGAGGGCTTCGAAGTGGCGAAGGCTCTGGAGAGTAAGATGGATGAGGAGCACATGAGGTCCCCGTGTTTGTTCAGCTCTGCTCTCTGGGGACACTGACAAAACTCGAGGGAATGGCAAGGAGATGGGCCACTGGAGGGTCTGGCTGGAGGTGAGGAAAAGCTTTTTCACCAACACGGGGCTTGGCCACTGAAACAGGCCTCCCAGGGAAGTGCTCATGGCAGCAAACGTGCTGGAGTTCACAAACTGTCTGGGAAGTGCTTTCAGACACGTGCTTTGGTTTTGGGGTTCACCCAGAGCGCTGGGCTCTGAGCTCAGGCAGCGATGGGCTATGAGGTCACCCGGCAACGGGCTGTGACCTCACGGCCCTCGCCGCTTATCTTGGGGCGCCGGCAGAGCCTGGCCCAGCCTGGCTCGTGCCTGGACTCCCGCTGAGCGTGTGTGCGAGGCTTGGAGTGCCGAGCAAGGATCTCCTGAGAGGAGTTGTTGGAGCTGTGCTGTGGGGCTGTTGGCAGCTGCTCTCAGTGCCCATCCCCACAGCCAGTGCCTGCGTTTCCCCGGCCCTGCCTGGCTCAGGCAGCCGGGGCTGTGCGGGGAGTGCTCGCAGCAGTGCAGGTGAGCTGTGCGGGGACACGTGCCCCGGGGCTGGGCTTGGGGTTTTGTCCTGCTGAGGGGCCGGGGCACTGCCGCTGCCCGCTCCGGCACAGCCACTGACCCTGGCCTCTCTCCTTCTTGCAGCACACAGCACCTGTGGCAGCGGCGCCAGCCAGGGGAAGCAGCTCCCCATCTGCAGCTCTCCCCAGCCCGCTGCAGCGAGCCGACGCCATGGCCAGTGAGGCCCAGGACGTCACCTGCCCTGTGTGCCAGGGGGCCCCCAAGGAGCCCAGCTACACCCTCCCCTGTCTGCACCGCTTCTGCTTCGGGTGCATCATGCGCTGGGCCAAGAGAAGCAGCACCTGCCCCCTCTGCAGGCAGCGCATCACCTCCATCCGCTACTCCATCTGGGCGGAAGACGACTTCCTGGAGGTGCAGCTTGCCCCCGACGCAGAGGCCGAAGACGACAGCCAGCAGGACGAGCAGGGGGCTGCAGAGCCGGTGCCCCAGCCTGCCCTGAGAGGCCTCCTGCCCGAGGAATGGGCGGCCCTCTTCAGGGAGCACCTGGAAGTCCTCGGTCCGCTGCGCTCCTGGGTGCGACAGCAAGCCAGGGAGCTGTTTGACGCTGCCTGGTGGGACCAGGACATGCTGGAGGCCACCGTCATCGCTTGGCTGTGCCGCTGCGGGCTGGATGAGCAGGCCTTGGTGCGGGAGCTGCAACCGTTGCTGCAGGGCCACACGCTGAGCTTTGTGCAGCGCCTCATTTCCATCATGCTGCAGACGTGCAGCGAGGAGTACCTGGAGGACCTGGGATTCCTGGAACCGCGTCCTGCCAGCCAGCTCTACAACGGCCCTGAGGTGGACCTCGAGGGCTCCCAAGACACCTGGGAGCCAGAGCTCGAGGGCTCCCAAGACACCTGGGAGCCAAACATCGAGGGCTCCCAAGACACCTGGGAGCCAGAAGAGAGCCCCGAGGCCACCCCCAGCCCTGCTGCCTCCCCCCGGGACACTCCTGTCACCATGCTGCTGTCCTCCAGCAGCCCGGAGGCTTCTGACCTCGACGAGCTGCCCAGCACCTCCGGTGCCGCCCTGCGTGGGGGTCCTGGCCACCCGCCCAACGCACCCATCCCCGCGGAGCAGGAGGAGCCCTTCTCAGAGCCGCGACAGGCGGCAGAAGAAGATGCCGTGGTGCCGGGCTGCAGCCACGAGCCCTCTCCTCCTGGCCAGGGCAGGGACAACTCACGCGGGGGGCCCCGGCGGAGGAGGAAGAGGAGGGCCGACAGCAACGCGGACTCTCCCCAGCCCTGCAAGAGGCCCCCGCGCCTCTAGCAGGGCACACGTGGTTGTCATCCAAATAAAGAGTTGTCACCCTGCCACAGACAGTGTCTTGGTCTTCTTCGTCGAATCACACAGTCCTACGGGCATAGAAATATCGAGTGGCTCAGCTTGGAAGGGACCTTAAGGATCACCTAGTTCCACTCCCCCTGCCATGGCCAGGGATGCCACTGTCATCTATGGCATACGAATTCGTGTCAAGAAGATGGTTGATATTCATGAAGAAGGGGGAGATGTGGGAGTGTGGCCATGGGGGTCAGCAAGCCCCATGCTTGGTGGCAACATCCGACTCTGAACGATGAGGCCATCAGGAATGAAAGAGAGGTTAGAGGGAATAGAGAAGGGTGATTCAGGAGACTCCATGCAGTCTCGGCTTGCTTGTTCTCCAGCCATTAAGGCATAGGTGTTGCTGGGTGTTTGCCGGTGTTGTTAGATGCCAAGTTGTTTGACCAATGAAAAGCTGTTTTGGAAAAGGACTGCTGTGGGGAGAAGGGTATAAGAGGGGAGCCTGTCCTCAAGATGAAAAAGGCAACCCGATGAAGTTATGGCATCAATAGAGAAGTAGCAAGAAGGAATGAACAGGAACAGGCTAGTGGGACGCAGACCAGGATGGGAACAGGCACACTGATCGCCTCAGAAAGATGGGCTCGGCCAAACTCAGCAAACAGCGCCGAGAAGCTCGTCCAGAAAGTCGCTGGAAATGGGCGCACCGGAGCTGGGAAGAAGCTCCAGCTGAGAGAAGCGGAGCCGCGCACACAACTGCCCCTCGCTGGTCAGCAGTTGCGCGTTAGGGGGAATCGCACGTCCTTAGGAACAAAGACTGTCCTGGCAAGCTTACAGCTTATTCTCCTTCTTAACAGTCAGACAGTTTATGAGCCTGAACTAGGGGACCAAATTGAGGTCAAGGTGTGGGCTTCTGCAACTAAAAACGACAAGGTTGCAGCGGGATTGCTCGGCACCTGGCGAGCAGCCTCGGAGGCCTTAAAGAGCCATGTGGGCCCACAGTCAGACACGTGCGGTTTGCCAGACAGTGAGGGAGCTGCGCGCTCCTTTACTGATCCGACTGCTACGCCATCGGCCCCAGAAAGAGCGTGCAGCCTCATCCATGGCAGGGCTTGGAGATGGCACGGGACAAAGCCCTCAGACACTGCGTCTGACTCTGCTTTGAGCAGGAGCTTCAAGCAGGAACCTCTGCAGTCGCTTCCAACCCAACTATCGTATCCTCCTGCGGATTCACCAGCTCATTGGCTAGAAGCCAATGCCTTGCAAAAGGCACAAACCGCTTTCTTTTTAGGGGGAAAAGCTCTTTGGAGACAAAGATCTCATCAGCTGTCTGTCTGGGAAATTGCCTGAGCTCCAAGAGCTTGCTTTTCTCAGAGATATCAGCATCTCTACAAACAGCAGGGGGAAACACTTAAGTCCGACCACTTCACCTAAACCTTGCCACAAATTTGGTATCCAATACATCACACTCACGTCATGGGTGCTACAAATCACCCAGGGGAGATGGTAATGACTTGGGTGTTCTGGTGTCCCACAGACCTTGCTGAAGCTATTTGAAAATCATTGAAAAAGTAAGGTAGGAATTCAAATTATTTCACTTCTTGCGAACACAGAGGAGTGGCTTTTAAAATGGGAAGGTGAGAAAAGAGAAACTACAGCACAAAGAGCTCGAGGTTGGAGATGAGAATGGTTTAATGAAAGGGAAGGGGAATGGGGAGAAAAAGAAACCAAAGAAACAATAAGGCTGCGCGGAAGCACAGAGAGAAGGAAAAAGAAAAATTCTCTACTTCCCATCAACGAGCCATGTTCGGCCACGTCCTGGGAAGCAGGGCCTCCAAAAGTTTGTTCAGCGGTTGTTCAGGAGGACAGCCCCTTCCCCACGGGAGCCCCCCTTTTTATTGCTGAGTGTGGCATCAGGTGCTTTGGAATGTCCCTTTGGTTGGTTTAGGTCAGCTGCCCTGGCGATGGCCCCTCCCCATCACTTGCCCACCCCCATTGATTTCCTTTCATGAAGTGGCCAACCACCTGGTTGCCCAAGGGAAGCCAGCCGATGGCACCCGTTTGGATTTCAGCACGGCTTCAATACTGTTTCTCACGGTCTCCTTCTGGACAAATCGGGCAGCACACAGCTAGAGCAATGCACAATGCGATGGGTGAACAAGGGGCTGACGGGTCGGGCTCCGAGCGTTCTTGTAAATGGGGTTGCATCGGGCTGCCGGCCAGTCACTAGGGGCTTCCGCAGGCCTCCGTTTTAGGGCCCTTTAGTTCTCTTCAGGGTTGTCCTGACTGACTCGCATGTAGGACTTGAGGGCAGATGGAGTCCCTTTAGGCATGATGCTGAACAGGAAGGAGTGGCTGACTCCATCAAGGGCAGGAAGGCTTTGCAGAGAGATCTTGACAAATCAGAGAGCTGGGCAATCCCCAACCAGATGAGGTTTAGCAAGAGCGAGTGAGGCATTCCACGCCTGGCAAGGGGCAACCCTGGCGGTAGGGACAGTCGGGGGGACGAGAGGCTGGAGCGCAGCCCTGCGGAGAGCGATCTGGGGGTTTGGGTCGATGGCAAGTTGAACGTGATTCAAGCACGGGCCCTGGCAGCCAGGAGGGGCAACCGCATCCTGGGCTGCCTCCAGCACAGCAGCACCAGCCGGGCGGGGGCAGGGATTGCTGTGCTCTGCTCTGCGCTCTTTCCGCATCGCCTCGAGTCCTGTGCACTTTTGGGCAGCACACTAACAGAAGGACAGCAAGTTAGTGGAGAGTGTCCAAAGGAGGGCTTCGAAGTGGCGAAGGCTCTGGAGAGTAAGATGGATGAGGAGCACATGAGGTCCCCGTGTTTGTTCAGCTCTGCTCTCTGGGGACACTGACAAAACTCGAGGGAATGGCAAGGAGATGGGCCACTGGAGGGTCTGGCTGGAGGTGAGGAAAAGCTTTTTCACCAACACGGGGCTTGGCCACTGAAACAGGCCTCCCAGGGAAGTGCTCATGGCAGCAAACGTGCTGGAGTTCACAAACTGTCTGGGAAGTGCTTTCAGACACGTGCTTTGGTTTTGGGGTTCACCCAGAGCGCTGGGCTCTGAGCTCAGGCAGCGATGGGCTATGAGGTCACCCGGCAACGGGCTGTGACCTCACGGCCCTCGCCGCTTATCTTGGGGCGCCGGCAGAGCCTGGCCCAGCCTGGCTCGTGCCTGGACTCCCGCTGAGCGTGTGTGCGAGGCTTGGAGTGCCGAGCAAGGATCTCCTGAGAGGAGTTGTTGGAGCTGTGCTGTGGGGCTGTTGGCAGCTGCTCTCAGTGCCCATCCCCACAGCCAGTGCCTGCGTTTCCCCGGCCCTGCCTGGCTCAGGCAGCCGGGGCTGTGCGGGGAGTGCTCGCAGCAGTGCAGGTGAGCTGTGCGGGGACACGTGCCCCGGGGCTGGGCTTGGGGTTTTGTCCTGCTGAGGGGCCGGGGCACTGCCGCTGCCCGCTCCGGCACAGCCACTGACCCTGGCCTCTCTCCTTCTTGCAGCACACAGCACCTGTGGCAGCGGCGCCAGCCAGGGGAAGCAGCTCCCCATCTGCAGCTCTCCCCAGCCCGCTGCAGCGAGCCGACGCCATGGCCAGTGAGGCCCAGGACGTCACCTGCCCTGTGTGCCAGGGGGCCCCCAAGGAGCCCAGCTACACCCTCCCCTGTCTGCACCGCTTCTGCTTCGGGTGCATCATGCGCTGGGCCAAGAGAAGCAGCACCTGCCCCCTCTGCAGGCAGCGCATCACCTCCATCCGCTACTCCATCTGGGCGGAAGACGACTTCCTGGAGGTGCAGCTTGCCCCCGACGCAGAGGCCGAAGACGACAGCCAGCAGGACGAGCAGGGGGCTGCAGAGCCGGTGCCCCAGCCTGCCCTGAGAGGCCTCCTGCCCGAGGAATGGGCGGCCCTCTTCAGGGAGCACCTGGAAGTCCTCGGTCCGCTGCGCTCCTGGGTGCGACAGCAAGCCAGGGAGCTGTTTGACGCTGCCTGGTGGGACCAGGACATGCTGGAGGCCACCGTCATCGCTTGGCTGTGCCGCTGCGGGCTGGATGAGCAGGCCTTGGTGCGGGAGCTGCAACCGTTGCTGCAGGGCCACACGCTGAGCTTTGTGCAGCGCCTCATTTCCATCATGCTGCAGACGTGCAGCGAGGAGTACCTGGAGGACCTGGGATTCCTGGAACCGCGTCCTGCCAGCCAGCTCTACAATGGCCCTGAGGTGGACCTCGAGGGCTCCCAAGACACCTGGGAGCCAGAAGAGAGCCCCGAGGCCACCCCCAGCCCTGCTGCCTCCCCCCGGGACACTCCTGTCACCATGCTGCTGTCCTCCAGCAGCCCGGAGGCTTCTGACCTCGACGAGCTGCCCAGCACCTCCGGTGCCGCCCTGCGTGGGGGTCCTGGCCACCCGCCCACCGCACCCATCCCCGCGGAGCAGGAGGAGCCCTTCTCAGAGCCGCGACAGGCGGCAGAAGAAGATGCCGTGGTGCCGGGCTGCAGCCACGAGCCCTCTCCTCCTGGCCAGGGCAGGGACAACTCACGCGGGGGGCCCCGGCAGAGGAGGAAGAGGAGGGCCGACAGCAACGCGGACTCTCCCCAGCCCTGCAAGAGGCCCCCGCGCCTCTAGCAGGGCACACGTGGTTGTCATCCAAATAAAGAGTTGTCACCCTGCCACAGACAGCGTCTTGGTCTTCTTCGTCGAATCACACAGTCCTACGGGCATAGAAATATCGAGTGGCTCAGCTTGGAAGGGACCTTAAGGATCACCTAGTTCCACTCCCCCTGCCATGGCCAGGGATGCCACTGTCATCTATGGCATACGAATTCGTGTCAAGAAGATGGTTGATATTCATGAAGAAGGGGGAGATGTGGGAGTGTGGCCATGGGGGTCAGCAAGCCCCATGCTTGGTGGCAACATCCGACTCTGAACGATGAGGCCATCAGGAATGAAAGAGAGGTTAGAGGGAATAGAGAAGGGTGATTCAGGAGACTCCATGCAGTCTCGGCTTGCTTGTTCTCCAGCCATTAAGGCATAGGTGTTGCTGGGTGTTTGCCGGTGTTGTTAGATGCCAAGTTGTTTGACCAATGAAAAGCTGTTTTGGAAAAGGACTGCTGTGGGGAGAAGGGTATAAGAGGGGAGCCTGTCCTCAAGATGAAAAAGGCAACCCGATGAAGTTATGGCATCAATAGAGAAGTAGCAAGAAGGAATGAACAGGAACAGGCTAGTGGGACGCAGACCAGGATGGGAACAGGCACACTGATCGCCTCAGAAAGATGGGCTCGGCCAAACTCAGCAAACAGCTCCGAGAAGCTCGTCCAGAAAGTCGCTGGAAATGGGCGCACCGGAGCTGGGAAGAAGCTCCAGCTGAGAGAAGCGGAGCCGCGCACACAACTGCCCCTCGCTGGTCAGCAGTTGCGCGTTAGGGGGAATCGCACGTCCTTAGGAACAAAGACTGTCCTGGCAAGCTTACAGCTTATTCTCCTTCTTAACAGTCAGACAGTTTATGAGCCTGAACTAGGGGACCAAATTGAGGTCAAGGTGTGGGCTTCTGCAACTAAAAACGACAAGGTTGCAGCGGGATTGCTCGGCACCTGGCGAGCAGCCTCGGAGGCCTTAAAGAGCCATGTGGGCCCACAGTCAGACACGTGCAGTTTGCCAGACAGTGAGGGAGCTGCGCGCTCCTTTACTGATCCGACTGCTACGCCATCGGCCCCAGAAAGAGCGTGCAGCCTCATCCATGGCAGGGCTTGGAGATGGCACGGGACAAAGCCCTCAGACACTGCGTCTGACTCTGCTTTGAGCAGGAGCTTCAAGCAGGAACCTCTGCAGTCGCTTCCAACCCAACTATCGTATCCTCCTGCGGATTCACCAGCTCATTGGCTAGAAGCCAATGCCTTGCAAAAGGCACAAACCGCTTTCTTTTTAGGGGGAAAAGCTCTTTGGAGACAAAGATCTCATCAGCTGTCTGTCTGGGAAATTGCCTGAGCTCCAAGAGCTTGCTTTTCTCAGAGATATCAGCATCTCTACAAACAGCAGGGGGAAACACTTAAGTCCGACCACTTCACCTAAACCTTGCCACAAATTTGGTATCCAATACATCACACTCACGTCATGGGTGCTACAAATCACCCAGGGGAGATGGTAATGACTTGGGTGTTCTGGTGTCCCACAGACCTTGCTGAAGCTATTTGAAAATCATTGAAAAAGTAAGGTAGGAATTCAAATTATTTCACTTCTTGCGAACACAGAGGAGTGGCTTTTAAAATGGGAAGGTGAGAAAAGAGAAACTACAGCACAAAGAGCTCGAGGTTGGAGATGAGAATGGTTTAATGAAAGGGAAGGGGAATGGGGAGAAAAAGAAACCAAAGAAACAATAAGGCTGCGCGGAAGCACAGAGAGAAGGAAAAAGAAAAATTCTCTACTTCCCATCAACGAGCCATGTTCGGCCACGTCCTGGGAAGCAGGGCCTCCAAAAGTTTGTTCAGCGGTTGTTCAGGAGGACAGCCCCTTCCCCACGGGAGCCCCCCTTTTTATTGCTGAGTGTGGCATCAGGTGCTTTGGAATGTCCCTTTGGTTGGTTTAGGTCAGCTGCCCTGGCGATGGCCCCTCCCCATCACTTGCCCACCCCCATTGATTTCCTTTCATGAAGTGGCCAACCACCTGGTTGCCCAAGGGAAGCCAGCCGATGGCACCCGTTTGGATTTCAGCACGGCTTCAATACTGTTTCTCACGGTCTCCTTCTGGACAAATCGGGCAGCACACAGCTAGAGCAATGCACAATGCGATGGGTGAACAAGGGGCTGACGGGTCAGGCTCCGAGCGTTCTTGTAAATGGGGTTGCATCGGGCTGCCGGCCAGTCACTAGGGGCTTCCGCAGGCCTCCGTTTTAGGGCCCTTTAGTTCTCTTCAGGGTTGTCCTGACTGACTCGCATGTAGGACTTGAGGGCAGATGGAGTCCCTTTAGGCATGATGCTGAACAGGAAGGAGTGGCTGACTCCATCAAGGGCAGGAAGGCTTTGCAGAGAGATCTTGACAAATCAGAGAGCTGGGCAATCCCCAACCAGATGAGGTTTAGCAAGAGCGAGTGAGGCATTCCACGCCTGGCAAGGGGCAACCCTGGCGGTAGGGACAGTCGGGGGGACGAGAGGCTGGAGCGCAGCCCTGCGGAGAGCGATCTGGGGGTTTGGGTCGATGGCAAGTTGAACGTGATTCAAGCACGGGCCCTGGCAGCCAGGAGGGGCAACCGCATCCTGGGCTGCCTCCAGCACAGCAGCACCAGCCGGGCGGGGGCAGGGATTGCTGTGCTCTGCTCTGCGCTCTTTCCGCATCGCCTCGAGTCCTGTGCACTTTTGGGCAGCACACTAACAGAAGGACAGCAAGTTAGTGGAGAGTGTCCAAAGGAGGGCTTCGAAGTGGTGAAGGCTCTGGAGAGTAAGATGGATGAGGAGCACATGAGGTCCCCGTGTTTGTTCAGCTCTGCTCTCTGGGGACACTGACAAAACTCTAGGGAATGGCAAGGAGATGGGCCACTGCAGGGTCTGGCTGGAGGTGAGGAAAAGCTTTTTCACCAACACGGGGCTTGGCCACTGGAACAGGCCTCCCAGGGAAGTGCTCATGGCAGCAAACGTGCTGGAGTTCACAAACTGTCTGGGAAGTGCTTTCAGACACGTGCTTTGGTTTTGGGGTTCACCCAGAGCGCTGGGCTCTGAGCTCAGGCAGCGATGGGCTATGAGGTCACCCGGCAACGGGCTGTGACCTCACGGCCCTCGCCGCTTATCTTGGGGCGCCGGCAGAGCCTGGCCCAGCCTGGCTCGTGCCTGGACTCCCGCTGAGCGTGTGTGCGAGGCTTGGAGTGCCGAGCAAGGATCTCCGGAGAGGAGTTGTTGGAGCTGTGCTGCGGGGCTGTTGGCAGCTGCTCTCAGTGCCCATCCCCACAGCCAGTGCCTGCGTTTCCCCGGCCCTGCCTGGCTCAGGCAGCCGGGGCTGTGCGGGGAGTGCTCGCAGCAGTGCAGGTGAGCTGTGCGGGGACACGTGCCCCGGGGCTGGGCTTGGGGTTTTGTCCTGCTGAGGGGCCGGGGCACTGCCGCTGCCCGCTCCGGCACAGCCACTGACCCTGGCCTCTCTCCTTCTTGCAGCACACAGCACCTGTGGCAGCGGCGCCAGCCAGGGGAAGCAGCTCCCCATCTGCAGCTCTCCCCAGCCCGCTGCAGCGAGCCGACGCCATGGCCAGTGAGGCCCAGGACGTCACCTGCCCTGTGTGCCAGGGGGCCCCCAAGGAGCCCAGCTACACCCTCCCCTGTCTGCACCGCTTCTGCTTCGGGTGCATCATGCGCTGGGCCAAGAGAAGCAGCACCTGCCCCCTCTGCAGGCAGCGCATCACCTCCATCCGCTACTCCATCTGGGCGGAAGACGACTTCCTGGAGGTGCAGCTTGCCCCCGACGCAGAGGCCGAAGACGACAGCCAGCAGGACGAGCAGGGGGCTGCAGAGCCGGTGCCCCAGCCTGCCCTGAGAGGCCTCCTGCCCGAGGAATGGGCGGCCCTCTTCAGGGAGCACCTGGAAGTCCTCGGTCCGCTGCGCTCCTGGGTGCGACAGCAAGCCAGGGAGCTGTTTGACGCTGCCTGGTGGGACCAGGACATGCTGGAGGCCACCGTCATCGCTTGGCTGTGCCGCTGCGGGCTGGATGAGCAGGCCTTGGTGCGGGAGCTGCAACCGTTGCTGCAGGGCCACACGCTGAGCTTTGTGCAGCGCCTCATTTCCATCATGCTGCAGACGTGCAGCGAGGAGTACCTGGAGGACCTGGGATTCCTGGAACCGCGTCCTGCCAGCCAGCTCTACAACGGCCCTGAGGTGGACCTCGAGGGCTCCCAAGACACCTGGGAGCCAAACATCGAGGGCTCCCAAGACACCTGGGAGCCAAACATCGAGGGCTCCCAAGACACCTGGGAGCCAGAAGAGAGCCCCGAGGCCACCCCCAGCCCTGCTGCCTCCCCCCGGGACACTCCTGTCACCATGCTGCTGTCCTCCAGCAGCCCGGAGGCTTCTGACCTCGACGAGCTGCCCAGCACCTCCGGTGCCGCCCTGCGTGGGGGTCCTGGCCACCCGCCCACCGCACCCATCCCCGCGGAGCAGGAGAAGCCCTTCTCAGAGCCGCGACAGGTGGCAGAAGAAGATGCCGTGGTGCCGGGCTGCAGCCACGAGCCCTCTCCTCCTGGCCAGGGCAGGGACAACTCACGCGGGGGGCCCCGGCGGAGGAGGAAGAGGAGGGCCGACAGCAACGCGGACTCTCCCCAGCCCTGCAAGAGGCCCCCGCGCCTCTAGCAGGGCACACGTGGTTGTCATCCAAATAAAGAGTTGTCACCCTGCCACAGACAGCGTCTTGGTCTTCTTCGTCGAATCACACAGTCCTACGGGCATAGAAATATCGAGTGGCTCAGCTTGGAAGGGACCTTAAGGATCACCTAGTTCCACTCCCCCTGCCATGGCCAGGGATGCCACTGTCATCTATGGCATACGAATTCGTGTCAAGAAGATGGTTGATATTCATGAAGAAGGGGGAGATGTGGGAGTGTGGCCATGGGGGTCAGCAAGCCCCATGCTTGGTGGCAACATCCGACTCTGAACGATGAGGCCATCAGGAATGAAAGAGAGGTTAGAGGGAATAGAGAAGGGTGATTCAGGAGACTCCATGCAGTCTCGGCTTGCTTGTTCTCCAGCCATTAAGGCATAGGTGTTGCTGGGTGTTTGCCGGTGTTGTTAGATGCCAAGTTGTTTGACCAATGAAAAGCTGTTTTGGAAAAGGACTGCTGTGGGGAGAAGGGTATAAGAGGGGAGCCTGTCCTCAAGATGAAAAAGGCAACCCGATGAAGTTATGGCATCAATAGAGAAGTAGCAAGAAGGAATGAACAGGAACAGGCTAGTGGGACGCAGACCAGGATGGGAACAGGCACACTGATCGCCTCAGAAAGATGGGCTCGGCCAAACTCAGCAAACAGCTCCGAGAAGCTCGTCCAGAAAGTCGCTGGAAATGGGCGCACCGGAGCTGGGAAGAAGCTCCAGCTGAGAGAAGCGGAGCCGCGCACACAACTGCCCCTCGCTGGTCAGCAGTTGCGCGTTAGGGGGAATCGCACGTCCTTAGGAACAAAGACTGTCCTGGCAAGCTTACAGCTTATTCTCCTTCTTAACAGTCAGACAGTTTATGAGCCTGAACTAGGGGACCAAATTGAGGTCAAGGTGTGGGCTTCTGCAACTAAAAACGACAAGGTTGCAGCGGGATTGCTCGGCACCTGGCGAGCAGCCTCGGAGGCCTTAAAGAGCCATGTGGGCCCACAGTCAGACACGTGCGGTTTGCCAGACAGTGAGGGAGCTGCGCGCTCCTTTACTGATCCGACTGCTACGCCATCGGCCCCAGAAAGAGCGTGCAGCCTCATCCATGGCAGGGCTTGGAGATGGCACGGGACAAAGCCCTCAGACACTGCGTCTGACTCTGCTTTGAGCAGGAGCTTCAAGCAGGAACCTCTGCAGTCGCTTCCAACCCAACTATTGTATCCTCCTGCGGATTCACCAGCTCATTGGCTAGAAGCCAATGCCTTGCAAAAGGCACAAACCGCTTTCTTTTTAGGGGGAAAAGCTCTTTGGAGACAAAGATCTCATCAGCTGTCTGTCTGGGAAATTGCCTGAGCTCCAAGAGCTTGCTTTTCTCAGAGATATCAGCATCTCTACAAACAGCAGGGGGAAACACTTAAGTCCGACCACTTCACCTAAACCTTGCCACAAATTTGGTATCCAATACATCACACTCACGTCATGGGTGCTACAAATCACCCAGGGGAGATGGTAATGACTTGGGTGTTCTGGTGTCCCACAGACCTTGCTGAAGCTATTTGAAAATCATTGAAAAAGTAAGGTAGGAATTCAAATTATTTCACTTCTTGCGAACACAGAGGAGTGGCTTTTAAAATGGGAAGGTGAGAAAAGAGAAACTACAGCACAAAGAGCTCGAGGTTGGAGATGAGAATGGTTTAATGAAAGGGAAGGGGAATGGGGAGAAAAAGAAACCAAAGAAACAATAAGGCTGCGCGGAAGCACAGAGAGAAGGAAAAAGAAAAATTCTCTACTTCCCATCAACGAGCCATGTTCGGCCACGTCCTGGGAAGCAGGGCCTCCAAAAGTTTGTTCAGCGGTTGTTCAGGAGGACAGCCCCTTCCCCACGGGAGCCCCCCTTTTTATTGCTGAGTGTGGCATCAGGTGCTTTGGAATGTCCCTTTGGTTGGTTTAGGTCAGCTGCCCTGGCGATGGCCCCTCCCCATCACTTGCCCACCCCCATTGATTTCCTTTCATGAAGTGGCCAACCACCTGGTTGCCCAAGGGAAGCCAGCCGATGGCACCCGTTTGGATTTCAGCACGGCTTCAATACTGTTTCTCACGGTCTCCTTCTGGACAAATCGGGCAGCACACAGCTAGAGCAATGCACAATGCGATGGGTGAACAAGGGGCTGACGGGTCGGGCTCCGAGCGTTCTTGTAAATGGGGTTGCATCGGGCTGCCGGCCAGTCACTAGGGGCTTCCGCAGGCCTCCGTTTTAGGGCCCTTTAGTTCTCTTCAGGGTTGTCCTGACTGACTCGCATGTAGGACTTGAGGGCAGATGGAGTCCCTTTAGGCATGATGCTGAACAGGAAGGAGTGGCTGACTCCATCAAGGGCAGGAAGGCTTTGCAGAGAGATCTTGACAAATCAGAGAGCTGGGCAATCCCCAACCAGATGAGGTTTAGCAAGAGCGAGTGAGGCATTCCACGCCTGGCAAGGGGCAACCCTGGCGGTAGGGACAGTCGGGGGGACGAGAGGCTGGAGCGCAGCCCTGCGGAGAGCGATCTGGGGGTTTGGGTCGATGGCAAGTTGAACGTGATTCAAGCACGGGCCCTGGCAGCCAGGAGGGGCAACCGCATCCTGGGCTGCCTCCAGCACAGCAGCACCAGCCGGGCGGGGGCAGGGATTGCTGTGCTCTGCTCTGCGCTCTTTCCGCATCGCCTCGAGTCCTGTGCACTTTTGGGCAGCACACTAACAGAAGGACAGCAAGTTAGTGGAGAGTGTCCAAAGGAGGGCTTCGAAGTGGTGAAGGCTCTGGAGAGTAAGATGGATGAGGAGCACATGAGGTCCCCGTGTTTGTTCAGCTCTGCTCTCTGGGGACACTGACAAAACTCTAGGGAATGGCAAGGAGATGGGCCACTGCAGGGTCTGGCTGGAGGTGAGGAAAAGCTTTTTCACCAACACGGGGCTTGGCCACTGGAACAGGCCTCCCAGGGAAGTGCTCATGGCAGCAAACGTGCTGGAGTTCACAAACTGTCTGGGAAGTGCTTTCAGACACGTGCTTTGGTTTTGGGGTTCACCCAGAGCGCTGGGCTCTGAGCTCAGGCAGCGATGGGCTATGAGGTCACCCGGCAACGGGCTGTGACCTCACGGCCCTCGCCGCTTATCTTGGGGCGCCGGCAGAGCCTGGCCCAGCCTGGCTCGTGCCTGGACTCCCGCTGAGCGTGTGTGCGAGGCTTGGAGTGCCGAGCAAGGATCTCCTGAGAGGAGTTGTTGGAGCTGTGCTGTGGGGCTGTTGGCAGCTGCTCTCAGTGCCCATCCCCACAGCCAGTGCCTGCGTTTCCCCGGCCCTGCCTGGCTCAGGCAGCCGGGGCTGTGCGGGGAGTGCTCGCAGCAGTGCAGGTGAGCTGTGCGGGGACACGTGCCCCGGGGCTGGGCTTGGGGTTTTGTCCTGCTGAGGGGCCGGGGCACTGCCGCTGCCCGCTCCGGCACAGCCACTGACCCTGGCCTCTCTCCTTCTTGCAGCACACAGCACCTGTGGCAGCGGCGCCAGCCAGGGGAAGCAGCTCCCCATCTGCAGCTCTCCCCAGCCCGCTGCAGCGAGCCGACGCCATGGCCAGTGAGGCCCAGGACGTCACCTGCCCTGTGTGCCAGGGGGCCCCCAAGGAGCCCAGCTACACCCTCCCCTGTCTGCACCGCTTCTGCTTCGGGTGCATCATGCGCTGGGCCAAGAGAAGCAGCACCTGCCCCCTCTGCAGGCAGCGCATCACCTCCATCCGCTACTCCATCTGGGCGGAAGACGACTTCCTGGAGGTGCAGCTTGCCCCCGACGCAGAGGCCGAAGACGACAGCCAGCAGGACGAGCAGGGGGCTGCAGAGCCGGTGCCCCAGCCTGCCCTGAGAGGCCTCCTGCCCGAGGAATGGGCGGCCCTCTTCAGGGAGCACCTGGAAGTCCGCGCCTCGCTGCCCCTCGAGTTCTCAGCGGAGGAGTATGAGGTCATGAATGCCAAGCTACTGTGCGCCCTGGGGTTGGCTACGGTGCTGCTGGCCATGGAGTTTGGGGGTTTCTTTATGGGGGTGTCCATGTTCCACCGCAGGCAGGGGCTGTTCTCGCTGGGGATCCATGCGGCAGCCTCCATCAGCCTGGGCCTGGCCCTGATGGACGGCTGGGACCTGGGGGGCTTCTGGCTGCTCCTGGGGCTCTGCAGTGCCTTCCCTGCCATCACAGTGCTGCTGCTGCTCCCGGCCGCGCTGGGCCGCAGGGGGAAGCTGTGTTTTTTTTTCTGGCCATTTGCCGAGGCGGTCGGCTCCGGGGCAGACGCGTTCTGCGGCGGAGCGGGGGATCGGGCCGGGCAGGGCTAACTTTCCGGCATGGCGCCGACTTCAGGGAGCCGCCAGGAGACGGCAGCCCTCGTGAGGGAGGCTGACGAGGCGAAGGCGGAGCCAGCAGCGCCCCCTCCCCGGCCGTTCAAAAGCAGCCCCTAGGGAGCGCGGCGAACAGGGCGGGCAAACAGGGAGTGGCGCGGCAGAGGGGAGTGGCGCGGCAGTTAGCGCGGCAGTGCAAGCAGGCAGGGCGAGCAGGAAGGGCGGAGAGCAACCCCCTCCCATACGAACGCCTCTTAACGACAGCCGTTAGCTAGGTGATAATGGTCTCCACCAGGCACGGAGCGCTCTCTAGGAGGTCGGTACACACCCAGACCGACTGCCCGTTAAAGAATGCAGCGGTTCAGGTCACCGCATGCAGGGAGTGTCAGAGCCTGCTGCTGCCGTCGGCGGGAGGCAGAGACGCTGCGTGCGTGAGGTGCGAGCAGGTGGATGACCTGATCCGCATGGTGGCGGAGCTCAAGGAGGAGGTGGAGAGGTTGAGGGCCATCAGGGAGTGTGAGCGGGAGATTGACTTATGGAGTAACTCCCTGCAGGGCCTCAAGGAGAGGTACCAGGGTGAGACACCCCAAATGGGGGTGGACCCCCTGCCCTGTCGCCGTTGGGCAGAGGGAGGGGATCTGGGAGCTGAGGAGGAGTGGAGACAGGTCCCTGCTCGACATGGCAGGCGATGCCCTCCCCTTCTGGCCCCACCTTCCCAGGTGCCCTTACGAAACAGGTTTGAGGCCCTGGAGATTGAGAGACCAGCAACTGAGGAAGAGGTAGAAAGTGTTCCCAGGAGGATGCCTAGGGCGAGGAGGTCAACTCCACGCATCAGGACTGCCTCCACCAAGAAAGACAGGAGGGTGATTGTTGTGGGTGACTCTATCCTTAGGGGAACAGAGGGACCTATTTGTCGGCCTGACCCTACCCGTAGGGAAGTCTGCTGCCTCCCTGGGGCCAGGGTCAGGGACGTTGCCAGGAAGCTCCCCAACCTGGTACGCCCCTCTGATTATTATCCTCTTCTGATAGTCCAGGCGGGCAGTGACGACATTGAAGACAGAAGCCTGAAGGCAATCAAAAGAGACTTTAGGGGGCTGGGACGGTTAGTGGACGGAGCGGGAGTGAAGGTAGTGTTTTCGTCCATCCCTACATTGACAGGGAGGGGTACGGAGAGGACAAGGAAAGCCCACCTGTTAAACACGTGGCTCCGGGGCTGGTGCCTACGCAGAAATCTTGGGTTTTTCGACCATGGGGCAGTTTACTCAGCACCTGGTCTGATGGCCATAGACGGGTCCCTATCCTTTAGGGGAAAAAGGATCCTTGGCCAGGAGCTGGCGGGACTCATTGATAGGGCTTTAAACTAGGTAAGAAGGGGGATGGGGCTGAAGCAAGGATTGTTGGAGCTGTGCCAGGGGGAGCAATGGCAAGGCCGGAGGATAAGGTAAAGGCCCAGCTGAAGTGCATCTACACCAATGCACGCAGCATGGGTAACAAACAGGAGGAGCTGGAAGCCATCGTGCAGCGGGCAGGCTATGACTTGGTTGCCATCACGGAAACGTGGTGGGACCAGTCTCATGACTGGAGTGCTGCGATGCCTGGCTATTGGCTCTTCAGAAGGGACAGGCAGCACAGAAGGGGTGGCGGTGTGGCTCTCTATATTAGAGAGTCTTTCGATGTTGTAGAACTTGAGGCTAGGAATGACAAGATCGAGTCCCTTTGGGTTAGGATCGGCAGTGACAACAAGGCTAGTGTCCTGGTCGGGGTCTGCTATAGACCGCCGAACCAGGACAAGGAGACGGATGAGGAGTTCTACAGGCAGCTGACAGAAGTTGTGAAATCCAAAGCGCTTGTACTCGTGGGGGACTTCAACTTCCCTGACATATCCTGGAAGCACAACACAGCCCAGAGAAAGCAGTCTAGGAGGTTTCTGGAGAAAGTGGAAGATAGCTTCCTGACGCAGCTGATTAGTGAACCTACCAGGGGTGGTGCCCCGCTAGACCTTCTCTTCACAAACAGAGAAGGACTGGTGGAGGATGTGATTGTCGGGAGCTGTCTTGGGCAGAGTGACCACGAAATGGTGGAGTTCACTATTCTTGGCGAGGCCAGGAAGGGAACCAGTAAAACCACTGTATTGGACTTTCGGAGGGCTGACTTTGGGCTGCTCAGGACATTAGTTGGTGGAATCCCTTGGGAGGTGGTTCTGAAGGGCAGAGGGGTCCAGGAAGGCTGGGCGCTCTTCAAGAGGCAAATCCTAATGGCGCAGGAGCGGTCTGTTCCCATGCGCCCAAAGATGAGCCAGCGGGGAAGAAGACCAGCCTGGCTCAACAGAGAACTGTGGCTTGAGCTTAGGAGAAAAAAGAGGGTTTATAATCTTTGGAAAAGTGGGCAGGCCACTAGGGAGGACTATAAGGATGTAGAGGCTGTGCAGGGACAAAATTAGGAAGGCCAAAGCTCATCTGGAGCTCAATCTGGCTACTGCCATTAAAGATAACAAAAAACGCTTTTATAAATACATCAACACAAAAAGGAGGACTAGGGAGAATCTCCATCCTTTACTGGATGCGGGGGGAAACTTAGTTACAAGAGATGAGGAAAAGGCGGAGGTGCTCAATGCCTTCTTTGCCTCGGTCTTTAGCGGCAATACCGGTTGTTCTCTGGATACCCAGTACCCTGAGCTGTTGGAAGGGGATGGGGAGCAGGATGTGGCCCTCACCATCCAGGAAGAACTGGTTGGTGACCTGCTACGGCACTTGGATGTGCACAAGTCGATGGGGCCGGATGGGATCCACCCAAGGGTACTGAGAGAACTGGCAGAGGAGCTGGCCAAGCCCCTATCCATCATTTATCAGCAGTCCTGGCTATCGGGGGAGGTCCCAACTGACTGGCGGCTAGCAAATGTGACGCCCATCTACAAGAAGGGCCGGAGGGCTGACCCGGGGAACTACAGGCCGGTCAGTTTGACCTCAGTACCAGGGAAGCTCACGGAGCAGATCCTCTTGGGAGTCATCATGCAGCACTTGAAGGGCAAGCAGGCGATCAGGCCCAGTCAGCATGGGTTTATGGAAGGCAGATCCTGCTTGACGAACCTGATCTCCTTCTACGACAAAGTGACGCGCTGGGTGGACGAGGGAAAGGCTGTGGATGTGGTCTACCTTGACTTCAGCAAGGCTTTTGACACCGTCTCCCACAGCATTCTCCTCAAGAAACTGGCTGCTCTTGGCTTGGACTGGCGCACGCTTCGTTGGGTTAAAAACTGGCTGGATAGCCGGGCCCAAAGAGTTGTGGTAAATGGAGCCAAGTCCAGTTGGAGGCCAGTCTCTAGTGGCGTCCCCCAGGGCTCAGTGCTGGGGCCGGTCCTCTTTAACATCTTCATCAATGATCTGGACGACGGCATTGAGTGCACCCTCAGTAAGTTCGCAGATGACACCAAGTTAGGTGCGTGTGTCGATCTGCTCGAGGGTAGGAAGGCTCTACAGGAGGATCTGGATAGGCTGCACTGATGGGCTGAAGTCAACTGCATGAAGTTCAACAAGGCCAAGTGCCGGGTCCTGCACCTGGGGCGCAATAACCCCAAGCAGAGCTACAGGCTGGGAGACGAGTGGTTGGAGAGCTGCCAGGCAGAGAAGGACCTGGGAGTGATGGTGGACAGTCGGCTGAATATGAGCCAGCAGTGCGCTCAGGTGGCCAAGAAGGCCAACAGCATCCTGGCTTGTATCAGAAACAGTGTGACCAGCAGGGCTAGGGAGGTGATCGTCCCCCTGTACTCAGCTCTGGTGAGGCCACACCTCGAGTACTGTGTTCAGTTTTGGGCCCCTCGCTACAAGAAGGATATCGAGGTGCTAGAGCGGGTCCAAAGAAGGGCGATGAACCTGGTGAGGGGCCTGGAGAACATGTCCTACGAGGAGCGGCTGAAGGAGCTGGGCTTGTTCAGCCTGGAGAAGAGGAGGCTCAGGGGCGACCTTATCGCACTCTACAGATACCTTAAAGGAGGCTGTAGTGAGGTGGGGGTTGGCCTGTTCTCCCATGTGCCTGGTGACAGGACGAGGGGGAATGGGCTAAAGTTGCGCCAGGGGAGTTTTAGGTTAGATGTTAGGAAGAACTTCTTTACTGAAAGGGTTGTTAGACAATGGAACAGGCTGCCCAGGGAAGTGGTGGAGTCACCATCCCTGGAGGTCTTTAAAAGATGTTTAGATGTAGAGCTTAGGGATATGGTTTAGTGGGGACTGTTAGTGTTAGGTTAGAGGTTGGACTCGATGATCTAGAGGTCTCTTCCAACCTAGAGATTCTGTGATAACTGGCAGCAATGAGCGCACCGTCACAGAAGGGCTGAGGCTGGCATGGACCTCTGGTGGCACCAGGTCCTGGCCCTGCTCCAGCAGGGCCACCAGGAGCAGGGTTCAGGTGGCTTTTGAAGATTTCTAAGGAGTGATTTCCAAGATTTCCAAGACAGGGCTCCAGCACCTGCACAGCAAAGCAGGGTTTCCTGATGCTCAGACAGAACCTCTGGTGTTCCAGTTTGTGCCCATTGCTTCTTGTCCTGACACTGAATACCACTGGCAAAAGACTGGCTCCATTCTCTTTGCACCCTCCCTTCAGGTATGTATACACATTGGTAAGATCCCCCTGTGCCTGCTCTTCTCCAGGCTGAACAGCCCCTGCTCTCAGCCTTTCCTCACAGAAGAGACGCTCCCTTCCCTTTACCGTATTCATAGCCCTTCCCCTGGGCTCCCTCTGGGATGTTCATGTTTCTCTTGTACGGGGGCAGGGGTCAGAACTGGATGGACACAGCCCTTCAGGTGTGGCCCTACCACTGCTGCTCAGAGAAGAAGGATCACCTTCAGTCCCCCTTCAATACTTTGCCTAAAGCAGCCTATACTACCATTACCTTTCTTTTTGTGTGTGTGGCAAGGCACAAGGGCACATTACTGGCTCATATTCAACATTGGCTGTCCCCTGAGGTTTGCCACTAGTTACTGGCTCAAACTAGACTTTCCATCACTGAATACCACCTTCTGGGCTCATCCACTCATCCAGTTTTTAACTCACCTCAGTGTCTGTCCATCCAGCCCATAAATCAACAGCTTGTCTATGAGGATCATTAGGGACAGTGTCAGAGATACTTAATGAAGTCCAGGTTGGCAATACCCACTGCTCTTCCCTTATCCATCAGGTTGGTCATTTCATCAGAGAAGCTCATCAAGTTGTTTGAGCATGACTTCCCTGTGGAGAATCCATACGGACTACCCCTGATGATCTTCTTGCCCTTCATGTGCCTGGAAATGGTTTCCAGGATCTGCTGCTCCAGCCCCTTCCCAAAGATCAAGGCAAGGCTGTCCAGCCTATAATTCTGTCCTCCTTCTTGCCCTTTCTGAAGATAGCATTGGCATTTGTTTTGCTCCAGTCTTCAGGTCCTGCTCCCAGTTACCATGATTGATCAGGGATTATCAACAGTTATGCAATGACATCCACCAGCTCCCTCAGCATTCATGCATGCATTCCAGTAAGATCCATGGACATATTTATGTCCAGTTTGCTTAAGCATTCCTTGACCTCTTCTACCAAAGGCGTATCATCCTTCCACTAGCCTTTTGCCCGATTTCCTACTCATTGGATTGTACCTCTCTTGAATTTGGAGGAGATGATCCTTGAATACCTGTCCCTTGTCAATGTGTTTAAAAATCAGTTTAGGAAGGTTTCCATTCTTGTCAATTTTCCCTAGTGAATACCAGAATATTGCAAGAAAATTTGACTCTGCTGAGATCAGAATAATGTAAGTGAAAACTGGACTTGGTTTGATGAGGATTTCAGGTCTACGTAACAATTCAAATGAGGCCTTTTCTCTGTTTTGTCAACTTATTTTTAGCTGTTTTTATGTAAAAAAAAAAAAAAATACAAGGAGCTTGAACAGTTGAGACTAATCCATAAACAAAGGCACTCTTCCCATGCCCATCCTGCCACTTCAGTCCCATCTCCTCAGGAACAGGGTTATGATTCCTCAAATGCCAAATGAAGTCAGTCAAAATCCAGTGCAGCTTTAAACAAAATCTACTTAAAGCACCAAAGAAAGAGCAGCAGTTCATATTGGGTTTGATTTGTAAGATTTTATGTTTTTAATTAAAAAAAAAAAAAAAAGTCACAGGGTCTATGTTTAAAGCTTTATTCTTTGTGTACTCAAAGTTCATACCCTCAACTGCTGGTTATGAAAATAATTTTCTCTTAGGAGGCACTAGGCTGACTGTGTTGCTACATGTTTGGGAACAGTTGTGCACTCAGTTAATCAACTCTGTTATTCAACTTTGGTAAAGATCTGGGTTCAATCTGCTGAAAAATTGAGCAAGATAAGATACATTACACCTCTCGTCTTTCTCGCTGTGACAGGTATATCAGCATGAACAGTTTATCTTTCTCTTCTATCAGTATTTACCATTTCAGAGTTATGTTGCGTTAGGGCTCCCGTACAGGTTAATTAAATGGTGTTGCATACTAATGCCCTGTCATCATGTGAGGCTGCAAATTCATTACACTGCGATGTTTTTCTTTATTTTTGCTGTGATAGACATTCTGCACCAAGATGTCAGTTTAAAAATGTAAACAATTTTTCATCTGAGTACTGATGGTTTTTGGCAAGAGGTGTTGCCTTAATCTCTCACCAAATAAATAAATGCTCAATTAAATATATGTAAAATCTCTTTGTTTACCCAGCTGGACAAGGCCATTTTAAGAAATTGTTTGAAGTGGATGGATACCGATGTAATTTTGTAAAATGCTCTAAACAGGGAAAAATGTTTTTCTTGTATTATAAGTCAATACCAGGAGGGGAAGAAATACAGTAAGACTTGCAGTAAGCGGTTTCTTGTTGGAACAGCAAAAATTGACCACTTATTGGACATGGTCCCCTAATAAATCTGGAGAAGACTTTATTGAACATTTTTGGAGATCTTCTGTTTGTCTACAGAGCTGTCTAATCAAGTTTGTATTTTTTGTAGGCCTAATGTGTAATTTTGTTAAGGAAAATGCTTAGTCATAAAATACGTCTCCATCTTAATAATCAACATTTTGATATAATAATTGTTCTGTAGCAAAAAAATCTTGCCTACAAAACAACATGAAAAGAAATATGTGGTTTCCCATGTGATTAGTTGCTGTTTTTTAAATATGCTCATTATTAAACATTCAGTATACTTTTCCCTTGAGCTGTATTTCACAGTGAGGCTACTTGAAGGAACCACTAGGTTCTCACATTGAACTTTGAATACCCAAGTGTTTTCCAAAACAGGAAAATGTTTTATTAAACAATAGTGCAGTCAGACATAAAATGACAGTGGCTTCTGACTAACTGTCTTTATGTGGTTGAGGAAAACTAGACCCTGTACTCGAAGAGAAGATGATGTGGCAATGATAGCCTACAGAAAAGTTTTCCTGGGTAGTACTGTCAGGAGCTGTCATTCTGCATTCTGGAGAATAAACAACACAAAGATACTGAGTATAATCAATTTTACACCGTGGATTTTGATCTGCTAGTAATATTAACCATGACCGTAAATAAAACTCTCTGTAGGTGCACTGCAAATGGTTCCCCCATGACACGTTGGTGGGTGGTGCTTCCAGAGAACCTGCGATGCACGCAAATGGCTTCAGGCTTCATGGATTTAGTCAGGCAGACAACTGCACAGGAGGTTACTCCTTACCAATAGACATTTAATATTTTACTAATGTTTTAAAATACATTTAAGATAAATAAAATAAATTTAAAATACTACTTCTGTTGAAAAATCTAGTTTGTTTCTTTGTTTCTTTCTTTGTTTTTGTGAAAGCAATGAAGATAGTTTCATGCAGCTTCTTCTGTAGGGTGTTTAGGCCTTATGTAAACTCAACAGTGAACAAATGTTAGGTTTTATCTTTAAGCTTTAGACAGTTGCTGTGTCTCAAGGGGTACACAAAATGAGAAAAAGAGGGAGTCATTTAACAAGAGTTGATTACGAATGGGAGGAGGAAGGAGAAAGAATGTGGCAGAAACTGTGGCCCAGTGTTGCTTGACAATAAAACAGCACTCTCATTGCACTGTTTTTGGTTTCAAGCAAGTTTTTTTTTTTGTGTGTGTATTTCACTAATTCTGTTTCCAACCCTACAATCATAACAATGCATATATGAAAGCCAGACTGTGCAACAGCTTGACTTACAGAAATCAACTGTGAAAACATTACGAAAACTGGAGATGATACAAAGCTCTAATATTTCACCAGTAACACACACACACACAAACAAATAAAACAACTAAGCAACCAAAAAAATCTCCTAAGAAGTAGGGTGAAACCCTTGATGGTGTTGAATGCCTCCAGTAGCTATGCTGGAGCTGCAGCAGTTTGTCCAGTGGAAGACATGGCCCACAATATTTAACTTTGTAATTTCCCTTTAAGAAACAGATAAACAAAAATGTCAATGACCTTGGCAGCATTATCCGAGTGTCTTAGTTTCACTAGGATGAACTGTTCTTGGAAAAATTCTCCCCTGTCTGAGTCACAATCAGGTTTTTCCTTCTGGAGTAGGAATGTGTGCTGTTCTTCTCCTTTCTCCCTTCCCATTCAGCAGTGCATGCAAATTCCATCTCTTTAGTCTGGCATTTCAATTTCTGTAGGGTTTTCTCATGTTATGCCAGTGTAGAAGGTTTCACATTTTTTTGTGATGTTCTTTTAAAACAGAACTACCCCAGAGCACCTAGTACCAGTGGCTTGACTTTGAAAAGGATGCTTTTTTTGCCTTTATTCGAAAAATGAACTAGAGTAATTTCTCGTCATTTTAGCATACATGTATAACATAAACACTGTGCAGTAGCAGCAACAACTACAGAAGTTATTATAAGTAAGCTTAGGAAAAGAGTGGTAGGGATATTGCCATGAGAAGATAAATAAATAGATAAATAAATAAAAAGATGAGAGCTGCTGAGGCAAAGTCACATGTGATTTAAACATTGATTATATTATGAATAATAGATGTTTCTACTTTTTGTTGAACAAAATAAGTAAAAATGAATATAGTGTTCAGATCAATGTAGTGATATACACTCCCTCCCTCCCTCCCTCCCTCCCTCTTTCTTTCTTTCTTTCTTTCTTTCTTTCTTTCTTTCTTTCTTTCTTTCTTTCTTTCTTTCTTTCTTTCTTTCTTTCTTTCTTTCTTTCTTTCTTTCTTTCTTTCTTTCTTTCTTTCTTTCTTTCTTTCTTTCTTTCTTTCTTTCTTTCTTTCTTTCTTTCTTTCTTTCTTTCTTTCTTTCTTTCTTTCTTCCTTCCTTCC